>NC_140177.1:12382232-12724732 GCF_963971535.1 Notolepis coatsorum
ATTAAGTATAAAATGACAGAGTTAAAATTGTAAATTCTATATTGTATAGTAGTGTACATAGGAACCAGTTTCTCAGGAACTTAGCATGTCTTTTTTTATCATGCACATCTTGTGTCTTACCTATTTTCTATGCCTATTTTATTGTTGTATTTTGCACAATCGATGCGGGCATGACCACCCCGCATTTCACTGTATGCCCTGGTATGTATGTGACTATAACCTCTAAATAAACCTCTTGATTCTTGATTCTTGACCAATGAATGTATGGAACTACTTACAGGACAGCGTCCAGAGGGTAGTGGTGCGTGTCTGTGTGTGTGTGTGCGTGCGTGCGTGCGTGTGCGCGTGCGTGCGTGCGTGTGTGCGTGTGTGTGCGTTGTGTGTGTGTGCGTGTAGCATAGCGCTGTCTGAAGCCTGGTGAGAATGTTACCTCTCTTGGCCACAGGGGGAGTTCTTCTTCCTTCTGCTGACTGCAGGGAAACGTGGCTTCCCAATGCGAGGAGATAGACCATGGTTTCAGATCCGGGGGGGGCGTTAGCTACATGTGTGTGTCTATGCTTTTTCCGTGCATCTGCTTAACTGTGTGTGTGTGTGTTAGAGGTAGGAATCACCATAGGGCTCAGATATTATGACAGTGCTTGGACCACAATGCGCTATAATTATTCTTCATTTGATATGCGATATATATTGAGATTCATCACGGTGTCTCTCTCTCATTTAAACGCTCGAATGATATCCCTCGTGTTTTCTTTTGTTTTACCTCCCTTGGCCCGGGGGAGGTTTTTTCGGAGTGTTGACTGGTAGAAGCTCGGCATTTAAATGTCCAAATCAATTATACTCATGAGTCAAAGCCATGAATGAATTACATGAATGAAATTCAAGGCCATTCAGACTTTCAAGCAGTCATGTCGAGCCATTGGCAGTTTTGCGGGACAGGGCCTTCTCTCCGGGGCAGCTCCCAGGCTCTGGAACTCTCTCCCCAAAGACATTAGACACTTCAGAGTAGGGGTGGACGGTATGGTCTAAAATGTATATCACGGTATAATTTGAAGCATAGACGGTAACGGTATATATCACGGTATCAGTGTTTCCGTTAGAATAATTTGTTTTGCCTGATAGGCAGGCTATATAAAGAATGACATCCTCAAGGCATGTAGATTTATAATATTTTAACTTAAAACTAGGCTACTTTTGCGTATAAAGTCATTATATTCCAAATAAAATAAGTCCCGAGTCCGTGCTGCTCCCATTGCAAACAGCCGGGCTGGATGCTGGATTTTGCTAGAAGCATATGTAGCTGCAGAGCCGCAGAGCCAGCGGCGCTTTCAGGTCTGGTCACAGCTTTCAGCCGTTGGGTGGGGGGGGCGCTGTTGAGCGGACCTGACCTGAAAGCGCCGCTGGCTCTGCGGCTCTGCAGCTGCATGCTATTCGCAAATCCACTGCTGCAGCCGTCCTCCCAGCTCCCGCTGCAGCCGTCGTTATCATAACACTACACGCATATCATAATGTTTACAGCAAACTGTAGTTGATCACCAGGTATGTTTTATTAACGTAGAATAATTCATATAAGAAAAACGATAGGGACATCTCTTACCTTTCTCCACTGGTTAAAAATGCCAGGAACTGAAATTGAAACTTGCTGTGCGCCGCAGTGATGTGTTTATTATGAAATGACAATTGCGTGTTGACACGCCCACTGCGCGAAGCGCCTCCTAAATAACTTTTTCCAGTTTGCACATATCTATTATCTATGACTAATTCTATCTATTTTTAGGGGCAAATGCGATTGAAATAGTCGCGCTGTGGTTACATGACGTCATTGCTATTTTAGAGCTGCTCTACCGGTTACACGGTATAGTCAAAATCCATACCGTAGAGCAAATTAATACCGTTTATACCGTATACCGGTTTATACCGTCCACCCCTACTTCAGAGTCTCTCCCAGGTCTCTCCAGTCCCGCCTCAACACCCGTCTCTTCTCCACTGCCCCCCCCCTGTGTTTTGTGTTACGCTTGTCCGTTGTTTGTCTCACGACCACCACACCTCAGTGTAAAGTGTAAAGTGTAAAGTGACTGTGAGTTCTAGAAAAGCACTATATACATTTAATTTATTATTATTATATTAGTGGTGGGACTAGATTAAAAAATGTTATCGAATTAATTCAAGACTTTATAGTTAATTAATAGAAATTAATCACATTTTTATCGCATATCAATATTTGATGCGAAAAGCAAAAGATTTCAATTCAAATGAATTTTGGTATACGAGTGAATCAATGAATATACATTATACATACGTTTAAGCAGCAAAATCCTGTATTAGCTACTACACAGACCAACAGCTAAATGAAATTTTTAACAAAGTGCAGCAATTTTAGGAATTATATATTTATTATTATTATTATTATTATTATTATTATTATTATTATTATTATTATTATTATTATTATTATTATTATTATTATTATTATTATATTATTATTATTATTATTATTATTATTATTATTATTATTATTATTATTATTATTATTATTATTATTATTATTATTATTATTATTATTATTATTATTATTATTATTATTATTATTATGTCTTTTTAACTTGAATACTATGTTGAACTAAAGCCCCTGCAAAGGAGAGAGAGAGAGAGAGAGAGAGAGAGAGAGAGAGAGAGAGAGAGAGAGACGAGAGAGAGAGAGAGAGAGAGAGAGAGAGAGAGAGAGAGAGAGAGAGAGAGAGCTTAGTTCACCCACGCCAGGCTCAAGGGACATGACTTTTACTGAACAGTATGTAGGCACAGCAGTCATTAGTGCAGGATTATAGACACACTTCTTCTATAAGCCAAGAAATGCAGGAAATCTAGTCACATTGCTTCGGTTTCTGACATTTTACACGTGGCGTTTGGTATCGAACTTCAGTATTAGTGCTCTCCTGATACCAACACCTTGTTTCAGCCCAGTATCTGCCTGATATCCCATACCAACACCTTGTTTCAGCCCAGTATCTGCCTGATATCCCATACCAACACCTTGTTTCAGCCCAGTATCTTCCTGATATCCCATACGAACACCTTGTTTCAGCCCAGTATCTTCCTGATATCCCATACCAACACCTTGTTTTAGCCCAGTATCTTCCTGATATCCCATACCAACACCTTGTTTTAGCCCAGTATCTGCCTGATATCCCATACCAACACCTTGTTTTAGCCCAGTATCTGCCTGATATCCCATACCAACACCAATTGTTTTAAATGGTAAATGGTGCATTTATATAGCACTTTTATCCAAAGCGCTTTACAATTTTTGTTCCTCACATTCACCCATTCACACACCGACGGCGGAGGCGACCATGCAAGGTGCCAACCAGCTTATCGGGAGCAATTAGGGGTTAAATGTCTCGCTCAAGGACACTTTGACACGCTGCCCGGGAGAAGTATTGCAGGAATCTTGGAATCCGGATTACCGGACGACCTCTCGAGCCCCTGTTTTAGCCCTGTATCTGGACGATATACTACACCACTACATCTGTGCAGCATCCATAATGCTGTATCAATATCCCCCCTGTAGGCCTGGGGATAAGAGGTCTGTCGTCCAAGGTGCCATGTTCAGGAATTCAAATGTACTCCAACACACACACACACCCTCGGTCAGGGGACAGCATTCATTTCTACTAATCCCCGTCCCGCTAGATCTAAAGTCTGTGTCAGCAGAGCTGCTCGCGTGTGGAAAATCTAGTCACATTGCTTCGGTTTCTGACATTTTACATGCAGCTTTTGGTATCGAACTTCAGTATTAGTGCTCTCCTGATACCAACACCTTGTTTCAGCCCAGTATCTGCCTGATATCCCATACCAACACCTTGTTTTAGCCCAGTATCTGGCCGATATCCCATACCAACACCTTGTTTTAGCCCAGTATCTGGCCGATATCCCATACCAACACCTTGTTTTAGCCCAGTATCTGGCCGATATCCCATACCAACACCTTGTTTTAGCCCAGTATCTGGCCGATATCCCATACCAACACCTTGTTTTAGCCCAGTATCTGGCCGATATCCCATACCAACACCTTGTTTTAGCCCAGTATCTGGCCGATATCCCATACCAACACCTTGTTTTAGCCCAGTATCTGGCCGATATCCCATACCAACACCTTGTTTTAGCCCAGTATCTGCCTGATATCCCATACCAACACCTTGTTTTAGCCCAGTATCTGCCTGATATCCCATACCAACACCTTGTTTTAGCCCAGTATCTGCCTGATATCCCATACCAACACCTTGTAAATGGTGCATTTAGGGCTTGTGTCCACAGCGGACGTTTTATGAGTTGTCAGCTCCTTTCTGTCATTCATTTCTATGCTACAGACGCGACAGGCGCGCTCCTTTTCCCCGCGGTTTTTGCTTTTCAAAGAGGTCCGTCTCGAATAAAACTTCCGCTGTGGACACAAGCCCTTATATAGCACTTTTATCCAAAGAGCTTTAGAATCTTTGTTCCTCACATTCACACACCGACGGTGGAGGCGACCATGCAAGGTGCCAACCTGCTCATCTGGAGCAATTAGGGGTTAAATGTCTCACTCAAGGACACTTTGACACGCTGCCCGGGAGAAGTACTGTAGGAATCTTGGAATCCGGATTACCAGACGACCTCCCGAGTCACTGTTTTAGTCCTGTATCTGGACGATATACTACACCGGCATCTGTGCAGCATCCATAATGCTGTATCAATATCCCCCCTGTGGGCCTGGGGATAAGAGGTCTGTCCAGTGGCGGCTCGCCACTGGTGGCGCTATGGGCGCCGACCCACCTGTTAAATGAGAGAATAAGAAAAAAAAAAAATTTTTGTTTTTTGTTTTATAGCCCTATAAATAATATAAACATGTTTAAAATGAATAATATTTACTCGTTTTAAGTATGTTTGTATTTCCAATGCACAATATAACGTTATTATTTAAATAAAAAAAACAGCGTTTTCATGGGCAGGAAGTGACGTTTTTTTTTATTTTTTCGTATTTCTCGCCGGGACAAGAAGCGATAGCGCTCTGACTGCGCGTCACAGTTTGATCGCTGTCTCCGTCACAGCCAATCAGTGCATACTTCACGTTGTGCGTTGAAATATGACTATTATGTTGGAATCCGAGCGCTATTTGAAGCGGTCTAGGCAGCAAAAGTGAACTTCCGTGAATAATTTCCATAGCCGCATTTCGCGGAGACGCTCTCTGATTGGCCGACGCGATGCCAGTTTTTTTCCATAGCCGCATTTCTCGCGCCAGGGGGAGGTATCTTATCACAGCAAGTCAGCAAGTTCAGTCTACTTTGAGTGTTGTGGCAACAAGCTCAGCTGAGCTAACACTTGGCTAACTGCTGTTTGTCTTGCAGCTGTTTGTCTTGGAGCGTGATGGCAAGTTCTTTCAACGGTTAGGCTTAGGCACTCTTTCAAAGTTGGTTAAGGTTAGAGTTTGTCTTAGAGCATGGCGATAGAACACCAGGTAGTTTGCAGGCTGTTCGAGGCGGACATGGACAAAGGCACTCACAGTACTTGTTGGCTATTAACAAGCTATATTATGGATGCAGTGTGGAGGGACATGCATGGACAATGGATGGACATCAACACAGGCTGGATGGACAATGCCATGGAGTGGATATACTTTATCAACAAGCCCTTCTCTGCCAACAACAAGGTAGATTAGCGATATTTCTCTCTCTCTCTCTCTCTCTCTCTCTCTCTCTCTCTCTCTCTCTCTCTCTCTCTCTGCCACTCAGCTAACGCTGGCTTCTCTCTCTCTCTCTCTCTCTCTCTCTCTCTCTCTCTCTCTCTCTCTCTCTCTCTCTCTCTCTCTACTGCTGGCCATTCATGAAGCGAGACATTGCTGATTGTTTATTTATCGATGGCTCATTGATTTAACTACTGCAGCTCTCTCGGATTGAAAATACGTGGATTATGGCTTGTTCAATATCGTCTATGTTTGAATGAATTAATGAATGAGAACTTTATTAACAGATTGCAGAATGGGTACAATACAGTACGGCTCAATACACACAATTGTTAAGGGGATGCAGACCAGAGAAAGACGTTTGTCTTGTTTACATCAGGGTCCCAGATTTTCGATTCATATCGATAGTTTAATAGCTAGCCTTGGCTCGTTTAACAATATGCAAAATATGTGTACAGCCCTGTACTCATACTGAAGTTATTCTTGGTATATAATAGGTCTGATTGTGTAACGAATCGATTCCACGTCGCGCTGTGTGTGAGAGAGAGAAGGAGAGAGGGAGAGATCTGCCTGTTTGTAGACGGGCGAGTTTTGTTTCTAACTTTTCTATTTATATATTGTGTTTCAAGTTGTGAATTAGAGTCTAGACTATACTTTATTTGACTGGTTGTGTGTTGTTGTAGTAACAGCTGAGCGACTCGTTCATAAGAGCCGATTCATTGCCGTGAGCGTGAGTCGAATCGCTCACGTCTTGCCATGCATGAGTGTTGCGTGGTACTGTACTGTACATGTTTGCATTTTGCAAAATGTTTGGTATAGCGCCCCCTAGTGGCGAATACCCAGCGGCCGCCACTGGGTCTGTCGTCCAAGGTGCCATGTTCAGGAATTCTAATTTACTCTCCAACACACACACACACACACACACACACACACACACACACACACACACCCTCGGTCAGGGGACAGCATTCATTTCTACTAATCCCTGTCCCGCTAGATCGAAAGTCTGTGTCAGCAGAGCCGTTCGCGTGTGTCACGCATAAAAGAGGAAGGCATTATGTTCCCTGTGGTCGCTTGATAAGAGGTCAAAGTTTCCATGCTAACCGGCGGCTGATATTATTACAGTGTAGGCAAGGCGTGCCAGAGCCAAGAGTAGCAAGGGAGTGTAGCCTCTTGCGCAGGAGAGAGAGAGAGAGGGAGAGAGAGAGAGACGGGGAGAGAGAGGGTGGGGGGAGAGAGAAAGAGAGAGATAGAGGGGTGGGGGGGAGAGAGCGAGAGGGATGGTGGAAGAGAGAGGGAGAGAGAGAGATGGAAGAGATAGAGGGGGAGGGATGGTGGAAGAGAGAGGGAGAGAGAGAGAGAGGGGGGGAGAGAGGGAGAGAGAGGGGGGTGGGGGGAGAGAGAGAGAGATGGAAGAGAGAGGGGGGAGGGATGGTGGAAGAGAGAGGGAGAGAGAGAGGGAGATAGAGATGGGGGAAAGAGAGAGAGAGAGGGATGGTGAAAGAGAGAGAGGGAGAGAGGGAGAGAGAGAGATGGGGGAAAGAGAGAGAGAGAGGGATGGTGGAAGAGAGAGAGGGAGAGAGGGAGAGAGAGCTTAGTTTTCCCACCTCCAGGCTCAGGTGTGAGATTGATGGTCCTGTATGGAGGACAGAGAGAGAGGGAGAAAGACAGACAGATGGCTGGTGTTAAAGCTGCCGGTATTGCTGCCCTTGTGATGCAAGAAAGGGGGGTAATCTTCTCACAAAGTTCTCAGGCAGAACTATGGTTTTCATGAAAGCAGCAGCAGTAGCATGCCAGCGCCCTGGGGCAAGGTTAGAGACAATCTTTATTACAATATTATTTCCAATATTAACCTAAATCGATCTCGTCCAATGCACTACATTTTAGTAAAAAGGGAAAATAGAGATGTGATATACGTTTTTTCAGCGTTTTTTTTTTTTGCTTTTTCTCTCCTGAAATTTAACCAAGATGTGTTTGAATCTTAAAAATAACAATTGTACTGAATTCCTTGGGTCAAACTTGTTTGGGAAATGTTTTAATTTATCTCTATATGTTGTTAACTTCAAAAGTTATGCTGTTTTCTTTTTCTTCTTTTTCAGGTTTTCGTTCAGGATAGGTGTATTAAAGGGTTCAAAAGAAACCCCATGGGACATTATTTCAACCTGTTACCTGTCAGAATCTTAAAATAGACACTTCAAGGATTAAGAAAAAACAGGTGGCGGAAAAAATCCACCCTATGCAGGTGGACCTATGTTTCCATCTAGACTATAGGTTGTCTGTAGTGGTGGGTGGTGGCAGAGTGGGTTTGACACACGACATAACGCAGAAGCACAGAGATGACTATCGTCGGTTGACAATGTTGACTCTAGGGGAGCTCCCGTAGCTCACCGCATATCTCGGCGCTATTTCTCCGTCGGGGAAAACCGTGCTCGTCACGGATCTGGGGGACACGAGTTCGATTCCCGGACCCGCCGTCATTTCTCAGAATGTCTTCCCCTGATCTACATCCCATTTCAACCTGTTTCTGTCGGTCATGCTTGACCAGAAAAGCGATAAACGCTAAAAAATAAAGTTTAAAAACAAAAAAGACAGTGTTGACTCTGGAAACAAAGCAATCCTGGGAGTGACGGGAAATAAAGATGGTTGACAAGTTAAAGGAGCTGTAAGTGGTATTCTTTTGTTCAAATAAGTGTTAAATAGCTCTACAGTCTGACAACCATCACTGATACAGAGTGTTTTGTCAGTGACATGGGTCTCCCAGTCCCTCAGCTCTGCAGTAAACAGACTTTTATTTTTCTGGTATCACGTTCCACTTTATCCATAGATAAATCCTAGATATTTTTTTACTTATTTCAAGAAATTCTTTCCAAGCCAGATTGGTTTACTACACTGGCAGATTATTATACCTGTTTAAAGCACATGTTTTCTTAAAACTAGTGTTTTTTTCTTATTTTTGTCAGACCGTTTATTTTCAATGTGGAGTTCTCTCTCATGATTGGATCATGTTTATTTTGTGTTTACTGCAGAGTGGAGGGACTGGGGGAGACTGCGTTACTGATCAAACACTATATCAGTGATGGCTGTCAGAGTGTAGAGCTATTATTTTTAACATGTAGACCACTTATTTTAACAAATAAATACCACTTGCAGCACCTTCAACGCGGTACAGAGGTAATTGGTCAAACGAACTTCACCGAAGCGTGATATCAGACTCTATATGTTATTACACATGCACAGCACGCAAATAGAACCGTGCAAACGCAGCACAAAGTGTGCGCTGCCTCCATTTGTAAACGGCAGAGAAACAACAGGCATCGTGTTTCTATGGTTTCCTGAGGAAGTTGAGATTTGTGGCGGGGGGGTTACAAAATGGAACCACTGGCAGAGCAAAAAAACACCAACAGGAAGTCATTTGTTAAAGCAACCTTCTGGGGCATGAGAGAGAGAGAGAGGAAAGGGAGAGAGAGAGAGGGGAGCTAAATAAATCTTCATTTAACTTAATGTTTTAGTCATAACTTATTAAAAAGACATTCTCATCTGCCTCACGAATCCATTGCTCGTGTCGTCGACGTCGTGGTTCGGTTTCTCTCATAGCCTCCGGTGACCTTATCTTATATCTGTGTGGGTTGGGTTCACCTGGCTGCTAAACTATGGGGTTGAGGAGATCAGATGGCAGCTCAGAGGGTCCCTACCACACGCCAGGGTGTCAGACAACACTACACATGCTGACCCCCCCACCACCCACCCACCACCACTCCCCGCTGAAACTCATGCTTCCCTAAACGTTCTGTATGTGCATCAGCTTCCTGCTGAGTCAGCATCCTTAACATCGAGTTCTTTGTTGCTTTTTTCTCCCCCTTCTTTTCTTCCTCGCTTGACGTGTTACTCGTGAAGACACTCCGTGCCAGCTACACGTCCATATATGTCCATCTTTGCTTTGCTCTTTTTCTGCCGAGAGGAATTCCGGTCTCGAGAGAAACACGTTTATCTCCTTGTGTTTATATGACGCTGCAATCTGTTGCCATCGTGCCATAACCGCTCAGTGTGTTCCACCCAGTTAAAACCCAACTGCATAGAGTCTTGTTTTAATCCGTGTCTGTCTATAGTCTTGCTGCCGTGGTCCTGGTGTACACATTCTACACCGTTATACTGTTATCAGTGGTGGGACAGCAGGCAATTTCTGTAAATGTATCATTCTGTTTCAAGAAGATATTTACAGTAGGCCCATAGGCCTGTTATTAAATATTACAATCATATTTACAGCAGGTCTATGCCTATAAATTCCACAATAGTAGCACACTGACACAATCCACTATCTCTAGGCCTTACATTATACTGTATCATGGTGAAGTCTGGATACAAGATACTCTCACCACCACAACCACCAGCACCATCACCATAGCCATCACCACCACAACAACCACCACCATCACCACCACCACCATCACAACCACCACCACCACCACCACCATCACCACCACAGCCACCACCACCATCATCATCATCATCATCATGACCATCACCACCACCATTGATTGATTGATTGATTGATTGATTGATTGATTGAAAACTTTATTAACAGATTGCAGAATGGGTACAATACAGTACAGCTCAATACACACAATTGTTAAGGGGATGCAGACCAGAGAAAGACTTTCGTCTTGTTTACATCAGGGTCCCCCATTTTCAATTCATCAGGACATATATGACATACATGACATACAGACAGTACTGCTACATCTATACATACCAGATTTGCAAATACAGTACTGTTTGTGATACAAAAATAGTCTAGAAAAGGGAGTATATACATTTGATGTCAAAACTGTACATTGGAGGAGGTTGGGTGGGGTTGGGTGGGGGGGTTGGGTAGGAGGGGTTGGGGGGGGGAACACTGTACAACTGTACAAGCAAGACTGTACATTGGAATATTGACAACCATACTAGGTAATTTACTGTACATTAGAGGGGGTGGGGGTGGGGGGGAAACACTGTACAAACAAGCATAACTGTACATTGGAATATTGACAAAACCATACTAGGTAAATGAGGGGGTTGGGTTAGGACATTTACAGGGGCCAGTTTCAAATTGCAGTCTCCCGTAGGTGTTCTTTGAGAGTGGTTTTGAAAGTGGGTAGTGATTCACATTCCTTTACAGCTTTAGGTAGGGCGTTCCACATTGATGTGGCATAATTGCGAAACGTGTTTAGTCCCTTGTTTGAGCCGAATCTGGGTTTAACATGATTTGTGGAGCTCCCTCTGGTGTTGTGATCGTGGTATTCACTGACCTTTGGGAAGTATTTTGACATGTACATGGGTACCTTGGTCGTGTAGTGTATCTTGTAGACCAGGCCCATTGCAAGTTGCTGTACTCTGTCGTCTACTCTAAGCCATCCTAGGTTGTCAAAGTGGGCAGGGGTGAGGTGGGTTCTAGGAGTAAGGTCAAGCAGTAGTCTGACCAGTTTGTTTCGAGATGTTTGTAATTTTGTTTTTAGCGCCTTTGAGGTGCTTTGGTACCATGAGGTGCAAGGATAGTCGTAGTACCCTTGAATGAGTGCTCCTGCTAGAGTCTTCAGGGTATTCTTGTTTACCAGAGAGGAGATCCGGTACAAGAATCGAGTTCATTGGTTGACTTTTTTTATTACATTGGATGCCATTTTGTCACAGGAGAGATTAGCCTCTAGGATGGAACCCAGGTAGGTAATTTCATCTTTCCTTGTGACAATATTGTCACTCACTGTAACTGAGAAGCCGTCGGTCTTGCTAAGTTTGTTATTTGAACCGAAGAGAATGGACTCTGTTTTGCCCATGTGTAATGATAGTTTGTTATCAGCGAGCCATATGCAGATTCTGCCTAGTTCCGAGCTGAGGGTTTTTTCAACCTGTAACTTGTTCTTGTCAGAGACCAGCAGGGCTGAGTCGTCCGCAAACAGGAACAAGTTGCAGTCACAAGCTGACGACATCATTTGCATAAATTAGGAACAGTAGCGGTCCTAGTATGCTTCCTTGTGGAACACCACAGCTCACTGTGAGGGGGGGGATAGGGTACCGTTTACCTCCACCATCTGTTCCCTCCCCTCAAGGTAGGATTGCATCCAGCTCACTGATAGACTATCAAAACCGATTGCTTTTAGCTTGTCAATCAGAATGGAGTGATTGACAGTGTTAAAGGCCTTTTGTAGGTCCAGCATGACCATGCCGCAGTATTTGCCCGCGTCCACCTCTTGTTTGATGTGGTCGTTCAAATAGAGAAGGCATGTGTCAGTGGAGTGGGATGTTCTGAAGCCAGATTGGAATTCGTAGATTAGATTTATTTCCGGTAGGTACTTTTCGACCTGTTCGTATTTTTTCCATGACTTTCGAGATGGAGGTGAGAATAGAAACAGGGCGGTAGTTGCCTGGGTCTAATTTGCTGCCCTTTTTGTGCAGAGGGGTCACCCTCGCAATTTTGAAGTCCTTGGGGACGTGTCCCTGTTTTAACCACCATCATCATCACCACCATAACCACCACCATCACCACCACAACCACCACCACCATCCTCATCATCATCATCATCACAACCACCATCACAACCACCACCACAACCACCACCACCACCACCACCATCACCATCACCATCACAACCACCATCACAACCACCATCACAACCATCACCACCACAACCACCACAACAACCACCACCACCACCACCATCACCATCACAACCACCATCACAACCACCACAACCACCACCACAACCACCACAACCACCACAACCATCACCATCACAACCACCATCACAACCACCACCACCACCATCACCATCACAACCACCATCACAACCACCACAACCACCATCACCACCACAACCACCACAACCACCACAACCACAACCACCATCACCACCACAACCACCACCACAACCACCACAACCACCACCACCACCACAACCATCACCACCACCACAACCACCACCACCACAACCACCACCACCACCACCACCACCACCACAACCACCACCACCACAACCACCACCACCATCACCACCACCACCATCACCACCACCACCACCACCATCACCACCACCACCACCATCACCACCACCATTACCACCACCATCACCTCACCATCACCAACACCACCACCACCATCACCACCACCATCACCACCATCACCACCATCACCACCACCATCACCACCATCACCACCACCATCACCACCACCACCATCACCACCATCACCACCACCATCACCACCACCACCACCACCATCACCAACACCACCACCACCACCAACACCACCACCGCCACCACCACCACCACCACCACAACCACCATCACCAACACCACCACCACAACCACCATCACCACCACCACCACCACCACCACCAACACCACCACCACCACAACCACCATCACCAACACCACCACCACCACCACAACCACCATCACCACCACCATCACCACCACCATGTATCGTGTGTATGTGTGAATAAATTCACCATCACCACCACAACCACCACCACCACCATCACCAACACCACCATCACCACCACAACCACCATCACCAACACCACCACCACCATCACCAACACCACCATCACCACCACAACCACCATCACCACCACCATCACCACCACCATGTATCGTGTGTGTGTGTGTGAATAAATTCACCATCACCACCACAACCACCATCACCACCACCATCACCACCACCATGTATCGTGTGTGTGTGTGAATAAATTCACCATCACCACCACAACCACCATCACCAACACCACCACCACCATCACCAACACCACCATCACCACCACAACCACCATCACCACCACCATCACCACCACCATGTATCGTGTGTGTGTGTGTGTGTGAATAAATTCACCATCACCACTGTTGTGAAGGGCCAGATTAAAGTTGAGAATCTGCCTTTATTGTTTGATATACTTTGTATATTATTTATATATACACGGTATATCCCTTTACCTGCGTCCAAACCATAGTAATAGTTCGCTCTCCTTATTGGATAGCGCCCTAGGCTCCAGGCAGTCTCGCACTCAGACAGGTGCAATGGGCGAGTTTCAGGCATGTCAGAACATGCCCGGAGACAGTGTATTGATACCAGACAAGAACTGAGGTTTGGTACTAGATTGTCACTTAAGTATATATGCTGGCGCAGGTGTGCCCAGCAGTGGTTCATTCAGTTAGTCTAAAGCAGCAGTGTGACAAGTTCGGTAACATTGAAGTGAGCAACCGTGCGTTTAAAACATGTGCGAATAGAATAGTAAAAGTGTCAGAGTTTAGTGAAGTAACGTCAAGTTCGACCTAGTTTAATGTGAAGTATAGTGCACAGGAGAACCAGCGTCGGCGATTGCAGAACCATTACTGGTTGGATTATATTGATTTGGAACGTGGTATCCGGAGAAGAGCATCGTTGATTTCCACTATCGTTTGGGATTCAACCTCGTGAGGATTACAACTCGGGCCTGCCTCGTGGACGGGGCTGGCTAGCTGTCATCAATGCTGTCGGCATTTGGATTACAATTATTGCTTTTGCTGCTGATCAAGGGAGTTTACAAGGACCGACTCCTGTACCTGGAGTCTCTTTATTCCTCATTGAATCAGACTGAGTATCCGAGCATTCCTCTACCCTCCAGACCTTACACCCCGGAGGGAACCCATTGTCTCCAGTCGGTACCAGTGTTGCCCTATATAATTGCTACTATACAACAGGTGGCGTCCACTTAGACCCATCGTAGGATTCCTGCTATTCTTAGTGACTCATGCTCTTGACTGACTTTACGTATATTCTTCGCCATACAAGCGCAACCCTAATTCTCATTCTGTAACCTAACGTTGCCTAATAATAATAAATTACCCTCCAATAGTATTTCTGTGTCAATGCCGTGTTCTTGTGGGTGTTCACCATCTATATTTGATGTACTGTCTGGCCAGTAATTAAAGTACATAACTAGCAGTGGTTTAATCTATCACAATCTTTAATACAGTCAGGGTTTTGTAACCCCTCAGTTACAACCACCACAACCACCATCACCAACACCACCACCACCATCACCAACACCACCATTACCACCACCACCACAACCACCATCACCAACACCACCACCACCATCACCAACACCACCACCACCATCACCACAACCACCATCACCATCACCAACACCACCACCACAACCAACACAAATACGAACAGGTTGAAAAGTACCTAGCGGAAATAAATCTAATCTACGAATTCCAATCTGGCTTCAGAACATCCCATTCCACTGACACATGCCTTCTCTATTTGAACGACCACATCAAACAAGAGGTGGACGCGGGCAAATACGCGGGCACAACCATCACCACCACCACCATCACCACCACCACCAACACCATCACCACCACCACCACCATCACCACAACCACCACCACCACCACCATCACCACCACCACCATCACCACCACCACCATCACCACCACCATCACCACCACCACCACCATCACCACCACCATCACCACCACCACCATCACCACCACCATCACCACCACCATCACCACCACCACCATCACCACCACCATCACCACCACCATCACCACCACCATCACCACCACCACCACCACCACCATCATCGTTTCTCTAGAGAGTGTACTCTAGAGACCAGCCCAGACAGCAGACAGACAGCCAAGCCATGGCTTGGAGGAGGTGATGACACTAATTACCCATCAATACTCTGCTGCAAGACAAAGGATGGAGGGCTGTGTGTGTGTGTGTGTGTGTGTGACTGTAACTAATGATGGCAACACTTCATCCACTACTGAGTCAAGCGCATCCATCCACGCAGCAGAAAGAATAATTAGCTGCATATACTAATGCTGTTAATTTCGTTACACTGACTCTGCACGCGTGGACAGAGAGGAGTGGGATTTGGGGAACGTCATGTCATTCTCGCAGGACTATACTCAACAGTGGGGGGGGGGGGGGCTGATGTGGCAATAATACAGTCTGCTGTTTCATATAGCAATGCCAATGGTCTATAGGTTCATTCATCTTGGCTTTACTTGGATATAGACTCGTGGATATTGTATCCCGGGTTACTATTTTTAAAACGGATGCGCCAATTAAGATGCCTATAATAAGATGCCTATATATAAGGCCGGTATCCAACAGTACAGTAGGTTAGTAGATAACGGTACTGTAGTGTGAGTTCTGTCTCAGACCGGTATAACAGCTGAACCAATAAGCCTCTGAACACATGAAATACATATTGAAGGAGCAGCTATGATTCGGCATAGATACCTGTGAAGTGTTGCAGTGTCGTGCCCTGCACCCAGAGGCTCAGCACTTGCTGCACCGAAAGATTAATAGAATAATCCCTGTCCGTGTTCATGTTTCTGCCGCTGCCGCGCCGCGGGTTCCTCGCACGGTCCCTCTTTGTCAAATGGCTGTACGTCGTGGCTTTAACAGACGAAGACATCGGGGAGACCGGGGTGATGATGGCGGCATGGAGGCGGCTTTCTCCCCCTCGGCGCGCTCTCCTCCTCCTCCTCCTCCTCCTCCTCCTCCAGTCCTCCTCCTCTACCGGTGCCTCCGTTTGGGCTTGACGTCCGTCTCCGCGCGGGGAAGGGAGGAAGGGCCACCGGCTGCTCTGCTGCTCAGCGGCGGCTGTATCATGGAGGCCATGATGATGAGGAGGAGGATGGCAACGCGAGCGCGCAGCGCGCAGCGCACACAGTCGTACCGCTCGCCGCCGCGCTACATGCGCCCCTTAAAGGGACAGGCACACGTTTATTAAAGGGGAGTTTACAGTAGAGTTATCCCCATAATGTTGGGGTGGTGCTTATTATTATGAATGGGAAAGAAAAGACGAGACAGTATGTATATATTCTCTCCCCACCGTATGTATATATGTTTTCTCCCACCCACCCACCCCCTCCTAATGTACAGTCTCCACTCTCCTCCCCATCATATGTATATACTATTACTATATTATTCTCTGTTAGGATCTATGGCACTATGGGTGACAGTACTGTATATTTGCACATGTCACAAATGTAACAGTACTATATACCTGTATGTCATGTATGTCCCTATGCCATAAATGTCATGATGTCATGTATGTTGTCATAAATGTCACTATGAATTGAAAATGGGGGACCCTGATGTAAACAAGACAAACGTCTTTCTATGGTCTGCATCCCCTTAACAATTGTGTGTATTAATTTGAGCCGTATTGTATTGTATACCCATTCTGCAATCTGTTAAATAAAGTTTACATTCATTCATTCATTCATTCATTCATTCTGTAGCATTTGGGCAGGAAACGTGCGTATATAGTCATGACACTTGCGGGTTATTAAAAAGATGTGAGCAACAGCATTGTGATCAACTATATCAGCGCGCACAGTTATTCAATATTGCTAAGCCTGCACCATACATATTTTTTTTCCAGCATGCCAAGTTTATTGTGAACACTAACAGTAACATGTTGCTTAAGAGAGACTGCTAAAGTCATTCGTAATCGGAGCTACTATCAGGGCGTTGTCCGTGACGTTGGATTTGATGCGGGAACTGTCCGAGGTGCTGATTGGCTCCCTGCGCCTCACGCCGTCACCCCAAAACCGCCTGACAAGTGAAATGATGTTAAAATATAGAGGATGAGGAGGGGGGGGGTGTGGGCTGAGCTCAGCTGTACACGTAGAGGATCACGTGATACGAGTTACTGTAATGGCAGCATTATGAATTCATGTTACAGTTCAGAATTATAGGTGTGTGCAGCGCTGCTGAGTTGGGTTTTTATTTTAGGTTATGAGGTTTTGGGAAAAGTCCAATACAGAGCCTCTCAATCGTATCCTGTAGGTTGGAACGTTACTGTGACACCGACATTTAGATTACGTGAACATTTAACTTCACATTGGTTTTACTCTTTACTTTTAAATAGTGTGAAAACTAACATGTTTTGTGCATATTTTGTGCAAAGCTGTTGGCTTGTCGTTTTGTATCTCAAAATAGTGACCATATTATGACAAAATGTCATCAGTTTAATTTGATTATGTTTTTTCCCAAGGGATCCAAAGGTTGGACAGCCTAGCCTAAGCCTATAGGCTAGCTAACCTAAAGCATAGCCTAACCTACAGCCTTACTTAACCCTTGTATTATGTTCACCTTTTGGATCCTTTATACTGTTTGGGTCAAATTGACCCGGGACATCATTGGAGTTTTAAAAAGCAATTCCAAAATAAAAATGTACTTTTATTTGTCTTTTTTCCGTTTATATAATTACTCTACATAAAATGTAATCTATAGCACCTTTAACATATATTATCTTTATTTCAATTCCAAACAATATTGATAACATTTATAATTAATATTAGCAATTTGTGTTTTCTAGATCATATTTAGCAATGGAAGTGTCATTGCTTTCTTTTGTGATAGAATTGATCATTTATGTAAAAAAATAAATCCACTATAATAAAGACTTGGGTGTCATAACTCATGCTTATCTGACAATTAAACAATGTTGGATGTTTATTATTTTGAATTGAGTTGATTTTCACCTTCATCTTATTACAATCAAAGCCTTAAATCAAATACAAGTGATGAACAACAATAGAAACACGAAAACCAAACTTTTGATTGTTTTAGTCGCTGGCTGTGAAATACATCTCTCAGAAATCTGAAAAATCATTTGCAAATGCAGATGATTTACCACAAATATAGAAACAGAAAACATGAACGAAATGCACACGGTTTCAGTCACTGATGTTTCAACATCTGAAAAATACATCTCTCAAATAATTCTGAGATAACATTGGATAAACTTGTGTGTGCATGGTGCCTGTACACAACACAACACATTGACTATTTTATTTGATCTTACCTCATTTTATATTTCATTTCATTTTATCTTACTACTACTACTTATTGTTACCATTCTTGTATTCATTGTTGTTTCTTAAACTGTGCACTGTTGAGTCTGAGCTCGAAACTACCTGTATTGTTGTGTATTTGACGAATAAAGAACTTGAACATGAACTTGAACACATGGTGTACAGAGCGTCTGAGAGTATACAGTATGTGCTACAGATGTACAGCTGCTGCATCACATGGTTTGTGCCTTTCAGTCTCCTCTTGTTCCCACCGGCTGCAATCTACAATAATGAAAATACTTTATTAGTTGAGATTTATTTTTCCACCATGTCTCCCCAGACACACACACACACACACACACGCACACACACACACACACACACACACACACACACACACACACACACACACACACACACACACACACGCACGCACGCACGCACGCACGCACACACACACACACACACACACGCACGCACGCACGCACACACACACACGCGCGCGCACGCACGCACGCACGCACGCACGCACGCACGCACGCACGCACGCACACACACACACACACACACACACACACACACACACACACACACACACACACACACACACACACACACACACACACACACACACACACAGTGTCACCAGTGTCTTGCCTATAGAGCTCTAGAAAAACATGTCTCCGTTGGTTTCAGTCTGGGTCCATTCCCATCCAGATCGCAAACATGTTGTACACTGAGTTACCCACGTAAAGTTACTCTTTGGCAACTGATCTTTCCCTGTAGAGTGCTTATGAGAACCACTGTGTACTGTAGTAATACTATGTTACATACTGTGTACTGGAGTAATACTATGTTAGATACTGTGTACTGTAGTAATACTATGTTACATACTGTGTACTGGAGTAATACTATGTTAGATACTGTGTACTGTAGTAATACTATGTTAGATACTGTGTACTGGAGTAATACTATGTTACATACTGTGTACTGGAGTAATACTATGTTAGATACTGTGTACTGTAGTAATACTATGTTAGATACTGTGTACTGGAGTAATACTATGTTAGATACTGTGTACTGGAGTAATACTATGTTACATACTGTGTACTGGAGTAATACTATGTTAGATACTGTGTACTGTAGTAATACTATGTTAGATACTGTGTACTGGAGTAATACTATGTTAGATACTGTGTACTGGAGTAATACTATGTTAGATACTGTGTACTGTAGTAATACTATGTTAGATACTGTGTACTGGAGTAATACTATGTTAGATACTGTGTACTGGAGTAATACTATGTTACATACTGTGTACTGGAGTAATACTATGTTAGATACTGTGTACTGTAGTAATACTATGTTAGATACTGTGTACTGGAGTAATACTATGTTAGATACTGTGTACTGGAGTAATACTATGTTAGATACTGTGTACTGGAGTAATACTATGTTACATACTGTGTACTGGAGTAATACTATGTTAGATACTGTGTACTGTAGTAATACTATGTTAGATACTGTGTACTGGAGTAATACTATGTTAGATACTGTGTACTGGAGTAATACTATGTTGCATACTGTGTACTGTGTAATACTATGATAGCTACTGTGTACTGGGGTAATACTATGTTAGATACTGTGTACTGTAGTAATACTATGATAGATACAGTGTACTGTAGTAATACTATGATAAACAGTGTGTACTTTAGTAATACTATGATAGCTACTGTGTACTGTAGTAATACTATGTTACATACTGTGTACTGTAGTAATACTATGATAGATACTGTGTACTGGAGTAATACTATGTTACATACTGTGTACTGTGTAATACTATGATAGCTACTGTGTACTGGAGTAATACTATGATAGATACTGTGTACTGGAGTAATACTATGTTAGATACTGTGTACTGTGTACTATGTTAGTTTCAAGTTCAAGTTTCAAGTTTCTTTATTAGTTGACATGCAAAGATACAGAATACCTTCACATGGAATGCTTTTTTCTGTTATGCTCCTATGAGGATCATAGGACGCTTGGATCATACACATACAGCTCATTACAGTAATATTCCACAATTATTACATTTTAGATAGTAATAATGGTACAGAGCCTTGAGACAAACATATGCATATTCACCACCGCAAACAGACTGGCAGCCGTCATAGGCAGCGCCATTTACGGAAGGAGGGGGGAGTGGGTTGAGGTTGTTACAGGGCTTTAGGGTGGGGGGGAGTGGGAGGGGGGGGGGAGGTGGGGGGGAGTGCACAAGCCAAGTCCTGGGTGGGGGAGGTCTCCCTCACACGAGGCAACCGACAGTGCAGCGCCAATGCAGAGGAAGGGGGGGGGGGGGGGGGTGGGACTAGGGATTCAGGGTGTGGGAAGCCGCTCGCCACTCTTATCTCCCAGAGGGCCTTCGACTCCAGAGCTCTCGGTTCGACCTTGGTCCAGGAATTTGTTTTGGCTGACTGACTGGCACAATTTATCCCAGCCACGTCCCTTTAAATGTGATTTGAATAGAGTGGAATATAACTCTATTGATTTGAGTGGAGTGAGTTTTAATAACTCCGTCCAAATGACTGAATGCATTATTAGTCCAAGTGTCCAAGTGTCTTATCAGTTCATTTTGGTAGATCCTGTGCACGGTAAACAGATCCAAAATCTTCTTATTGCAGTCCAAAAGCTTCGATAATCCAAAAATGACCACGTCTTCAAGTTGGTAACCCGATTATGATGTCCCAATAGGCAGAGAGGGTTAGCCTTATTCTGCTTCTTGAAGAAAATATGCAATCCACTGATTAGATCCATTTAGAGTTGATTTGAGTATAGTCCGGCCACCGGCACGAAGGAGAGCATAGCAGCGTCGGGCTCCATGGAGCAGTAGAGGCGGCGGTAGGAACAGCCTTGAAGGCCTTGGGAGAGAGGAAAGAAATGCGACTTGTCTCTGCAAGAGGTGGGAGGTTAGATACAGTGTACTGTAGTAATACTATGATAAACAGTGTGTACTTTAGTAATACTATGATAGCTACTGTGTACTGTAGTAATACTATGTTAGATACAGTGTACTGTAGTAATACTATGATAAACAGTGTGTACTTTAGTAATACTATGTTAGATACCGTGCACTGTAGTAATACTATGATATATACTGTGTACTTTAGTAATACTATGTTAGATACCGTGCACTGTAGTAATACTATGATATATACTGTGTACTGTGTACTGTGTACTACTATGTTAGATACAGTGTACTGTGTACTACTATGTTAGATACAGTGTACTGTACTAATACTATGATATACATTGTGTACTGTTCTTCACAGCAAATAAGAAGGCCATGGAGTTTCAGGTTGAAGAACTGTATCCTTGTATCATCTTTCTTTTGGTAAAGGTTTTAGTAAGAGATTTGATCCAAACACCATAATAAGGGTTAATGTAAACAGCCTCTAAATGCCAACATGCCTGACTACAGACGTTGATTTGAATATATATCTATCTGAAATGTGCCATATTTCTATATAGCCTATACTGTACGTAGTGTTGTAGGTTAATGTTTTACACAACATCAGATCTAGGCCAGTCAGAAAATAACTTTTAATTTGCCTCTCACTTTAGTAGAACATGTCAGGTTTCAGCAGTCTCACCGGCGCCATATAAATGCATCTACAATTAATGAAGCTAGCAACCACTGTGGTCCCTGCCAGCCGCTGTCAACAACACCAACCACTGTGGTCCCTGCCAGCCGCTGTCAACAACACCAACCACTGTGGTCCCTGCCAGCCGCTGTCAACAACACCACTGTGGTCCCTGCCAGCCGCTGTCAACAACACCACCATGGTCCCTGCCAGCCGCTGTCAACAACAACACCACTGTGGTCCCTGCCAGCCGCTGTCAACAACACCACCATGGTCCCTGCCAGCCGCTGTCAACAACAACACCACCATGGTCCCTGCCAGCCGCTGTCAACAACAACACCACTGTGGTCCCTGCCAGCCGCTGTCAACAACAACACCACCGTGGTCCCTGCCAGCCGCTGTCAACAACACCACCATGGTCCCTGCCAGCCGCTGTCAACAACACCACCATGGTCCCTGCCAGCCGCTGTCAACAACAACACCACTGTGGTCCCTGCCAGCCGCTGTCAACAACACCACCATGGTCCCTGCCAGCCGCTGTCAACAACAACACCACCATGGTCCCTGCCAGCCGCTGTCAACAACAACACCACTGTGGTCCCTGCCAGCCGCTGTCAACAACAACACCACCGTGGTCCCTGCCAGCCGCTGTCAACAACAACACCACTGTGGTCCCTGCCAGCCGCTGTCAACAACAACACCACCGTGGTCCCTGCCAGCCGCTGTCAACAACACCACTGTGGTCCCTGCCAGCCGCTGTCAACAACACCACTGTGGTCCCTGCCAGCCGCTGTCAACAACACCACTGTGGTCCCTGCCAGCCGCTGTCAACAACACCACTGTGGTCCCTGCCAGCCGCTGTCAACAACACCACTGTGGTCCCTGCCAGCCGCTGTCAACAACAACACCACCGTGGTCCCTGCCAGCCGCTGTCAACAACACCACCATGGTCCCTGCCAGCCGCTGTCAACAACACCACCATGGTCCCTGCCAGCCGCTGTCAACAACACCACCATGGTCCCTGCCAGCCGCTGTCAACAACACCAACCACTGTGGTCCCTGCCAGCCGCTGTCAACAACACCAACCACTGTGGTCCCTGCCAGCCGCTGTCAACAACACCAACCACTGTGGTCCCTGCCAGCCGCTGTCAACAACACCAACCACTGTGGTCCCTGCCAGCCGCTGTCAACAACACCAACCACTGTGGTCCCTGCCAGCCGCTGTCAACAACACCAACCACTGTGGTCCCTGCCAGCCGCTGTCAACAACACCACTGTGGTCCCTGCCAGCCGCTGTCAACAACACCACTGTGGTCCCTGCCAGCCGCTGTCAACAACAACACCACTGTGGTCCCTGCCAGCCGCTGTCAACAACACCAACCACTGTGGTCCCTGCCAGCCGCTGTCAACAACACCACTGTGGTCCCTGCCAGCCGCTGTCAACAACACCACTGTGGTCCCTGCCAGCCGCTGTCAACAACACCAACCACCGTGGTCCCTGCCAGCCGCTGTCAACACCAACACCGTGGTCCCTGCCAGCCGCTGTCAACAACACCACCGTGGTCCCTGCCAGCCGCTGTCAACAACACCACTGTGGTCCCTGCCAGCCGCTGTCAACACCAACACCGTGGTCCCTGCCAGCCGCTGTCAACACCAACACTGTGGTCCCTGCCAGCCGCTGTCAACACCAACACCGTGGTCCCTGCCAGCCGCTGTCAACAACACCACCGTGGTCCCTGCCAGCCGCTGTCAACACAACCACTGTGGTCCCTGCCAGCCGCTGTCAACAACACCACTGTGGTCCCTGCCAGCCGCTGTCAACAACACCATTCCTCCCAAGTGTCAGGCTTCCAATTCACTTCAATTAATCCAAGAGATAGAGGCGGCTGGGTGGCGCTGCAGCGGACTAAGCGCTCGTCACCAACGTGAGACAGCTGGTATCGAATCCGGCTGTCAGCGTTGCCTCCGGCTTGGGCCGGCCGTCATACTGGCTCAATTGGCAGAGTCAGCGGGAGGGAAGCCGGTGCATGGGTGGTGATCTGGTCGTTGTAAACAGCGACTCCTACAGGTCGGTCAGGGCGCCTGCACAGCGAGGAAGGGAGATGATGGGGGTAGTGTGTGAGCCTCCCACACACACGTTACACCTCACCAACGAGAGTCCGCGCTGGCAGGTGAAAAGAAGTGGCTGGCTGACTCTGCATGTATCGGAGGGGACATGTGATGGTATCTATCAACCCTCCCTAGACCGACCAGTGGGGGGGGGCACATGCGAGCAACGACCAGGAAGGGGAGGGGGGGGAATTGGCATGACGACTAAATTGGGATGGGATAAAAACACAGAAAAAACAGGAGGAGAAAAAGTGGATAAAAAAATAAAAAGTTAATCCAGGAGATGGAGATTATAATACATGCGCAGAAGTGTGAGACTGCAGCATTCCGACTAGTATTTAAGTGAAAAATCCCTTTACCCTGTATTTCACTTTCATAATCGGATGGCTGTTCGCAAGCTGAAGAGGGAGGCAGGGTGTGTTATGTAGATTCCGAATGTTCTAGAGTGATTCTCCAAGGGCGTGCAGTATTTTAAGATGTGTCCCAGTTCAAAGGTATGAGAGGGAGAAAACGTCTGACATTTGACATCTCTTCAGTGTACAGCAGCTTCCGCTGATGGGAGGTCAAGTGAGCAGGACAGGATTTAATAGAATGGAGCCACGGGGGAGTTTATTCAGTGGAGGATCAGTTCACACTGAGTTCCTATGTCTGTGCACCTGTCATATTCATATTCATAGTCATATTGAGAAAGACAATAAAAGAAAGAAATCTCACATAAAAAAAGACATATTACCTACATTTTCTTCTAAGCCTTTATATAAAATGGTAAATGGCTGCATTTATATAGCGCTTTTATCCAAAGCGCTTTACAATTTATTCCTCCCATTCACTCACACATTCACACACCGACGGCGGATGCGACCGTGCAAGGTGCCAACCGGCTCACCAGGAGCAGTTAGGGGTTAAGTGTCTTGCTCAAGGACACTTCAACACGCTGCCAGGGAAGAGCGGGAATCGAACCGGGAACCTCCGGATTACCAGATAACTGCTCTACCTCCAGAGCCACTGTCGCCCCTTTATTCGTAATATAAAAGAGTGGTAGGTTGATAAGATAAGATAAGATGATATTCCCTTTTTTTTTATCCCCTTGGAGAGGTTCTGGTGACATAACAGCATGGGGGAGGGGGGAGGGGAGGTACAGGTATGGGCAGGCTAATAGAAGAAAGACAAGGCAATACAATTGAATCTGAATATAAAATAGGAGAAAATTATAAACAAAGGTGCAGGTGAGCGTCTGTATGCCATACTATACGTTATAGACATGTGCAGGTTTTGGTTAAGTGTCAGACAAACTTAGTGGTTAAGGGTAAGACATTCCTAATATCCTATATATATATATATCTTAAACATCTACAAATATATATCTCTCTCTATATATATCTCTCTCTCTATCTCTATCTCTCTCTCTCTCTCTCTCTCTCTCTCTCTCTCTCTCTCTCTCTCTCTCTCTCTCTCTCTCTCTCTATATATATATATATATATATATATATATATATATATATATATATATATATATATATATATATATATATATATATATATATATATATATATATATATATATATATATATATATATATATATATATATATATATATATATATATATATATATCTTAAACATCTACAAATATATATCTCTATATATATCTACAAATACCTGGGTGTGCACTTGGATAACAAACTGGACTGGTCTCTGAACTGGACTGGTCTCTGAATACCGATGTCCTCTACACAGGAAAGCACAGGGCCGGTTGTTTTTTTCTGAGAAGGCTCAGGTCGTTTGATGTGTGAAGTGACATGCTGTACATGTTCTATCAATCAGTGGTGGCAAGCATTGTCTTTTATGCTGCAGTCTGCTGGGGAGGCAACATGTCAGCCAAGAACACCGGGCAGTTGGACAGGCTGGTAAAGAAGGCTGGTTCAGTCCTTGGCAGGAGTGTGTGGACCCACTGGGGGTTGTGGTGGAGAGGCGCACACGGAGTAAGCTGCAGGCCATCATGAACAATAACAGCCACCCTCTCCACCATCACACCCTGGCAGCACAGAGGAGCAGTCGCAGTGGGCGGCTCATATCGCTGCGCTCGCGGACTGAGCGGTTCAGGCTGTCCTTTGTCCCCACAGCCATCAGACTGTTCAACACCATGTGACCCCCCCTTCTCTCTCTCTCTCTCCCTCTCTCTCGCTCTCTCTCTCTCTCTCTCATGACCTGGGCTGCAGGCTGCCCCGGGCCCCCCCCCCCCCCCCCCATTGGACAATGTGCATTGCATTTTAAATTTGTATACTGTAATTTTATATAGCAATTGATTTTATTTGACTTAACACTGTGTGCAATATAGTGCTCACCATTTATTTATCTATTCATTGGAACTTTTTAAAACTTCAGCGCTGACCTTCATTGTTTGTTTGTTTTTATTGGTTGTCCTTTTTATCGCGTTCTATTGTCTGTCAACTGAAGGTCAAGGTCAACTTTATTTATATAGCACATTTAAAATCAACCGAGGTTGTACCGAAGTGCTGTACAATATAAAAACAGAAATACTAAAAGAAATACAAAATACAGTATCACACACAAAGTCATAAAAACTACAATAGACATTTAAAAACAAATCACGACACGACCATGAGGGATGTGTGGCTTACCGAGCCTCAGAACGCCAATAAAAACAGGTGAGTCTTCAGCTGTGTTTTAAAACTCTGTAGGGTCTGGTGGGCAGCAGACCTCGTTTGCAGTGGAAGACTGTTCCACAACTTAGGGGCAGCCACCGCAAAAGCTCTGTCGCCTTTAGTCTTCAGCCGAGACCTCGGGACATCTGAGAGCAGTTTACCTGCTGACCTCAGTGCTCTAGCAGGGATGGAGGAGTTCAGCTAGGTACTGAGGGGCCAGACCATTTAAGGCCTTGAACACAAACATAGCCATTTTGAAATCAATTCTGAAGCGAACAGGGAGCCAGTGCAGGGAAGCCAGTACTGGTCTGATGTGCTCACGCCTCTTTGTGCCACTCAAGAGGCGTGCAGCAGCGTTCTGCACTATAGCTGCAGGCGTCACAGGGAGAGCTGGTCTAGACCCACATACAGGGCATTACAATAGTCCAGCCTAGACGATATAAAAGCATGGATGACCCTCTCCAGGTCATTGGGAGAGAGGTAGGGCTTTACCTTTGCCAAGAGCCTCAGCTGAAAAAGGAGCCTTTTACTACAGACCCAATCTGTCTGTCAAACTGACTGAGCTACTGGATACCTGAATTTTTCCCCAAGGGGATTACTAAAGTATCTATCTATCTATCTATCTATCTATCTATCTATCTATCTATCTATCTATCTATCTATCTATCTATCTATCTATCTATCTATCTATCTATCTATCTATCTATCTATCTATCTATCTATCTATCTATCTATCTATCTATCTATCTATCTATCTATCTATCTATCTATCTATCTATCTATCTATCTATCTATCTATCTATCTATCTATCTATCTATCTATCTATCTATCTATCTATCTATCTATCTATCTATCTATCTATCTATCTATCTATCTATCTATCTATCTATCTATCTATCTATCTATCTATCTATCTATCTATCTATCTATCTATCTATCTATCTATCTATCTATCTATCTATCTATCTATCTATCTATCTATCTATCTATCTATCTATCTATCTATCTATCTATCTATCTATCTATCTATCTATCTATCTATCTATCTATCTATCTATCTATCTATCTATCTATCTATCTATCTATCTATCTATCTATCTATCTATCTATCTATCTATCTATCTATCTATCTATCTATCTATCTATCTATCTATCTATCTATCTATCTATCTATCTATCTATCTATCTATCTATCTATCTATCTATCTATCTATCTATCTATCTATCTATCTATCTATCTATCTATCTATCTATCTATCTATCTATCTATCTATCTATCTATCTATCTATCTATCTATCTATCTATCTATCTATCTATCTATCTATCTATCTATCTATCTATCTATCTATCTATCTATCTATCTATCTATCTATCTATCTATCTATCTATCTATCTATCTATCTATCTATCTATCTATCTATCTATCTATCTATCTATCTATCTATCTATCTATCTATCTATCTATCTATCTATCTATCTATCTATCTATCTATCTATCTATCTATCTATCTATCTATCTATCTATCTATCTATCTATCTATCTATCTATCTGTCTGTCTGTCTGTCTGTCTGTCTGTCTGTCTGTCTGTCTGTCTGTCTGTCTGTCTGTCTGTCTATCTATCTATCTATCTATCTATCTATCTATCTATCTATCTATCTATCTATCTATCTATCTATCTATCTATCTATCTATCTATCTATCTATCTATCTATCTATCTATCTATCTATCTATCTATCTATCTATCTATCTATCTATCTATCTATCTATCTATCTATCTATCTATCTATCTATCTATCTATCTATCTATCTATCTATCTATCTATCTATCTATCTATCTATCTATCTATCTATCTATCTATCTATCTATCTATCTATCTATCTATCTATCTATCTATCTATCTATCTATCTATCTATCTATCTATCTATCTATCTATCTATCTATCTATCTATCTATCTATCTATCTATCTATCTATCTATCTATCTATCTATCTATCTATCTATCTATCTATCTATCTATCTATCTATCTATCTATCTATCTATCTATCTATCTATCTATCTATCTATCTATCTATCTATCTATCTATCTATCTATCTATCTATCTATCTATCTATCTATCTATCTATCTATCTATCTATCTATCTATCTATCTATCTATCTATCTATCTATCTATCTATCTATCTATCTATCTATCTATCTATCTATCTATCTATCTATCTATCTATCTATCTATCTATCTATCTATCTATCTATCTATCTATCTATCTATCTATCTATCTATCTATCTATCTATCTATCTATCTATCTATCTATCTATCTATACCATTTATTTATTTTTTAAATATATTTTTACCATATTCTTTGCATTCGCTTGTATTTAAATTGTATTAAGTATTATGTATAAGTATTGTGTGATTTTGTGTGAATGGCGGACTACCAAAGTACGATGTTCATTGTACGGCAAACTGTAACTGTGCACATGACAATAAACAATCTTGAATCTTGAATCTTGAATCTAATACTTCTCAAGTTTTGCAGTTCTAGCAGTTCTTCTCAAGTTCTTGCAAGACATGTCCTACATCTTTCTTCTGTTTCTTCCTCTTTTAGGTTCAGGCGTTGGCGATATTTCCCTCTCACTGTTGTAATAAGTGGCAGAGTGGTCCATGCTGATGTCAGGCAGACTGGCTGTGGAGGCTTATGAAATCTGCTTCCTTTGAGGCGGCCTGGAGGGCTGCTTTGAAGCTCCACTGTAAACCAATCACCACGTATCACCAGCTAGCCCTGTGCCCTGACTGTTCACTGAGAGAGATGATCTATAACAGCTATCACATGACGTAAGGAAGCCTTACATAATTCTGAAGTTTTTGTTTTTTAATTCTTTTGAGGATCATTATTGCAGTTTATCTCCACCAGGGGGCAGCAGTTTGGTCGCATGTGTATCTTTCCGCTGCTAATCTCTGGGCCCATGTCGAAATAATATTCGTTGTACATGCTGACAGCAGGCCAAGGATTTGAATTCTCAAATATTTTTCAAATACAGATACTACACAGGTTAACTGCTCAGAGCCTCTGGTAATCAGCTCCCTAACAGCTTCCATCACCTGCAGTGGATTGTTGTAATACAGGCAGAGACTCTCTGGGACAGGCACAAGGTCACTCCCTTGAATTGGACATCAAAATGGATGCTATGCCACATTTAATCAGGACAGAGTATGATGGACCTCAGCCACCCAAGGAAGGAATGAGTGTGTGAGAAGAAGGACACTATGGATGATGTTATTACTGCTGGAGTTCTGCCTGTCAAGCTAGCCAATGTGGCGTTACCAGGTACGTTAGGCTATTCATGAGTAGTCGGTTGTAGTCACACACACACACACACACACACACACACACACACACACACACACACACACACACACACACACACACACACACACACACACACACACACACACACACACACACACACACACACACACACACACACACACACACACACACACACACACACACACACACACACACACACACACACACACACACACACACACACACACACACACACACACGCACGCACGCACGCCAGGGACGTGCACAGGCCTTTGGGGAGGCAGATGCTCAAAGACTGAAAAGGGCACTACACTTGTGTGTATATATTAACCGAGCGCGCGTAGTGCGCGAGCACGATTTTTAAGGGCCCTTTTCGGGCGGGGGGCCCCCTTTTTATGTTTTTTGGGGGGTTTTGGTGATAAAATATTGAATATTGAACTATAATAATCAATGCAGGAGCTCACTTATCCTTGAAAGACACTGTTATCACTGACTTAAAAGGCCCATACATCTCCATAAATGTTCAGGGGGAGGGAATAAGTGCTTACCCTACAGACCCCAAGAAGTGCTGTATATTCTGTATTGTTTAATATAAATGCATTTTTTATTCCAATCCCGATTTGTATTTGAGATTCCCAAATCCCATCGGACTTGACTTCTTCGTGTCCCTCAATGAGTGTAATACCAGCATTCAACAGTATGCGCCACAGCGGTTTCTATCATCATCATCATCATCATCACCACCCACGCTGCATAAAATATATAGGTCCGCGGAGAGGCCGTGCAAACTGCTATGGAATATGGGGCATCTCTCTCTCTTTACCTAATATTTAGATTCTATCCTGACATTTTTCAGTTGGAAGGGCAGTCTATATGCGTAACGGTAAAAAAATATATATATAATTTTTCCTTTTTTCAAAAAGGGCACTTTTTTGATGAGGCTCAAAAAGGCAGGTGCTCAAGCACCCCTTGGCCCCTATGTGTGCACGTGCCTGACGCACGCACGCACACACACACACACCAGGGGCGTTTTTAGGGTTAAAAAACATTGGGGGCTTCAGCCCCCCCCCCCTTTTTTATTTTTTTTTCACACAGAAATACGCAATTTTAGAGTAATTAGAGACGAATACTAAAGAACTAGATTCGAGTTTTTTAAAGTGAGGTCCAGGTCCATGAGAGGGATATGGGCAGTCCCCATAGAAAATTCAAAGTTAACAGGACCAAATCATCAGTTTCTAATTTATTTATTTAACCTTTATTTAGCCAGATAAAACATTGATATGGTCCAAGAGGCCCCAACGAGGGTACAAATATACATACACACATACATACATACATACATACATACATACATACATACATACATACATACATACATACATACATACATACATACATACATACATACATACATACATACATACATACATACATACATACATACATACATACATACATACATACATACATACATACATACATACATACATACATACATACATACATACATACATACATACATACATACATACATACATACACATACATACATACATACATACATATACACCAATAACAAAATAAAAACAGTTAAGAATCATACACATAAGCAAATAAACAAACAAACATTATGCCTATGTACAAAAGAAATAAACAGTTAATCTCTAGTCTTTACAGTTTTCTTCGATTGCATAAACACTCAAATCAAAAGTATTACACAATTATCAAAACCTTACACTCAAGGAGCAAAACATAGGCCCAGATTTGCACCCCTATAAGCACAAAGTCAGCCTCACACTTTTTGCAAAACAATACACAGTGATTTGCAAAACACTAAACACACTTGCATTACATTACACATAGAATGTCAAATTACCACACATATGAGCCAATTGGTTAAACACAGCAATCAGATGCACAAACACACCATTGCTTAATTGTAGATACACCAATCAGGTTTAAGCACTATAAAAATGCAGCAGGTGAGTTCACCTGCCTTCAACCAAAATGGAAGGAGAGTGAAGTACTGTACACAGAGAACGTGAAAATATACAATACATTCACCAAAACAGTACACAAGACAACCAATGATGCAGACTGATGAAAATATAAATTTTCTCTCCATATACCCAAATCAGTCAACATGTCAACATGGAGAATCACAACAAAATAATATCTTGCCAGATCCAGCTAGGCAAAGAGATAATGTCTAGTATTTTCTGTACTCTATTAAAACATTTTCTATTTTTGTTTTACTGTCATTTTAACCTGTACTGGATACAGTATTTTATGTTTGTCTTATATTTGCTGAGCTTACTGTGTTATGCATGAAAACTGGGACATGTTTTGTTGTGATTCTCCATGTTGAAATGTTGACTGATTTGGTTATATGGAGAGAACATTTATATTTTCATCAGTCTGCATCATTGATTTGGGTATATGGAGATAAATAAATTATATTTTAATCAGTCTACAGGATTGGTCTTGTGTAGTGTTTGGTGAATTTATTGTATATTTGCACATTCTCTGTGTACTTCACTTACAGTACTCTAATCACTGAGAAGTAGAATTGCTAAATGTGTTTTAGGTTAAGCACAGCAGTGTGTAACTGGTTCAAACAGAATTAAGTCATTATGAAACGTGTGTTTCATATGGTAACAAAATGTAGTTTTTATAAATTAGTGTATAGTTTGTGTTTAATTTAGCAAAGGATCTGAGGTGTTCTGATAATTGTGTGTGTGGTTGTGCTAATTGTGTAGTGTTTTGAAACACCGGGCCCGGTTTACAAAATCGTGCTTAAGCAATCGATATTATATTGTCTTCTATATATATTAGATATTAGATTGGAGTCTTTTCCTGCCTTTGGTCCGCTTTGCATTCACATCTCAAATGAACAGCAGGGTTCACTTGCAAGAGTGAATGAGCTTTCACACCACCCCAAACCAACCGGACTATCCGAGGAAATTAACCAGGGTTCGATTAAATATTATTATATTTTATCACAGTATCATGAGCATGTCTTTGTCAGTGGACACTGGACATGGGTATGGATGGCTCCAGGTGCTGCTGCGTTAAAGTGCACATCTTCAATACCCATCTGTACTATTTAAAAGCACAGTGCAGGACAGACTCAAAGGTTATCGCACCTCAGAGATGGCAGTGGACATGTATGACAGGACAAAGGCCATATGTAATGGCCTTGGGATTGAGGAACATACTACCAGCCAAAGGAGGAAGCAGAAAAGGATGGACGAGTATGTAGTTGAGTAATCTTGTGGCACAAGCTCAGACCTCATGGAGATCAGCTGAGACAGAGACTGTTCTATCCAGTCCGACAGAATGCTGAAAGAGCTTGAGAGCAGGTTTGTCATGAGTTGGAGAACAGGCACGTGCACACATAGGGGTGAAGGGGTGCCCGGGCACCTGCCTTTTTCATTTTTCATTAGAAAGTGCCCTTTTTATGCCACCCTCTTTTTTTTTTTTTTTTTTTTTTTTTTTTTTTTTACTGTTGCACATATAGATATACTGCCCTGCCCTTCCAATGAAAGATGTCACGATAGAATCTAAATATTAGGTAAAGAAAGAGAGAGAAATGCCACCCCTCTCCTGGAAGGACCTATTATTTACGCATAGCACGTGGGTGGGTGATGATGAGATGATGTAAACCGCGTGCCGGGCCAGCAGTGCACTGAACACGAAATTGATATCCAGCTGTTGTTGAGCTCATACTCGAGTCGAGACCTCTTTTTTTACAGTTACTATTTCAACTAAAACAAAGCAAGAGTACACTTCATCAGGTAAGGTATTTGCCCAACAAAATAAAATGTCGGGTTTGCAGTGCACTGTATATTTCGGGCATGCATTGCCTTGTGAAGTTGTGATTGTCCATGCTTTTCTCTCATGCAATCAGGTGGCAGGCAGGCTAGAAGTGGCAACACTGCACTTCCCCCATACTACATTTCTTATTATTCATACCGCGGTGGGCGGTGGCATTGCATTATCTCTTTACTTCATGCTTTATCACATTCTCATCTCACCGCCTCACTTGCAAGATGTGCGGCTCTCGTGAAACACGTCGCCAGATCACCCCTCCCCAGCCCCTCCCTGTCTGCTGCTAGTGCTAGGAAAATCATGCAGCATTCTCTCTCTCTCTCTCTCTCTCAACACAGCGTGTTAATTTCGGCATGCCGCCCGCAGCTGTTGGTCTGGAGCGCATATTGTGTTATTAAAGGGACACTATGTAGTTTTGGTGACATCTATCGGTGAAACTGAATGTACCATAGACTTGTATTAACCCCAAAAATCAGGCTTGCGCGCTGTGCGCGCTCGCATTGCATTTAATAATTGATGCCCTTTTCTCCTTTTGGGCACCTGCCTTTCTAAAGTCCTGTGCACGTCCTTGTTGGAGAACAACGTATGAGAGGCATACAGGCATGTTATCCAGCCTCAGACCAGTTTCTCAGTGGAATTGCTGCAACCCCTCGCCACACATTACAATATCCAACTACTGCCAGAGGAGATCACAGTTGCAAAGTGTTTCCTGGCCAGGACGCGTGAATATTAAAGGCAACCAACTTGTGTTCGGCTATTCTCTGATTGGCCGCGCCCCCCCGCCCCCACGCGCAGGCAAGCGCAGTCGTCCCACGTCCCAAATGAAATCCAAGGAGCGCAAGCGAGCGGCAGCGCGGGCAACCAACTTGTGTCAACCAACTTGTGTTCAGCTGCGGTAGCAGTGGAGCGCTATGAAATGCGCTGAACTAGAAAGCGTAACGTTATTATGTTTCGCGTCACTGTACACCAGATTCACTCATGTATAAACAAAGCCCATACAGTTATGAAATGCGCTGAACTAGAAAGCGTAACATTATTATGTTTCGCGTCACTGTACATCACTTCAGCTCCAGCAGCAGCAGCAGCAGCACCGTTGTACTACCAGATTCACTAGTGTATAAACAAAGCCCATACAGTTATGAAATGCGCTGAACTAGAAAGCGTAACATTATTATGTTTCGCGTCACTGTACATCACTTCAGCTCCAGCAGCAGCAGCAGCACCGTTGTACTACCAGATTCACTAGTGTATAAACAAAGCCCATACAGTTATGAAATGCGCTGAACTAGAAAGCGTAACATTATTATGTTTCGCGTCACTGTACATCACTTCAGCTCCAGCAGCAGCAGCAGCAGCACCGTTGTACTACCAGATTCACTAGTGTATAAACAAAGCCCATACAGTTATGAAATGCGCTGAACTAGAAAGCGTAACATTATTATGTTTTTCGCGTCACTGTACATCACTTCAGCTCCAGCAGCAGCAGCACCGTTGTACTACCAGATTCACTTGTGTATAAACAAAGCCCATACAGTTATGCTCATATTTTGCGAATGCATAAACTATATCTTAAAATGATAGCTATGTGTCTAATATGGCTGTCGCTTATCAATGACTTCGCGACAGCCATATTAGACACATCGCCATAATTTAAGATATAGTTTATGCATTCGCAAATATGAGAGCTCTGTCATTGAAGTGGGTGGTGGCACTAACAGTAGCGATTTTTATTGTTTTGTCATGACCAAACATAATCCCAACATAGATAGGAGGTGTACTGTATGTCAAATGTCGGTCATGTGGGCATGGTGGAAGAGTTTAGTACAGTCACACAACAGAACACCAGTGGCATTAACCAACAAGGGCGCTCCTCTCAAGAGTACCTGGGGGAGCCTCATGCGCATGCGCATCTGCCGCGTCTCGCCGCGTCTCTCGAGTCTCTCTTGCCGCGAAGGGCGTGTGCTAGTGGATTGATTGATTGGCCGTGTGGCCAATCAGAGAAACGCTGAACGAAAAGCTGAACACAAGTTGGTTGCCTTTAATATTCACGCGGCCAGGACAGGCAGAGATGCAGTCCCTACTATCCAAAGTGTCTTTTCCCTCCTGGATGATAATAATAATGCGCCTTTCAAGACACTAAAAAAAAAAAGTCCACAAATCGGTGAAATTATATAGGATCAAATGAAAACTTGCTAAAAATCTATGTTTAAAAGTACTAAAAATCAAAGAAAAATACCAAACATAACAAACCTTCAGCACAGACAATGGGGATGCTGCCAAAAAGATTCTTTATTGTCATTGTTACAACGAAATAAAAAAAATGCAGCCCTAGGTGCTAGCCGACAGTCCTAGATCTTAATATAAAAACAGTCCTAAACACAGTATTAAAAACAGCTGGAGGCGGGACACTGAGGCAGAGCTGCAGAAACATGGTACCAGCTGGGGAGAGGCGGAGAATAGGGCCCAAAGCGTGCTGGATGGAGAAGAGTCGGCCTATGCTCCGCTTTGAGTTAAGGGGCCAAGAAGAAGAAGATCAGTTGGGCTGCTCAACCCAACTCAACTTCTGGGTCGGGGGTCAGTTGGATTATCTAACCCAACTCAACTCAATATAGAATGATCTTTGTCATTGTTACGAAATTAAAAAAAATGCAGCCCTAGGTGCTAGCCGTCACAGTCCTAGATCTTAAAAATATAAAAACATCCTAAACACAGTATTAAAAATATAAAAACAAGAGTAAGACATAAACATTAGCATAAACAGGGGGGTGTAAAAGAGAAGCACTATCCCTTAATGTTGTGCATGGGGGGGGGGGGGGGGTGCAAGGGAGACTGTCGACTCTTGGTCAGGGTTAGACAGTCAACTCTTGGCCAGATGATGACTTGTTGGCTGTGGCTGTGCCAATGACACACTTGTTCACCTGTAACAAAATAAAAACACTGTTATTAAAAGGTCAACATCGTAGCTGCAGGTTTCAACAAGTTACATTTAAGACTTAATACCTCTTAGAGCAAAATGTAATGCCAAATTCACACTGCAAGACATGGCCAGATTACAAGCTCTGGAATGCATGATGTGACGAATTCTCCATATTAGGGATGTGCATGACAACCAAAATCATTTTCGAATTTTTATTATAATAGTTATTTTCTGCTTCAGTTTAAATTCAGTTAAAATGTTCAGTTATTATTTTTAATAGACTAAATCAAAGGGCATTGCACATAAATAGGCACTTCAGAATCGGAAGTTCAGATAATCCTTCAGAACGTTGATCAGCTCAGCTGACGGACAATAAATCAAAATGACACCATTCACCATTGTATCCTATAATAACAGCATTGCATTGGCCCATCAACCAGTTTTAATAAACAAACAGAAACAGTAGCATGTGCATCTTTTAGATAAATTAGGCTGCCTCTAAATATAAAAATGAATTAAGTACGAAGAATGGTGGTTTGCTTCTCATTTAAAAAAATATATGTTAAGATAAAAATATTCGACTCAGACATGAAAATCGAATGTGGCGACTGTCAAGACTATTCAAAAATTCTAATATTCTAACTCATCCCTACTACATATTAGAAAGTCAAACTGAAGGTCACTGACCTTGCTGGCAAATCGCAGAGAGTTGACAGTTTCCCCAAAGCTGTCCAGCTCCGGGGAGATGTTGGCGAACATCAGCCTGCAGGGGAAATAATAAAGAGTTTAAAAAAAAAAAAAAATGTACAGCAGTTACAGGTAAAACAAAAACATGCTAAAAATATTACCACCATAAATGTTTAGCCACTGAAGCCGAAATCTGGCTCTGGCGCAAGTTGTCACACTTTACTAACATCCTCCTATATCCAGCCCCTCTGCTAAAGTTAAATCAGGTATATTGCTGTGCATAGTCACGTCTATGACTCCTGCCCATCCCTAGTATGCATTCATGAGTCTAAATAAATAAAGAGTCCATCAAAACTGAAAGAAGTCGAGTAAGTGAAGCTTACATCTTGCTGTTCCCTCCCAAGCAGCCCTGCAGCAGGTAGGTCAGCTTGCTGCTCCTGTAGGGAATGTGGCCATCCTGAAAGATGAGACCACAAACTTAAGACAAACGAAGCACAAAAAAAATTGGTGGTAAATCTAACTAGTTATGAAATGTACTTGTGGATAATTGGATAAGTGAATGTTGTAGTTTAAATAAGTGATAGTCTAGGTGTTTATGTAGGCCTGATGACATATAATCAAGTGAGGATGGTCCGACGAGAGCTTTATGCAACTCAAGTAGAACTACCATGTACATGAATCACAGGAGATATACTTTTAACTAGGGATGTCTGATATTATCGGCCGATATTGGCATTCAAATGTGATATCGGAAATTATCGGTATTCAAAAAAGAAATTCTCATTTATTTAACCTTTATTTACCCAGGCAAGCAAGTAAGAACAAATTCTCATTTTATTTATTGTCAAAAGTATGCAAAGTGTTGTGTTAATTCCACAACAAGAGATATGTAATGTTAATTACCTGAAATTATTCAGTTTTTGGGGGGGGGGGGAAACCCTGCAACCCTGGTTGATATCGGTATCGGAAATTAAGAGTTGGACAATATCGGTATAGGTAAAAAAGCCAATATCGAATATCCCTACTTTTAACCAATAGAGGGAGGTCGTTTGTTGACAGATCAATATGTATAAAGCATGTAATGACTACATGTATAAAGCATGCAACGATTATGTATAAAGCATGCAACGACTCCATGCATACACAAACACAATCTCCTGCGTTGGTTATTGGGCTGAAGGTCGACTTGTTTTACAACTCATTTTGAGAGACCTAGTCCACAACACTGTGGTTCCGACAGCTGGTTAGAAAACAGGCTGAAGTCCAGGAGGAGGAACCCAGAGTACAGAAAGCTACGATCCAATCAGGTCGTTCCCGCTGCGCCTCATCATCATCTCCCAACCAAATACTGTGGCTCAACTAAGGGTAGTCTCACTGAATTGGATAAATTGAGGAAAATGGACATTGAAATCATAAATCTCTTCTTACCGAAGACAATTATCATTCATCAGTATCCGAGTACAAGCTCCGATACTAGATTGCTGAAAAGGTCTTGGCTATGTCATTGGTTATTTTAAAGATGCAGGCTGATATAAGTCAGTGCTCTACTCCCAATACTGCATTCAGCAGTGGGTAAGACAAGAGTTTATGAAATAGACTTAGAACAGATAGATTTGGCCAGCATTTAAATGCTGGGGTAACTCTTGACCTCAGTACAGGGTTTTAAATGCTGGGGTGGCAGGACCTCTCGACCTCAGTACAGGGTTTTAAATGATGGGGTGGCAGGACCTCTTGACCTCAGTACAGGGCAGGATGTGGTCTCACCTTGTTGGCCAGGGCATGGATGACCATGCCCAGGTTGGTGAGGGAGCCGTTGATGGCCGTCATCTCTTTGAACCGGTCCCCCTGCGACAGACTCTTGTCCACACGCTCACTGCCAGCCAAGTCCACCAGGCACAGAGAGGCTACAAACAGAGCGAGATAGTGAAAATCATTGATAGCAATAGTTTGGAACAGAATAAAAGGGAAAGCCACTGGGTAGATGCTGTCGTCTAAAGTTACTAAAGCACCACGAGTGCAAACCCTGTTTAGCCCCAGTGGAAATTAAACGCTATGCTCCATTTGTGCCAAGTGGCCATTCCAGCCTGATACTATGGCTGCTTTTATCCAAAGCGACTTACAAGTTCTGTACGACAAGTCAGTAGAAAGGGTACAACTCTTATCAGCTGAGTAACCATGTTCATCAAAGTGTTAAGACTTGGGTGCTAGTGTTGAGTGTATGTTAGTATAATTAGTCTAGCCCAGCCGCGTGAACTTCCGTGAAGAATTTTCCATAGCCGCATTTCGTGGAGACGCTCTCTGATTGGCCGACGCGATGCCAGTTTTTTTCCATAGCCGCATTTCTCGGGTTGGTTTACAGAGAGCAGTTCAGTTGACTCGTCAACAACAACAGCAAGTAACTACACTGAGGCTAAGCTTAGGCACTCTTTCAAAGTTGGTTAAGGTTAGAGTTTGTCTTAGAGCATGGCGATAGAACGCCAGGTAGTTTGCAGGCTGTTCGAGGCGGACATGGACAAATGCACAGCTCTTCACTCACACAGCTTGCAAGCTATAATATGGATGCAGTCATGGAGGGACATGTATGGACAATGGATGGACATCAACACAGGCTGGATGGAGTGGATATACTTTATCAACAACAACAAGCCAACAACAAGGTAGATTAGCGATCTTAACTCTAGTTTAATACATGATACGTTGTCTACTGATGCCGCATAATGTAACGTTACAGTACTGCTAGCTGTTAGCTCCGTTAGCCGGCCACTTTTATAATTCCTGCATGGAAACGGAGTAAAGTTAACGTTTAAACGTTATGTCGAGGTCATACAATACTACAGTCGACATAAGGTTAACGTTACCCCGTTTCCATGAAGTGTTTAAATAGCAGCAATCTTGTTGAAAATGTAACTTTACTAGTAAAATGCTCTCGCTCTCTCGCTCTCTCTCTCTCTCTCTCTCTCTCTCTCTCTCTAATTTCGCTGCATGTGGGACATAACCACTCAGACAATGAATGGTAACTTGTTTAAAATAACGAGCTTTACAAATGTGTTTATTATTGAATGGTTCTGACATCATCTGAGAGAGAGTGAGAGAGAGAGAGAGCGAGAGAGAGAGAGAGAGAGAGAGAGAGAGCTGTGCGTGTTTGTGTTGCTGCTGATGCATAATGAATGAATGGTGAGTTGTTTAAAATGACAACATACATTTAAACGTTATGTCGAGGTCATACAATACTACAGTCGACATAAGGTTAACGTTACCCCGTTTCCATGAAGTGTTTAAATAGCAGCAATCTTGTTGAAAATGTAACTTTACTAGTAAAATGCTCTCGCTCTCTCGCTCTCTCTCTCTCTCTCTCTCTCTCTCTCTCTAATTTCGCTGCATGTGGGACATAACCACTCAGACAATGAATGGTAACTTGTTTAAAATAACGAGCTTTACAAATGTGTTTATTATTGAATGGTTCTGACATCATCTGAGAGAGAGTGAGAGAGAGAGAGAGCGAGAGAGAGAGAGAGAGAGAGAGAGAGAGAGCTGTGCGTGTTTGTGTTGCTGCTGATGCATAATGAATGAATGGTGAGTTGTTTAAAATGACAACATACATTTAAACGTTATGTCGAGGTCATACAATACTACAGTCGACATAAGGTTAACGTTACCCCGTTTCCATGAAGTGTTTAAATAGCAGCAATCTTGTTGAAAATGTAACTACTAAAATGCTCTCTGATGCTGCTGATGCATAATGAATGAATGGTGAGTTGTTTAAAATGACAACATACATGTGTTAATTATTTGATTTGATTGATCCGAGAGACAGAGAGATCGTCTATGTTTGAATGAATGAATGAGAACTTTATTAACAGATTGCAGAATGGGTACAATACAGTACGGCTCAATACACACAATTGTTAAGGGGATGCAGACCAGAGAAAGACGTTTGTCTTGTTTACATCAGGGTCCCAGATTTTCGATTCATATCGATAGTTTAATAGCTAGCCTTGGCTCGTTTAACAATATGCAAAATATGTGTACAGCCCTGTACTCATACTGAAGTTATTCTTGGTATATAATAGGTCTGATTGTGTAACGAATCGATTCCACGTCGCGCTGTGTGTGAGAGAGAGAAGGAGAGAGGGAGAGATCTGCCTGTGTTTGTAGACGGGCGAGTTTTGTTTCTAACTTTTCTATTTATATATTGTGTTTCAAGTTGTGAATTAGAGTCTAGACTATACTTTATTTGACTGGTTGTGTGTTGTTGTAGTAACAGCTGAGCGACTCGTTCATAAGAGCCGATTCATTGCCGTGAGCGTGAGTCGAATCGCTCACGTCTGGCAATGAGTGTTGCGTGGTACTGTACTGTACATGTTTGCATTTTGCAAAATGTTTGGTATAGCGCCCCCTAGTGGCGAAACCCACCGGCCGCCACTGGCTAGACCGCTTCAAATAGCGCTCGGATTCCAACATAATAGTCATATTTCAACGCACAACGCCGTATGCACTGATTGGCTGTGACGGAGACAGCGATCAAACTGTGACGCGCAGTCAGAGCGCTATCGCTTCTTGCCCGGGCGTGAAATACGAAAAAATAAAAAAAAACGTCACTTCCTGCCCATGAAAACGCTGTTTTTTTTATTTAGTTAATAACGTTATATTGTGCATTGGAAATACAAACATACTTAAAACGAGTAAATATTATTCATTTTAAACATGTTTATATTATTTATAGGGCTATAAAACAAAAAACAAAAAAGTTTTTTTTTTTTCTTATTCTCTCATTTAACAGGTGGGTCGGCGCCCATAGCGCCACCAGTGGCGAGCCGCTACTGTTAGGAATAGTGCAGAGTGTAAGAGGGTTATTTTTCTCTTCTTCAAAACAGTGAACAGCACAAATGACATGGAATCTGATATTTTCTATTGTGCCACTTTCATATGTGGTCCTGAATCAGATACAGGTCAGATGCGTTTTAATTAGCTGACCATGTTTACGTCCCATCTTCTTTATTGTTCATTTGCACATGCGGTCAATTCAGGAGCAGTGACCAGTTCTGTATCGTTAGTGGCTTAGCTTGGCATCGCTACTGCACTATCTCGCGTACGTGCACGCGTACTGAATAAACCACAAATGTACCTCTAATACCAGTATTAGTCTGACCACACCCCTCATCAGCCTACCTTCATAAGCAGGTGTGTGGTCACCTGCTCTCCTCCTTCTCGCTTTCACCACAAGGAAGAGGTGCCTCGGTAGATCCCCACACTTGACACCATGATGGAAGAAATTGGATTAGGAACAGCTTGGGAAACAAGGATACGTTGACATCATATCTTTATTTTCTCTCTCACTATTTTCGAGAAAATACGGCGATATTGTCTTCGTACTGGAGTGTCTAGAAGATGATGATCATTCTACAAACCCTCCACCGGTTTTCGTATTGGGAGCACGCCGCTGCATGCTTCTCAACTGCAGTTCCTTGCTGTGTTTGTTGGGGTGAAACCTGTCAGGCCACAGCTGAACTGTCGGACATGCCGCTGTTGTGAGGAGCGGTGCGTTCCAGGTTGGGTGAGTAGTGTTTGCTGGCGGGCTCCACTTGTCTGTTAGTGCTATGGGGGCTACTTGACAAAGTTTATGGAAACCGGCCCCAGGCTAGGGTCCTTTGTTTAGCCGTCTAGGCGACAGGAGGCCTTGGTCTGGCGACCATTATAGTTTTAACTAGTGGGCCGCGACCATTGACACTGGTGATCCCTGTGTGTTCTGGACGAGTGGATTCTCTCTGTCACCGTGTTAAGACCCCATCTTTCATATCCAAATGAGAGTATTCCTTCACGAGGGGATATGTGCATGTAATGTGCGATAGCGGCAGATTCATGTTCAAAGTCAGCTATACAGGCCAGTTGGTACTGTGCTGATTCCGCCGGACGTGTTAATGTCACCGTTGTGAAGCGGTGTTGACGTCTTGTTTTCTCTTTTCTCTTAAAAAGTGAGGAGGGTTCAGAACGGCGGCCTGTCTGGGTGAGTGTTATGTCATTGTTTACATGTTCATAGCTTACGGTTAGCCGGTCGGTGGCCTGGCGCGGGGTAGCTTGGCTTCTCGCGCGCCGCCGGGAGCTCGCTCCTGATCGCGTGCGTCGTAGATCGGCGTCTCGCGAGCGGAAGCAATAGCACCCGAACGGTTGGAGCAGCCGTTAGCTTGATGCTATTCTGTTGAACGTGCTTTGATTTTAACATGTTTTACACTCTTGACCACGACGTCATCCTTGACAGGGGATGTTCGTCGACCCTGCCTGAGCCTAGACGGGGATTGCGTCAACAAAGAGGACTGTAGCGACTGGTGGAGCGGCGACGCTGCCCGGATCGAACAACACGGGACGGCTGTGTTCTACGGTGGCTTGTGACTGCACTTCGCTGATCTGCGTTCCGGGCAGGTACGGGGTTGGCCAGACCTCATAACACGTCTTCTGGTTTTACCTTGCTAAATGTATTGTGAATAACGGTGTTTTTTCCCAAAACGTGTGTTGTTGCAATGCATTTGAGATACGTTGCGGGTTGTGTGTGAGCTGTTTTTGTCACTGGCAGTTAGCTTCTCCGTGCAGGTCGTGATGTATTGATCTGGTTGTTGTGTGAGAAACATCATGGTGTTTATGTGTACCGTGTACTCACTACTAAGGCAACTAACCTATGAAGCTATGCTTGGTGACGAGTGAGTAAAAGAATGTTCTTTCTCAGACTGTAATGACAATGAACAGTGAGTTCACACATTAACAGGTTTTCCTGTTTTAACTGGCCGTATTGAGGGTAAAATAGGAGGATTGTGTTTCCCCCCCCGGTTCCCTGGGGACTTTATCACCTCCTATCAGACATGTTGTGCATTAATTGTGTCTTTTGTGTGGTAGGGATACGATGTAACTCTCAGCTTGATTGCTGAGGTTGTGCTAAATCTGCTGGAGAAACTTATTTCCTAAAGGGAAATTGGTTTGGTTGCTGTCATGTGTGCTTAGCAAGGCCTGTGGTCGATACTAATCAAGAATGATGTATTCTCTCATTGTGAAAAAAACGGCGTTCCTCTGTTGAGTGTTTTTGCCATTTTTTGTAGGTGATGATGGGTTGTGTGTGTCATGTGACCTACAACTGGGTTGTACTGGCCACAGAAGCACATGTGTATGTTGGACCGGGGTTCTTAGAGCCCTCTCTATTCTGTGTTTTTCCTTAGTAAAAATCAGATAGCAGGTTAGCTCGTGCGCTGTGTGGAGCTGTGAAACGCTTCATAGAGCTGACTATGACTGTGTCATATTCTCTTTTTGTCGTTACGTCGTATCATGGGTGTGGGGTCGTAAAGGGGTGAACTGGTAACCTTTCCTCTCCCCATTGTTCTGTCGGTCAGGGGTACACCCCCTGTCCTTCAAGGTTCCCGTCACGTGGCGGTTCGGCACGTTACGGGGGGGGGGGGGGGGGGGGGGGAGGGAGTTCCTGGTCCCACGGCCTGGTATATTGGGCGTGTGCACCGCAGGAATTCCCCCGCCATAGAGTACGTCACCGTGCGCGTCTCTGTTGGTAGGACTTCCGTGTGCTGTTCAGGTCCATGTGATGGATCTGTTTTCAGGGGGGGTGGTCAGGGCTCCTCCTCACCAAGCGCCTACTCAGGCCTTCTGTGAGTTCGGACTCCTTCTTCCATGTGAGGAAGCCTCCATCAGAGTACAGAGCCTTCCTCCTCAGATTGTCAAAGTGAGTGGACCCTCTAGAAGGGTCCTTTTCTATTGTATGTATATTCGATTCAATTCGTTTATTGAGTGTGTATGGGTTCGGTGCCTCTTCCCCGGAGGCCCTAAAACCAGTTTTTTACATGGCTCAAGGTGCAATATATTCTTTTCAATCTGTACAGCTCGCGTGGGAAGTCTCTCTGGGGATCCCCGTCTCTTTCCTATGGGAGGGTGGTGGGATGTAAAAATGTGAAAATTTTTTACCCCGGCTGTGTAGACTGGGATACATACTGTTGATGCTTCCTTCTTTCTATTCCAGAAGTGTTGGAGTTAGGGAGTGTCACACCCCTCTTGTCGTTCCCCTGGGCGCCTTGGGGATTCAATGACAGGTCTAAATAGCCTGTTCATTGATGGGGGTGTGTCCCGACGCACGTATAGTGCTAGCTCGCTGTAAACAGGCGATTGACTGGCACGCCTTAGTTGCTTGTGGTTGAAACAGCGTTTTTATAAAGCAACTGAGATGGGGGTTTTTCCTCTTCCGGCGACCACATCCCATGACCTGGGTGGGTTGTCGACGGATTCTCGTTCATGTCTGGGGGATGATGACGGGATGGATCTGAACATATGTAGTGGGGTCTCACGCCCTTGGGGTGGGCCACCAGGCGCGGTTCGTCCCGACGTCTGGGTGGCGCCTTCTTTTCATGTTAAGATCAACACGCATATCTGCCCTTCTCCTGGAGTAGGCATGTCGGCGTGGTTAGGGCACGGGACTGGTTCTGGTCACGCTGGTCCAGATCAGTTGAACCCGTTGTCCGCCGGGGATGCAGATCTGCTGTTCTGGTACCCTGAGGGACTTGGGCTTTTTTCAGGGGGAAAAATGCCAGGTCGGTCTGGGTGTCACAGGGTTAAGCGCTATGGAGACCCTGGTTGGGTATGTTTTTACTCAGCACTGTCGTCATGGCTTACAGCCATGCCATTCTGTACGCGCTCGATCTCGTCGGATCTCGGCCGCTACACAGGTTGGTCCTGGTTAGTACTTGGTTGGGAGACCGCCGGGGAATACCAGGTACGGTGTGCTTAGGGGCTGGTTCTCCATTATTTTTCGCTCCTCTCTCACGCATGGCGAAGAGGGGCCTGTGGGGGTGGTTTTTTGACCTCCTCTGGTGACCCTGTGCTTCCCGTACCGCCAGGCCCGGTCCGAAGTGATGTTTGCGACCCGTAGGCCTGGGTTAACCCTTTTTGGAAACTGAAACACTTGTACTGCGGTATAGCCGGTGTATACCCGCAGGTGTGTTTTGGAGTTTTTTCTTGAGGGGTTATAGGAACAACCACCGCATTGGGTAACACCGAGGTGGTTGATTCCCTGGTGTGTTGGAGCAGTGTCAACTCCCGGGTTCACCGTTTGAGGGTGCCCCTGCACGTTCATGACGTCTGCCAATCGTGTCAGCCTTCTCTGCCTCGACCCCTCTGGGTGGGGGTTGTTAAATGGAGGCTTGGTCATGCAACACCGCCAGCTTACGCTCCTTCCGCCGGGGCGGCTGTGTTCAGCTGTCCCCTCTGGCGCCTGTCTCGTCCGCAGTCTCCAGGCTAGGGTTAACAGCCTGTTGCCTGGTTTTTCCCCGGTGCGCTGCCTGCTTCCGTTGGTTAACCTTTTTTGTGTGCTTACGGCCATGCTGACTGCCTATTCTGCAGGGTCAGTGTGCCAGGCGGTGTACTATTGGGGGGACGGGGCCCGCTCGGCTTACGGCCATACCGACCTGAACACGCCCGGTCTCGTCCGATCTCGGAAGCTGGGCAGGTTCTGGCCTGGTTGGTTCCGCCTGGGAATACCAGGTGCAGTAACTGAGGGGCCTTTGTCCGAATACGCTGGCGATGTGGGGGGCGGGGCACTACGTGCCCACCTGGTGGGGTCTTGATGCTGGCATCATGGACTTCTCCGGGCCCCCATTCCAGGGAGTCCAGTCCTTTTGGTGGGTCTGGGTCTTCCTTCGTGCTCCGCTGCTACGGCCTTGCCACGGGGTTGGGTTTGCCCTTGACCCCGTGATTCTGGGGGCAGTAACGAGGTTGTTCCTCCGTTCGTTCCCGGGTGGCATGCGGGTTGTGCGTGTGTGTAGTCGTGGGGTCAAGCCACGGTCTGCTCACCCTGTGCGTTGAGTTGCTTGAGTGCCTCTTCGCACGGTCGGGTCCGTCGCCCTCCCGTGACGTCCCTAATAGGGGGGCTACCCTCCATTAGGGGGGGTCGGGGGGGCTCGGCCCTCCCTGTTCTGATGGTTTTGGGGGGCTGTCAGCGGGGTGTATTTGTCAGCCAAGTGGCTCCGCTTGGCCTCCCTTGTGCAGTAGCGATGCCAAGCTAAGCCACTAACGATACAGAACGTTAGGTTATGACTATAACCAAGTTCTGTTAGTTAGGGGCGATGCTTGGCATCGGACGCCGCTGCAGCCCTTGTCCTCACCTTGTGGTGAAAGCTTGGGAAGGAGGAGAGCAGGTGACCACACACCTGCTTATGAAGGTAGGCTGATGAGGGGTGTGGTCAGACTAATACTGGTATTAGAGGTACATTTGTGGTTTATTCAGTACGCGTGCACGTACGCGAGATAGTGCAGTAGCGATGCCAAGCATCGCCCCTAACTAACAGAACTTGGTTATAGTCATAACCTAACGTTCACACTGGAATCTGACCCGAGCAATAAATTGAGCACCAAGGCTTGCCATGTGAATGTAGCCCATGACTGTACTTTTAGATTTTTTTTATAAATCCCGTTAATGACATAAGATGCGATAATGAGTAACCAGGGCCTTGATGTTAGAAATACGTAGAATATATCCATAATCATTACCTGTAGCAGCACTGTAGTCAAATGAAGGATAAGGCTTGCCACTACTTCTAATCACCTTGAACCATCTGCTCCTCTTTTTAAGCAACTTAAAATACTATCAATCTTTGATATGTATTTATGTTCAACTGCACTTTTAATTTAGATTAATTTCCTATTGTTTTCCATAATTTTTTCATATCAAACTCCAGTATTCATTCATATCCAACAAGGCAATCAAATAATCATAATTTCTTCTGCACAACATTAGGTCAGTTCAATATAAGATTTAGAGGTCCTACAATTTGGAATTCAAAACCCTCATCCAACAAAGATTGCTCATCCATTTCATCACTCAAATATACATTGTTAAATGAATAGCTTCAATCTCATAAAACTATTAATGTCACTTTGTTTTACAGTTCCATGTTAATTTGTTTAGACTAATATCAATGTTGGTCATTATGAAAATGTTTTATGAACTTAATTCACTTACTTTTTTTAATCCGATGATTTAATGAGTTGAGGCCCCGTATAGGCCCGTCTGGGTCTCTTGCCGCTACTCAGCACCTTTATATACACTTTGTCATGGTCAATGTTTTCGATTTTTTTACCGTTTTGCTGAAACGGTGCGAAATAAAAAAATAAAATAGATACTTACACTTGCACTTGACGTCCCTGCCGACATGCCGCCCAGCTTGAAGATGGAGTGCGAGCGGGAGGAGTGCTCGTTCACGTTGGTCCTCGCCGTGGAGCGGCTCCGATTGGCCAGAGCGATCAGGTTGTACACCTGGCATACAGGAGGGGGTGAGAAGGACATGTAGTATGAAGTACGAAAAAACTGATCAATTTATACCCATCTACCTACCTCATACTATAGTCCACCCATATACTTATACTGATTATATATATTAAGGCTGTCAAAGTTAACGCGGTATTAACGCACGATTCTATTGACGCCACTATTTTTTTAACTCACGATTAACTTTAAAAATATATATATATTTACCTTTTTTTTTCTTTTACTAGACTTCACTCAGGTGTATTATACAGGGCTGTACGCTAAGCTTTTTCACTAGGGGCACAGAAACTTTTTTTTAAATAACAATTTTACTATTATAGTGCAAAAAAATATGTTCCTCCTGCCTCATTACTGTGGTCCTTTTATTTAACATTTAAGTGCTTTTGTTTTCAGGTTTGTATCTTTTATAATGAACCAACTGAAGTATTACCACAGCTGCAAACATTTCTTCTTTCATTGATAACAGTGTTCATTAGGGATGAGTTAGGATCATTAGGATTTTATCGATACTACTACTCTTATTGATTAGATACTGCTAAACGGTACGGTACTTTATCGATACTCTTATCGGTTCTTTTGCAAGCATTTTTTTTATTTATTAACATAATCGACATATTATTCTTTTATATAACTATATTACTGCACATGGCTTCTTTTTTATCAATTAATACAAGCAGTCAGATAAATTAACTATTTGGGACCTTCTATTTTATTTAGAAAGTTATTAAATTAGAATGTCCCACCCAATACCCAGCTGTTAAAAACAGCTCAATACTCTCATTTTATTAGTAGAGATACTTTTAGAAGTTCAAGTTCAAGTTCAAGTTCTTTAATAGTTGTCATACAGAAGTACAGAATACTTTCATACAAAATGCTTCTTACTGTTACGCTCCAGAGACTGTGCTAGACAAGATAGTATCAAATAACATAATAACATAATATAGCATGAATTTAGAAGAAGAAAATGAGGTCACAGTGTTCGGTATAGACATATGTACAATGTTCTGAGTTACCATATAATATACAATACACAATACTATGCAGTGTACTAATGTACAGTACTATCTAGTGCAAAGCAGAAATGGGATGAGGTACAATTTTAGGTACAATTTACAGTAAGGTGTACGAGTTGTAGTGCAATCCTTCATCCATAAATATAAAGTGTGGGGAGTGGGTGCTACAGTGTGTTTGTTTAAAGTGGGTGTGTGCTATAAAGTGTGTGGAGTGGGTGCTACAGTGTGTTTGTTTAAAGTGAGTGTGTGCGTGTGGATGTGTGTGCTATGTGCGTTTGGTGGTTGTTGTTGTGTAGTGTTCATTCATTGTTCGTTTAGCAGCCTGATGGCCTGGGGATAGAAGCTTCTTCTGAGTCTTTCTGTGCTCGCCTTGAGACTCCGGTATCGCTTGCCTGACCGCAGCAGTTCAAAGAGGCAGTTGTTCGGGTGACTGGAGTCTTTAATGATTCTCTTATCCTTGCCCTTGCAACGCTTGTAGTAAATGTTCTGGAGGGTGGGGAGCCCCCCTCCAATTGTGCGTTCGGCTGAACGTGTCACTCTTTGTAGTCTGCTTCGGTCTTGTGCAGTGCTATTCCCAAACCAGGAGGTGATGTTGCCGGTCAAGATGCTCTCTATTGTACATGAGTAGAAGTTCTTAAGGATCTTCTGGCTGACTTGGAACTTCCTTAGGCGCCTGAGGAAGTAGAGGCGTTGTCGTGCTTTCTTCACAACACTGTCAATGTGTGTGGTCCATGTCAAGTCCTCGGATATGTAGGCTCCGAGGTACTTAAAGCTGTTGACTCTCTCAACCGGTGCCCCGTCGATGCTGAGGGGGCTGTAGTCCTTGACCCCCGACCTCCTGAAGTCCACAATCATCTCCTTTGTTTTGCTGACGTTCAGGGAGAGGCTGTTTTCCTGGCACCATCCCGAACAATAGCCTGATGATATATTTTCCATGAGTTGAGTGGATGCATGACCGGAGCAGTGTGTGTGAGAGTGCACGCTTTGCATAGTGGGCGTGTCAACAGTGTCAGCTGAACTCGCACCAAACAATGCATAGGGAAATACATCCCAGAATTATTTCATAATACAAAGTTTCTGAATAGATATTTGGATTCAACCAAGTTGTATGCAGTGATGACCGGTCTTTCCCCACGGAACACAAGTTACTCTTGTGTTGCACGCAGTGGCGTAACTCTCTCTCCAGGTGTGCGGGGGACAGATTTGTGGGCGTGGCGAGTGACGTCGCTGGGGGGGGGTTAGAGGGCCCCCCCCTCTCTACCTAGATTTTTTTTTTAAATACCAGGGGTGCAATACCGCATTTTCCGCCATTTCTCCATGTAAACGACACACTGAGCTCATACATACAGAATTTCCATTGCATTCAGAGATCTCCAGGGTTCAAACAACCAAAACACAATTATCCTCCTCTAAACCAGTAGGAACGCCTTTCATATCTGATGGCTCCCATTGTGAAATGTATTTACAATACAAGGATGTTACAATACTTCCATTGAATATGACAACAACAACAACAACAACAACAACAACAACAACAACAACAACAACAACAACAACAACAACAAAAGCTATAGAAGTTATGTTTATTATTGGTCAAATTATTCATAGTCTTCCCCTCATGTAAATATTTTGGGTTTTTATCTTTTTAACCAGTTATACTGCAGTTTGTAACGTAATGGTCTTTGCTATGGCAAATTGCTCTTAGAAATGGGAGTCAAGCAAACTTGTTAAAGTGTACAGCATGTGCATCAAATGTGGGATTGTTGTGACAAAGCTACAGCATAGAATTCTAAAGAAGCAAATCAAAATCCTTACTCCTGATTCCCCCAAAACACAACACTGCAGTAAATGAACTCATGCTGAAATTCTTCTTTCAACATGAGATCACTGCAATAACCAGAGGAACGTGCCAAAAAAACAGGGTCCAACTCATCTGTGAACTAAAGAGCACTTTCAAGCATTTCTAATTGCCACTTCATCTGCAGAAAATGAAATGTCATGTTTATCTCCAATCCAGTTAAAAGAGTTTCTCACACCAAGAAAACCTATTTTATCTTTTAGTGGAATGAACATTGCCGGCATTAGAATACATTTGACTTCTGGTCTTCATATAATCTATCAACAAAACGGGGGGAACAGAATGAAGAACAATTAAAACAATTTGCGATCATGAAACGTTTGGAGTCTAGAATATCTGATGAGTAATCGGTAAACATTATTCTTTTAAGTATAATTTTCTTCTTCTATGTCACACACACACACACACACACTGCTGGTGTCGTCACTGCTGCTGGTTTAGCTCTAGGCGACAGCGTAGCAAAACTTAGTTTGCTTTGAAGAAGTAGCTTTCTCCTCTTGGGCGACGGTGCCATCTCGTTGTTGCATGCACGCAGGTAGGAGTCGGACATAGCACTGTCGAATGTCTTATCTTATCTCTCTTTATACCGTATGTGATGACGTATTTTAACACACACCTCGGCTGACGACCCGAGCTATTATTATGCAAAGACGAGTACTTTAGCGAGTGGGTACTTGGCCCGTGCAGGGCAAGAATGCGACCCCCATCTACTGCTCTTTGCATAATAATAGGACAGGTAGTCAGACTCAGCTCTTTGGACGGTAAAACGTGGGGGGTACAATAACTGCATTCTGAAAACATGCGGGGGACACTTTCCGATGTCCCCGGCGTCAGTTACGCCCCTGGTTGCATGTGTCAAGTATGTGCATGTGTGAGTGTCAGTCGCGCATGTGTGTAAATAACAGCCCCGCTCCTCTGGCAGACGGCAAGAGAGAAGAGAGATATAGAAAACGGCCAACAAGATTAGTTCGCAATGTTTAAATTCCTCAAAAAAAAGGAGTGAAATACGAATGAAAGGGTTGAAATCAGTACTAGCAAGGGTGCCCCCAAATATTTCTCTCTACTAGCACAGGCTATTTTTAGGGGCAATATGCTACGCCCTCGTAGCACTGTACAGCATGTTTGTTTCTGACTCAAAGTGTGTGTGAGAGATAGAGAGAGAGATGAGGAAGGGGTGAGAGAAAGAGAGCTGGGAGAGTGTGTGAGAGAGAGGGGGGGGGCGGGGGGGTGAGTCCTCAGCCCGTGTGTGGGTGAATGTAACAAGTTCCTAACATTTTCATTCCCCTATTATTTTATGGACTTTATTCATAGTTTTAAATTATTATTTTCTTTTAGGTTATTTTGTACATCACTGTTTTGAATTTGATGCAAATTTGCAATGCATGAGGGTCATCCTTTTGTGTTAAATGGCTGCATAAAGCAAGCATTTGTTGACTCATGTTGATTAGATAAGAAAATAACTATGGACAATCATGCCATTAAATACTTTAATCAATTGACCGCACAGCACTAATATATATATATCCACATCAGTCTGTCATTAGCACTATTACTCAGTAGTACTAATTTGGGTGAATGAGGATTTTTTATTTATTTATTGTAAAGTGCTTTCTCTCTCACTCTCTCTTTCTCTTCTCTTGCTCTCTCTCTCTCCTCTCTCTCATTTACTCTCTTGCTTTCTCTTTCTCTCACCCTCACTCTTTCTCCTCTCTATCTCTCTCTCTCTCTCTCTCTCTCTCTCTCTCTCTCTCTCTCTCTCTCTCTCTCTCTCTCTCTCTCTCTCTCACTATTTCTCTCTCTCCCACTATTTCTCTCTCTCTCTCTCTCTCTCTCTCTCTCTCTCTCTCTCTCTCTCTCATTATTTCACTGATTTGATTTACTGATTTGTTTGAAGGCTGGTTTCTTACCAGTTTCCTTTATGTCTCAGAAAGACCCTGACTTCATTGCTGGGCATTGGTGTCAAAGTAAATCTGCAGTAATTATCATTTCATGAGCAAAGTTATATATATGAAATGATAATGCAATGAAAACCTATAAAACCCATGATTACAGTTGTTAATATGATAACGGAATAACTTGATGCTACCAAATATGCATTATAATAGTGTAGACACGTGAATATGTCCAACCGTAATTCAATGTGTCTAACTGTATTCATTGTGCTCTAACTGTTTTGTGATAATGCTGTGTAACTGGATGACCCGTTTTGATTCTATATACTTTAATTTTGACATTCAGTAGTGGGACATGGCGCTGGACTGTCGCCAGGGGGAGCTGGTGCGACGTTGGGCTGGCCAAGACAGGTGAGGAAGAGGCTGGGTTGAAGGAGGAGCTGGATACACGAGACAACCTCTTCGTCAATTTCCAGTGAAGCAAGCGGACGTGTGGACGAAGAGCTCTTGATAATAAGGACACGCGAAATACGACTCCTGCCACAGTGTGGGAAAGTAACGTCGTATGTGAAAGTTTAGCTTCCCAGTATAGTGCTTAGGGTACGTTTGAACCAAGAAGAAGACGTTCGACAGCCGGACTGCACTGTTGATATTCCACGCGCCACGTTTAGGAGTGTATAGGCGGAAGACTAGGGGGTCGCACTGACCAAAGCTTAGCTTCAAATAGGACTAGTAACCTGGTTAGCTCCACGCGTCGCCACGCCGTTTCCAGCCCTCGAAGCAGACGCCGCCGCCAGACGTCACAGGGCTCGACTCGCCTCCAGCCTTCTCCTAGCCGACGGCCAGCCCAGCGATTCACCTGTCTAGCACCAGCCCAGCCAGCTCTCCTGTGTATCACACAGGACCGTTTGACGGCCAACCCACGCCACAAACATTCGTTGTGTGGACGGAACGACACTCGGTTGGCATACCCACGGCATGTGATTCAACCACAGAGGACACTGTTGACACTTTCCCCCGGATCTGCCCCAGGAGTTTCATCCAGACTGGGAGCCTGTCCCACTGTCACCATGGAGACAACAAGTGTCTCACTACAGCAGGGAAGTATTTGTGAGTCAGTCCTTGAACCACGTATCTCCTTTATGCTTTATATTTTTCAGAGGAGCAATGTATTCAAACCTTATTATCTAAAGATGATAGGTTACAGAGGGTTGAGCAGTTAAAAGAGAGCAGAGGTCGAGTGATATATCACATTCACACTCGCAAGTGATTTGGACTGACTTTACAACTGCAAATACATTGGGCAGTCCAATAAATGTCTAAACATAGTTATGGCTCTTCAGTGCAAGGGTTAAGTTATGGGAGGCTGTTTAACAGGGTGGGTGTGTTACCTCAGTACTGTTGGACTCTGATGCAGAATGTTAAGTCTTTAATAAAGTTCACTGTGTCCTATATTCTTATCCATATATCGCCGGGCCTGTGGTTCCCTTTTGGATGGGAGTGTGTGAAACTTCTCCCTTCAAGCATCTTAACTGTGTCTGATATGTGACTAAATGTCCTAACCCAACCCCCCCCAATGTACAGTAAATGACCAAGTATGGTTTTTGTCAATATTCCAATGTACAGTTTTGTTTGTACAGTTGTACAGTGTCCCCCACCCACGCCTCCTACCCAACACCCCCAACCCCACCCCACCCACCCAGCCACCTCCAATGTACAGTCCACCCCACAGTTTTCAATCAATCAATCAATCAATCTCTATGTCGCCATCTGTTGGTACAAACGTTTAGGAGTGTATAATATGAGTGTTTAATATCTTTTTATTTGATTTGATCTTTTTTTAGATTTGATCAAATCCACTCATTTATTTTGCTGCTATCTTTCATATACAGAGAGTTTATTGGGAAAAACTCACTTCATCGTACTTGGTCATTACACACATTATGCATGTATACACACACGTATGTGCTGTAATAGCCAATTTCATGTCTCTTCCCCTTTTCATATGACTATAGTTTATGACTGCTATCCTTAAGTGGCAGGTCTCTTACCCTGACAGGTATTTTCACGGCCCTTATCAATACACGTAAGTCATGTCCCACAATCCTACATGTTGGAGAAAACAGCAGTGTTCCTGTTGATTCTCTCCAAACGTGACAATCTGTCTTCAGAGTAGACATAGTATACTCGTCAACAGATAAAGCTGAAATATACCAGCCGTACCTACTGTCATTTCTGCAGGGTTTGGGTAAACGTTACGGTGACATTGCTATTACATTCTACTCCATGTGTGTATTTGTCTATTTACACACCCTCAGCGCAATGTCCATCTCTCGAAGATGTACACATGACTCCCTCTCCCTCTGGACAAAGGTGAAGGTCACTCTGTTTAGTTCACTTCCACGGGCACATAGGACTGGCACACGGAGACGGGGGAGGGGAGGTGTTGTGTTCTGTTCAGGCCTCAGCGTCTCAGCTGAACAGGCTGTCTCTGCTGTACTGCTGTAAACCTGTACTGTAACCCTTTCACTACCGCAACACCAAATGGTTAACCCTTTCACTGCGACAATACAGAAGGTTAACCCTTTACTATCACACTACAGACCGCCTGTAGTGTGATAGTAAGGGTTAACCTTCTGTACTGTGGTAGTGAAAGGGGTAACTATCAGCCTCAGCTTTAATCTTTGTTTCAACCTATTCTCCACGTGTGCACACACACACATACACATGGGGGCGACAGTGGATCAGGAGGTAGAGCAGTCGTCTGGTAATCCGGAGATTCCCGGTTCGATCCCCGCTCCTCCCGGGCAGCGTGTCTAAGTGTCCTTGAGCAAGACACTCGCATGGTTGGTGGTCGCCTCCACCATCGGTGTGTAAATGTGTGAGTGAATGGGTCAAATGTGAGGAACAAATTGTAAAGCGCTTTAAAAATACACACATATACAGTATACAATACCCTAATTTTCATGGGCATGTCATATCACTGGCTATATGACCATAATGTCCTGGCTTTCCCCTTCACTCATTGACAGAGGTTATTAAAGAGATTAGTTACCTAGCTCTAACCTAAACACACTCCAAAGATATCAGCAGATTCAGCCAGATTATTCATCCTTTCTTTCTTGATGCAGGTGGTATGAGCGATTTTAGAAATCCCAGTAGGGCCTATGTCAAAATTATATTTCTGATTGATGTCTCATGATACTCATGATGTTCATAATAAAGTATGTTTCCACCACAAAAGGTGAAGGGTCAGTGAAACTTCATAACTGAAATTATGATGAATTGAAAATGGGGGACCCTGATGTAAACAAGATGAAAGTCTTTCTCTGGTCTGCATCCCCTTAACAATTGTGTGTATTGAGCTGTACTGTATTGTACCCATTCTGCAATCTCTTAATAAAATGTTCAATCAATCAATCAATCAATCAATCAATCAATCACTTCCAATCCCCAACATTACCCTTCATTGGGCAAAGTGCTCAGACTGATCGAAGGAAATGTGATGACACTTCAGAGCCAATAGGAGAGATTGAGCCAAGGCCTATGGCTCTTATAAAGGTTAAGTCTGCCCCCTTGTGACATAAATGATGTACAACACCAGTATCCTTAGAGAAATGGGCTACATGTTTTTGTTTAGAACTATTTTTTTTAGCACATTGGCACGCCTCTTTGTTTGGAGTTAATCATCCGCAATCTTTCATTGCGCAATTCACTGCAGCCAATGCATGCAAAATACATTAATCAGTGGTGGAAAGTAACTAAGTATTTCGACTCAAGTACTGTACTTAAGTACAATTGACGTGACTATTTTCATTTTAGGGAACTTTATACTTTGACTCCACTACATTTCAAAGGAAATATATAAGATTTTGCATAGAAAACATGGCAAAATGTTTGAAGCCTGACAACTTCAAGAGGACATAATCAGAGCAGCATAACTGGACGACATACCGCTTTAATAACCTTTAATCAGAGCAGCATAACTGGACCACATCCCGCTTTAACATAACCTTTAATCAGAGCAGCATAACTGGACCACATCCCGCTTTAACATAACCTTTAATCAGAGCAGCATAACTGGACCACATCCCGCTTTAACATAACCTTTAATCAGAGCAGCATAACTGGACCACATCCCACTTTAACATAACCTTTAATCAGAGCAGCATAGCTGGACCACATCCCACTTTAACATAACCTTTAATCAGAGCAGCATAGCTGCACCACATACCACTTTAACACAACCTTTAATCAGAGCAGCATAACTGGACGACATACCGCTTTAATAACCTTTAATCAGAGCAGCATAACTGGACCACATACCACTTTAACATAACCTTTAATCAGAGCAGCATGACTGGACCACATACCACTTTAACACAACCTTTAATCAGAGCAGCATAGCTGGACCACATCCCACTTTAACATAACCTTTAATCAGAGCAGCATAACTGGACCACATCCCACTTTAACATAACCTTTAAAGAGCAGCATAACTGGACCACATACCACTTTAACACAACCTGTAGAGGTCAATGGATCAAGGCTTGAATGCTCCCAAGCACTGGAATACACAAACGCCATGTAGAATGTGTACTTTTACTTTAGATACTTAAGTGCATTCAATAGAAAATACATCTCTACTTTTACTTAAGTAGAATTTGAATGAAGGACTTTTCCTTTGACCAGAGTACTCGTTTATCTGGGTATTTCTACTTTTACTTAAGTAAAGGAACTGTGTACTTCTTCCACCACTGTCTTTAATCTATGTATGGTGTATGGTGTTGTTATGGTGCACCTGTTTTTGTTACCCGTATAGCCCTTTAAAAGACCAATCAGTAGTGCAGGGCAGTCAGAGTATTCTTATTGACTAGTTCATTTCAAGTAAATGTATGTAACTTAGTCTTTTGAGTTTTGGGGGTTTTAAAAAAAGAATTCCCCTCAGATTGAGCTCCCAGAGACTCCTCCTGAATCCAATTGAGTGAAGCCTTGGCTTAAGTTTGTCTCAATGGCATAGCAGCCAGACATGACTACCTCCCTCCATTCACACACTTATGACTGGACCTGAGTGAGTGGGCTGAGCCTGAGGAGAGGGAAGTCATGAGGATAATAACAGGCAGCACGGCTCATTTCAGGGAACTCAGACTGATCGGTACACACCGAATTCAATTTAAAATGTATTCATTCAAAATAATTTGTTCATTCGTTATTGGCCGACACTAGCAATCAGTGATCCAAATGTAAACACATGACCCACCACCAAAAATAAGAAGAAGCCTAAGAATGGAGATACATTTTCATTCTGTAGTTGATTGACTGAGCTCTCGATACAAGGATTAACACTAGACATAGTAGACAATAGGTATTTGTATTCTTGGCTGTAAATGTTATTTTTTTTTGTTTTGTTTACATTTGCACAATATTGGAGTACAACAGACTATATACCTACTCAACCCCCTCCAATGTAGTTTCTTCCTCTTCGGATGTATATATTTTTTTATGATCTCTTTTTCTTACACTACTGTATATTTGTATGTCATAAATGTCTTAATGAATTGAAAATGGAGGACCCTGATGTAAACTAGACGAAAGTCTTCTTTACATATCTGTAGATATATATATATATATATATCTATATCTGTACATATCCCTTACCTACTCTTACTAGTTACGCTGCTGGCCAGTATGACTTACTACCATACTGTCTTTATACCTGTATCACTGTACAATGGAAATGTTAGATTTTAACAGCATTTCTCGTGTAGCACATGGAAATAGTGAGTTCAAGTCAATTCCTTTGCGTTTTGTTCAAAGTTCTATATTGAGGTTCAGTCGGTGAAACGGCAAGTTTCAAGCAAATATCCACACGGGTCCTTCTGGGTTTAGATGTCCACGTTTATTTAGTAAGAATAAAAGAACAAAAGACAAAATGCACAATATTCAATGAATGGTCATTCTTCCTAAACCAGCTCCTGTCTAGGTCTGTCTCCCTCAAAGTCTGACACCAGAAGAACACAACTCTCTCTCTCTCCTTGAGCTCTTTTGATAACGCAGATGGGTCTGTTCTGAAACTAAATAGTTGCATTTACGACTGACCCATGCCCCACACATCCTGGCTGTGGGTTCAACCGAAGGCCTTGAAGATAGAAGAGTGTCCTGTATGAAGTGTCCCGGCTGCCCAGAGATAAGAGGTGAGGGAGAAGGTTATAGGCTGAATCCACCTCCCCATGGAGGTCCGGCCCCCACATTGTTACCAACCCCCCCTGGAACAGAGAGAGGAGAGACAGACCCAAAATCCCACAGTAATGACCAAAATGACCAAAGGTGATCAAATACAAATAAAATGGTTGCATATTGTGGTCCAACCTACCCTGAGTATGAAAATAAAGATTTTTACTTCCCCACATGCAAAGGAACAGAGGTATTGAGGATAGGAATTAAATATGTGAATATGCAAATATCTAATCAAACAAACTTTACCCCGGTAGGCTAGAAACTAGAAACAAAGCAAAACATAGTCTATGTGTGTGTGTGTGTGTGTGTCGCTCAGAACAATGATAGAGTGAATGTAACTCCTAATTACCTCATCTTTCACAACTCAGCATCTTCAAGATCAATTTAAACCCCAAATCCTGGGTAGAGGAGCTGTGAATGTCACTGATCTCTACTTCAGCTCACAGAACTCAGCCTTCCCAGAGTATGAATAAAGCCGAAGTCCAGGATAGAGAGGCTGAGTGAATGTGGTGTTGACTCTGTGCAGGAGGGTCATGGTGTCAGAGACGCTGTAGAAGGACAGAGTACCTGCCCTGTGATCCAGGTACACTCCTATTCTGGAGGACCGGGGGCCCGGTACTGTTATGCTCTCGTTATTGTGTCTGAAGCTGTAATCACTTTGTGTGCACAATAAAGCCCAGGATTTAGAATTGAATCCAAATCCACAGTCCTCCCTCGTGCCTGTTCTACTAATGTCTTTGTAGGAGGCTACTACAGAAACCCCTCTACCACTCCACTCCACCTCCCAGTAACAGCGTCCAGTCAGACCTTCTCTACCCAGAACCTGACACCATTCAATAAATCTTTCTGGGTGATTAGGATATGACTGCTTTTGCTGCATCCGTGTTGCTTTTCTGTTCCCCTCAGACAAAGACAGAAGTCTGTTTGTTGTGTTTGGGTCCAGTGTGATCTGAGAGGAATATTGTAAGTCAGCTCTGGTCTTGGGCTCTGGTGGCAGTAAAACATTAATAACTGCATTCACTGTTGTTGAGATTCTGGGCCACTGCTCTTTCAGAACGTCCTCTAGTTTGTCTCTCAGCTCAGACACGACCTCAGTCACATCTGCAAAGTACAGGAGAGGAAGGACACTGATGCTGGGTGAGTCTGTAGACGCACTGGGACTGGAGAGGGGGGGGTAACTCTGTAGAAAGTGGATGTGGTCCTCTGTGTGTGAGAGCTGCTCCAGCTCAGTGGCTCTCCTCCTCAGGTCCGCTATCTCCTGCTCCAGTCTCTTCTGCACTTCTTCAGCCTGAGTCACTGTGGTCCTCTGTTGGGCTCTGATGACCTTCTTCAGCTCAGAGCGCCTCATCTCCAAGGAGCGTATCAGCTCAGTGAACATTCTCTCACTGCCCTCCACTGCTTTATCAGCAGAGCGATTGAGAGAATCAACAGCCCGTTGGGCCTCTTTGAGTCGCTTCTCTCTCTCCTGGACTCTCTGGTGGACTTTCTGCTGACTCATGCCAAGCTCTTTCTGTCTCCCTGTCCTTTCTGCTGCAGCTGAGACTGTATCATGGCCTTTATGGTCATCCATGGAACATAAATAACAGATACACTGCTGATCAGTACGACAGAAAACATCCAGAATCCTGTCATGACGAGAGCAGATGTTCTCCTGAAGCCGTGTGGAGGCTTTGACCAGCTTGTGTTTCTTAAATGTATCAGATTGATAGTGAGGCTGGAGGTGAGTTTCACAGTAAGAAGCCAGACATACCAGGCAGGACTTGAGGGCTTTCTGCTTTCTCCCAGTGCAGAAATCACAGGCCACGTCTCCAGGTCCAGCATAACAGTGATCAGGAGGAGCAGCTTGGAGTCCTGTCTTCATTAGTTGTTCTATCACTTCAGCCAGCATGTTGCTTTTCTTCAGAACAGGCCTCGGAGTAAAAGTCTCCCTGCACTGGGGACATGTGTAGATCCCCGTCTGATCACCGTGATCCCAGCAGTCTGTAATACAGCCCATACAGTAGCTGTGTCCACAGGGAATAGTTACCGGATCCTTCAGTACATCCAGACAGAGAGAACAGCAGAACTGGTCCTGGTACAGATCAACTCCTTGCTGCGCTATTTTATTCTACAAAGACAACGACACTCTTAAGTTTTGTTTTCTCAGGCAGAGTGATCGTGTGGGTGCTTCCTGGTTATAGAGTGAACTCTGGTCGTGTGGGTGGGAGCATGGCTCTGGGTGGGAGGTGCTTCCTGGTTATAGCTGTTCAGGGGAGGAGTCGCTTTAAAGAGACAATGTCTATTTTACTGTGATTCATAGATAGAAGATGTTTTTTTTTACATAGTTCAGGACTTTCTATCGTCATCAACTACCTCTAATTAGTGTCAATTATAACCCACTAAAACTCATAAGCACAAAGAGAGACATAGAGAAAATGGTAAACATACTCAATAAAACACTTTATTTCTCTCTCTCTCTCTCTCTCTCTCTCTCTCTCTCTCTCTCTCTCTCTCTCTCTCTCTCTCTCTCTCTCTCTCTCTCTCTCACACATTTCTTCAATGTTGTGAAAGACACACACACACACACACACACACTTTCTCTCTCTCTCATTCTCTCTCTCTTGCTTTCTCTTTCTCTCACACTCCCTCTTTCTCCTCTCTCTCTCTCTCTCTCTCTCTCTCTCTCTCTCTCTCTCTTGCTCTCTCTCATCTTTCACTGATTTGATTGACTGATTTGTTTGAAGGCTGTGAAAGACCTTGACTTCATTGCTGGGCATTCGTGTCAAAGTACATCTGCAGTAATTCTCATTTCATGAGCAAAGTTATATATATATATGAAATGATAATGCAATGAACACATATAAAACCCATGACTACATTTGTTTTTCTTCATACTTTATTGTGTCAATAAAGTCACTCTACATTTAGAGTACACACACATATACATAGTCACACATACATGTATGCATATTCACGTACATACACACACAAATGTACATATGTATATTGTAAATCTTGACAGTATACTGTTTTTTATTATTATTATTTTTTTGAACCCATCACCCATACAAAAACAAAAACACATAAACAAAAGAGTGAGTACCAGTATAGATGTTACTGATCCTGGACTGGTAAACATATCCATCCATCCATAGTATACATCCAATATGCATCCCTACTCGTCCCCACATACATTAAAAAAATATAAAATGTATTAAAAAAAAAAGTATTACAGTTGTTAATAGTTACAGTAAATAATAGTTGAATAACTTGATGTTACCAAATATGCATTAGTAAATAGGTACAATGTGACGGAAAGGTTATCTATGTCCATCTGTGTTAAATCTCTGTACAGCTTTGACTAGTTAATATGATCAACTAGTGAACTGAGCTCAGACACTATAGGCTACAGTCTGTGTGTCTCTTTAACAACGAACCAAGTTGAGGAGATGTGACCATGGCCTTCTCTCCAGTTAAGACATAACAAAGGCTCTTGAGCCCATCTTGTTATTCATTCTAACTGGGGCATAATTCTTGTTTACCTTTCTGTCATATCTGGTGTCTAATGTACGTCATTTCAATTATGTATTTAATGTACGTGTGTCCGACCAAAAGCTCTGGGTCACTTTCTGGTCAGACACTTGTGTGTACACATGTGTGTCTCTTTATAAACTGATCTCTGTGGAAGCACAGATATTAAACTATGTTCTATGTTTTTATATTCAAATGACTCAATCTTAATTTCTACAGTTCACTGTCATGGCTACTTTTTTAATATTCCACAACAACAGTAACAAAGAAAGTAGAGAACCCAGGGGAGGAAAGACAGTACTTTTACTACTGTAAATACAGTTTTTATGATACTTTACTTGAGTATTTCCAGTTTGGGGATCTCAATACAGGAAGTTTCCTCATCTATTTTCCTCGACTACATTTATACAAACCCTGCGAGTTACTGTACTTTCTTTTAATCCAAGATATGTGGTAAGATGGAAAACATAATGTACATTTAATGTGTAAGTCTGTCGATGTCAAAAGGAAGGAATCACAACCAACATAACTGGATGAACAACCAGTTTGACATCACACACAGGTTGATGCATTGAGAATTTAGGAGCGCTCAAGCATTATAATCCATGCAGAATGTGTACTTACTTTAGTTACTTACATACATTCAATATTTACTTTTATGCTATTAATTAAGTAGAATTTTGAATAGAGTCCCTTTACTTTGATCAGAGTACTATTCTATAAAATGGGGGTAAAGTTGGTTTGATATAGGACATTCACATATTCCATGTCTCTCTTCAGCACCTCTGTCCCTTTGCCTGTGGGGAGGTCCACATCTTTATGTTCATACTCAAAACAATCAACAAAACATGTTCACATGTATTCACCTTTTTTAATCACTATTGAAATTCAATAGTGTTCAAATCAAACAAGGTAAAGTTCCGAATGCTGCTTTTAGTCTAGAGATATCCTCATATATTATACCATTGAAATTAAATAGTGTTACATTTAAATGACAGTAGAGTTCCAAAACAAGGCTGAAGTGTGCAGGTGGGAGGAGCTCCGAGACTCACAGTTCTGAGTCCATTTATGAACCACGTGAGAGAAAAGCTAGAGGTCACACAGGCTTAAGACAGTATGTGTTGTTGTTGTTGTTGTTGTTGTTGTTGTTGTTGTTGTTGTTGTTGTTGTTGTTGTTGTTGTTGTTGTTGTTGTTTAAAATAAAACGAGCAGAATCTATAATAAATGGTTTATAAAACATATATAATATATGCAAATAGATGCAACCTATATTTTATAATGATTTGTTATGGTTGAATGAATGAATGAATGAAAACTTTATTAACAGATTGCAGAATGGGTACAGTGCAGTACAGCTCAATACATACAATTGTTAAGGGGATGCAGACCAGAGAAAGACTTTCGTCTTGTTTACACCAGGGTCCCCCATTTCCAATTCATCGTAACATATATGACATACATGACATACAGATAGACAGTACTGCTACATCTATACATTTATGACATACCAGATTTGCAATTACAGTACTGTATTTGTGATACAAAAAGAGTCCAGAAAGAAAAGAGTATATACATTAGGCGTAGAAACTGTACATTGGATTGGGTAGGTGGGGGTGGGACTGTACATTGGAGGTGGTTGGGGGGGGGGGGGGTAGGAGTGGGGGGGGGGGGGGGGGGGGGGGGGGGGTAGGAGTGTGGGGGGGGGGGGGGTTGGGTAGGAGGGGTGGGTGGGGGACACTGTACAACTGTACAAACAACACTGTACATTGGATTATGGGACTGTACATTGGACTGTACATTGGAGGTGGTTGGGTGGGTGGGGGGGGGGGTGGGTAGGAGGGGTGGGTGGGGGACACTGTACAACTGTACAAACAACACTGTACATTGGATTATTGACAAGACCATACTTGGTAATTTACTGTACATTGGCGGGGGTTGTGTTCGGACATTTACAGGGGCCAGTTTCGAGTTGCAGTCTCCCTTAGGTGTTTTTTGAGAGTGTTTTTGAAAGTGGGTAGTGATTCACATTCCTTTACAGCTTTGGGTAGGGCGTTCCACATTGATGTGGCATAATTGCGAAACGTGTTTAGTCCCTTGTTTGAGCCGAATCTGGGTTTAACATGATTTGTGGAGCTCCCTCTGGTGTTGTGATCGTGGTATTCACTGACCTTTGGGAAGTATTTAGTCATGTACATGGGTACCTTGGTCGTGTAGTGTATCTTGTAGACCAGGCCCATTGCAAGTTGCTGTACTCTGTCGTCTACTCTAAGCCATCCTAGGTTGTCAAAGTGGGCAGGGGTGAGGTGGGTTCTAGGAGTAAGGTCAAGCAGTAGTCTGACCAGTTTGTTTTGAGATGTTTGTAATTTTGTTTTTAGCGCCTTTGAGGTGCTTTGGTACCATGAGGTGCAAGCATAGTCGTAGTACCCTTGAATGAGTGCTCCTGCTAGAGTCTTCAGGGTATTCTTGTTTACCAGTGAGGAGATCCGGTACAAGAAACGAGTTCGTTGGTTGACTTTTTTTATTACATTGGATGCCATTTTGTCACAGGAAAGATTTGCCTCTAGGATGGAACCCAGGTAGGTAATATCTTCTTTCCTTGTGAGTTAATAATTAATTGTAAAGCATCTATGAACATTATTGAGATGGTTATTGTAAAGTCGCTACTGACGTTTATAATGGATAAGGATAATACATGCTTTGTAAAGCATACATCCATTGCATGTGAGTGGCTGTTTAAAAAGCCTTCATTAACCACAGACTGTGACAGCAGTGATTACACAGAATCTCCATTTCTCCACAGAGACGACCAGAGAAAACGAAAACCAATGTCAGGGCAACGGCTGAGACCCTGGATTAACTCATTGACTGCCACGCTGTTATCCCATCTCTACTCCCTGGTGCCAGCGTTTCAGACCGGTTCAACGATGTTTGTAGAGCCATCGTACATTCTATATTATAGCTATGGAGACATACTATGGCTCATTTGAAAGGCAATATTTATACTCCAACAGTGAACAAACCGTTTATTTCTACATACATCCGTTCCTGCGCAATCCCAGGCTAAAGAGTGGCCATTTCCCCCAAAATCCCTGAGATATAGCGTACACTATATAGCGTACACACACACACAGACTGAAGAGAGAGAGCACAGAGGGAGAGAGAGAGAGAGATAGGTGGAGAGGAGGGGGGTAGAGGGGAGGGGGGGTAGAGAGAGATGGTGGAGGGTGAGAGAGAGATAGGAGGGTGAGAGAGAGAGAGAGAAGAGAGAGAGAGAGAGAGAGAGAGAGAGAGAGAGAGAGAGAGAGAGAGAGAGAGAGAGAGAGGAGGCCAAAGACAGAGAAAGAGAAAGAAAGAGAGAGAGGGGGAGTAGAGAGACAGGGAGAAGCAGAGTTGGAGAGAAAGGGGAAGGTAAGGAGCGAGAGAGGTAGATGCATAATATAACTGATGGGGCAGACAGACCCTCACCTGCACCTTGATCACATGGCCTACTTGCTCATATGCGTATACTCAGAGTTAATTATATTGTTTACACTGCCTATTTGTACTTTTCTACTGTACTATCGTTTTATTACCTGTGTCATGTCTTCTACTACGACCATGTGCCTGTACCTCCCCTCCCCCCCTCCCCCCCTCCCCCCTGCTGCTATGATGCCTGAACAAGGGGATCAATAAAGGAATCTCTGATCTTATCTTAGTAGGGAGCCCACTTTTGAAAATGGTTGTACTGATTGTACAACGCAGTGATTCAACCACAGAGGACACTGTTGACACTTTCCCCCGGATATTGCCCCAGGAGTTTCATCCAGACTGGGAGCCTGTCCCACTGTCACCATGGAGACAACAAGTGTCTCACTGCAACTGGGAAGTATTTGTGAGTCAGTCCTTGAACCACATATCTCCTTTATGCTTTATATTTTTCAGAGGAGCAATGTATTCAAACCTTATTATCTAAAGATGATAGGTTACAGAGGGTTGAGCAGTTAAAAGAGAGCAGAGGTCGAGCGATATATCACATTCACACTCGCAAGTGATTTGGACTGACTTTACAACTGCAAATACATTGGGCAGTCCAATAAATGTCTAAACATAGTTATGGCTCTTCAGTGCAAGGGTTAAGTTATGGGAGGCTGTTTAACAGGGTGGGTGTGTTACCTCAGTACTGTTGGACTCTGATGCAGAATGTTAAGTCTTTAATAAAGTTCACTGTGTCCTATATTCTTATCCATATATATCGCCGGGCCTGTGGTTCCCTTTTGGATGGGAGTGTGTGAAACTTCTCCCCTCAAGCATCTTAACTGTGTCTGATATGTGACTAAATGTCCTAACCCAACCCCCTCCAATGTACAGTAAATTACCAAGTATGGTTTTTGTCAATATTCCAATGTACAGTTTTTCTTGTACAGTTGTACAGTGTCCCCCACCCACCCCTCCTACCCAACCCCCCCAACCCCACCCCACCCACCCAACCCCCTCCAATGTACAGTAAATGACCAAGTATGGTTTTTGTCAATATTCCAATGTACAGTTTTGCTTGTACAGTTGTACAGTGTCGCCCACCCACCCCTCCTACCCAACCTACCCAACCCCACCCAACCTCCTCCAATGTACAGTCCCCCCCCCTCCTCACCCCACCCACCTCCAATGTACAGTTTCTACGTCAAATGTATATACTCTCTTTTCTAGACTATTTTTGTATCACAAACAGTACTGTATTTGCAAATCTGGTATGTCATAAATGTATAGATGTAGCAGTACTGTCTATCTGTATGTCGTGTATGTCATATATGTTATGATGAATTGAAAATGGGGGACCCTGATGTAAACAAGATGAAAGTCTTTCTCTGGTCTGCATCCCCTTAACAATTGTGTGTATTGAGCTGTACTGTATTGTAACCATTCTGCAATCTGTTAATAAAGTTTTCAATCAATCAATCAATCAAACTCTATGTCGCCATCTGTTGGTACAAACGTTTAGGAGTGTATAATATGAGTGTTTAATATCTGTTTTTTTATATTTTTTTTGTTTAGATTTGATCAAATCCACTCATTTATTTTGCTGCTATCTTTCATATACAGAGAGTTTATTGGGAAAAACTCACTTCATCATACTTGGTCATTACACACATTATGCATGTATACACACACGTATGTGCTGTAATAGCCAATTTCATGTCTCTTCCCCTTTTCATATAGTCTATGACTATAGTTTATGACTGCTATCCTTAAGTGGCAGGTCTCTTACCCTGACAGGTATTTTCACGGCCCTTATCAATACACGTAAGTCATGTCCCACAATCCTACATGTGGGAGAAAACAGCAGTGTTCCTGTTGATTTTCTCCAAACGTGACAATCTGTCTTCAGACATAGTATACTCGTCAACAGATAAAGCTGAAATATACCAGCCGTACTTACTGTCATTTCTGCAGGGTTTGGGTAAACGTTACGGTGACATTGCTATTACATTCTACTCCATGTGTGTATTTGTCTATTTACACACCCTCAGCGCAATGTCCATCTCTCGAAGATGTACACATGACTCCCTCTCTCCCTGTGGACAAAGGTGAAGGTCACTCTGTTTAGTTCACTTCCACGGGCACATATAGGCCGTGAGCCAGGGCCCCAAATTTGGGCCACGGCTACCATCTTGGGGGACTAACTTTCATAGTGATTTTTGGGAAGGTATACACCCCTGCTGCTAGAAAATATGTGATAGCAATGCAGCAGTTGCCTCCAAATGTGTGCTATCATATCTTTTATAACACTACCAAGCATATTTTTCAGGCCTCCTGTCTGAAATTACATGCCCCAAATTAATCATGATAGCTCCTGAACCATAAGGCCTATAAGCATGTGTCTGGTCTCCTTTGATGGGTAACAAGCTAGGACATATGAATCCAGTGTAAGTAAACCCACATATATTACTATTCCAGAGTAAATGGAGATACAATGAAGGAAAACATCATTTATATCCTCACCTGGTACATAATCTTAATTTAAAAGGCAATATGACCATTATTACCAATATCACATGGATAATAATGCAACTGAATGTGTCCTCCTACTCCTTGACTACAAATGTAACTCTGGATCTGATGAAAATACACAAAAAATACAACATTTATGATACAATTTATAAAGATATCCCATTTGATCCATTACTTTTAAAGGCTGTCTAGATCTATAATAATAATAATAATAATAATTATTATTATTATTATTATTATTATTATTATTATTATTATTATTATTATTATTATTATTATTATTATTATTATTATTATTATTATTATTATTATTATTATTATTATTATTATTATTATTATTATTATTATTATTATTATTATTATTATTATTATTATTATTATTATTATTATTATTATTATTATTATTATTATTATTATTATTATTATTATTATTATTATTATTATTATTATTATTATTATTATTATCTGACTCCACCCACCCATATGAACAAACATTTTATTGGATATCTATAAGCCAACCACTGTTCCACATCATCTAAAGTGGACTGCATTAGAGCCACACCCCTCTTTCAGCAAGCATGGCCGATCGTGATGCTAGGAGAAAGCGTAAGGAACATTTTAATCAAGTAATCATGTTTACATTGTTTACACAAACCACCTTCTACTTCCTTATGCAGTAAAAACATTGACGGGTAATACTGAGCTCATCCAAACACTGAACAAGCTTGGGCATGGGGGTCTATTACTCCCAACTTGAAGAGAATGACACTGCTCTGTGTCTCCAAAAGCTAGCAACAGCCTCAACTCAAAGAGTTGTACTTCCAGCATCAATCTTGCATGGGACAATATTGATAGACTTGAGGAAACTCTCACTGGAAAGGGCACATCACATAGAGTCAATGGTATAGTTGTACAGGCCAATGTCTATGGACCACAACTACCAAGAGCTGAGCTTCCACACATTGAGAAACTGAAGCAGAGATCGGTCACCATTGAGGACCAATAACTGGGAGTATATGTAGTTTCTTTAATAGTTGTCATACAGAAGTACAGAATACTTTCATACAAAATGCTTCTTACTGTTACGCTCCAGAGACTGTGCTAGACAAGATAGTATCAAATAACATAGTATAGCATGTAAATTAGAAGTAGAAAATGAGGTCACAGTGTTCAGTATAGACATATGTACAATGTTCGATGCAGAATAGACGTAACTGAGTTACCATATAATATACAATACTATGCAGTGTACTAATGTACAATACTATATAGTGCAAAGCAGAAATGGGATGAGGTACAATTTAGGTACAATTTACAGTAAGGTGTACGAGTTGTAGTGCAATCCTTCATCAATAAATATAAAGTGTGGGGAGTGGGTGCTACAGTGTGTTTGTTTAAAGTGAGTGTGTGCTATAAAGTGTGTGGAGTGGGTGCTACAGTGTGTTTGTTTAAAGTGAGTGTGTGCGTGTGGATGTGTGTGCTATGTGCGTTTGATGGTTGTTGTTGTGTAGTGTTCATTGTTCGTTGAGCAGCCTGATGGCCTGGGGATAGAAGCTTGTAGCAGGTGCGTGTGTGGGCCCACAGCCTCTCCCAACCAGGGAACACTGTGTCCAGGAAACCAAGGAAGCTGCTCTTCTTGCCTGCAAGAAGAACCTGGTGTGGGCACTTGCAAGGCAAACAGATACAGAGAATCAGACAATCCCAAGCTGGACTGGTTTTAATATCAGCACCAGGGACCAAGAAACAATCTCACAAGATATAGTTGGGTATCTGCCAACCATCAATTCACCAGCCACACAGTTGACCAGTGTTTGAAATCCTGAATCAATCAGAGATAATCAGAAAGGAACTGCATCTAGAATCAATTGTGGTAGTCATGGATCAAGCACTATATGCAAAAGCCACTGAAATTGCCTGGAAGCACAAAGAGCGCTTCTCCAACATTCTTCTCAGAATGGGGACATTCCATACCATACGTAATGCCTTAGCCATCATAGGAAAGCGATTTCGGGATGCTGGTCTAAAGGACATATGCATAGAGGCTGGAATTGTCACAGAGGGTTCTGTCAAGTGTCAATGGAGTCCTTGATGGTAAACACTATAACCGTGCTGTCAGGGTCCACAAGTACATCTATGAAGCACTGATGAGACTAGCATGGGCAGAGTTCAGAGTTCACACCATGGGTTGAGGACAGCATTCCAGAGAAGAGTGGGATGATCAAATCACTCTTGGACAATGTGAAAGACATGGCCAGTGACTTGAACCAACAGACGGCGAACAATCTGCTGCAAAGTCCACTCTTAGCTGAGCTGATAACCCTGTGGACAGACTTTCTGGAACACCTCCGTCACAACAATGGAGAGCTTTCTGCATTCTGGATGTCATACATTGACATGGTAGAGGACGTAATACTTGGCCTTCTGCGTGCCTCTCTGGAGGGGGACCGGGAGTTGCACCTCCATGTTATAAGAAGCATGATCCCATGTTGCTTTGCCTATGATAAGATAAATTATGCCAGGTACCTGTCCCCTTACTTTGCTCAGATGACAAACCTCCCAGAGAAGCATCCTTCTGTGTATGAGGCCTTCAAGACAGGCCAATTCTCAGTGCAGCTGTCAAGTAACAACCCCTTTGGACGGATCCCTGTGGACCAGGCTACTGAAGTCACAGTTAACAAAGACACACAGACTCCTGGAGGCACAACATGGTTCAGCCTGAATGCCGGAGCTGTCAAGCGCCACTACATAACAGCTGAGCACCGCAGTGAATTCCTGGGACAGTTAAGGGAGATGGTGCAAGGTAACAAATCAGAGGTTTGTCCTGCGGAGCTACAGCAGCCAAGAATCCAGAAAGATGAGGAAGCAGTTTCAGCAGTGGTTAGCCTCATACAGGAATGGGTCAACCCATTTGCAGAGAAGCGGGACCTCATTAGCATCTCTACAGCAAAGACAGCCCCCAAGGAGATTGCCTCCGACCTGATGAATGCATATGAGATTGGTGAGCAATGCTATGCAATCTTCAAGGAGAGACTAGAGAAAGACCCACCAGCAAAGACAGGTCTTTGTTTGGACGCATCATAGTGATGGCACAAGGGCACAGTCTACATATGGAGGATATCCTTTCTCATCCCCTTGGGCCATTGCCCTGGGCCCTGTCCACACCAGACGGATTGCTGAGAAAGACCAATAAAGCGACTTTGGCCATGATCTTGCAGAAAAATGTAGCAGTAGCAGAGCAACTCCCACGGAACTCTGCTACAGTGGTTGATGCAGTGTTGCAAATGGCCTTAGGTGCACTGACATGTGTAGACTGGCAGACTGTGAGAACCAGGCATCCACCTCAGATAGTGTGGAAAGTTCTGATGAAGATGTGGAAGACATGGAAGACTTGGAAAATTATTATGATTACTAGGTTATTAACAGTAAACCAATTGTAGAGCGCCACCAACAGCGCCACGGATAGAGACTGAGAACTGTCTGTACTTTCCAAAATAAACAAATATTTTTCTGAAAACCAATAAGCATTATATCATTGTATAGGTCTAACTGGGCTGAAAACATTGATAGGTCACATGGCATGACACTCTGTGGCCCTATATGAATGTTGAATATGCATATTGATCAATATTCATTGTTTTTTATTACTATTTCAATGTTTTGGGGAGATTTATGTTTTTGTAACATGGCAGTATTGAAATAAATAGTGTTTTGGAGTCAAATTACCAGCAAACAGTCAACATGTAAACGGTAACCATGGCCAAAACATTTACATCATCTGAGTATACCTTTTTAAACGGTATCATAAATGTTGTATTTCTAGTGTATTTTCATCACATCCAGAGTTAGATTTGTAGTCAAGGAGTAGGAGAACACATTCAGTTGCATTATTATCCATGGGTTATTGGTTATAATGGTCATATTGCTTTTTTAATTAAGATTATGTACCAGGCGAGGGTAAAAATATGATGGTTTCCTTCATTGTATCTCCATTTACTCTGGAATGGTAATAGATGTGGGTTTACTTACACTGGATTCATGTGTCCTAGCTTGTTACCTATCAAAGGAGACCAGAAACATGCTTATAGGCCTTATGGTTCAGGAGCTATCATGATTAATTTGGGGCATGTAATTTCGGACAGGAGGCCTGAAAGATATGCTTGGTAGTGTTATAAAAGCTGTGATAGCACACATTTGGAGGCAACTGCTGCATTGCTATCACATATCTTCTAGCAGCAGGGGTGTATACCTTCCCAAAAATCACTATGAAAGTTAGTCCCCCAAGATGGTAACGACCAACCCTACTGGCTCACAGCCTAGGCCGTGAGCCAGGGCCCCAAATTTGGGCCACGGCTACCATCTTGGGGGACTAACTTTCATAGTGATTTTTGGGAAGGTATACACCCCTGCTGCTAGAAAATATGTGATATCAATGCAGCAGTTGCCTCCAAATGTGTGCTATCATATCTTTTATAACACTACCAAGCATATTTTTCAGGCCTCCTGTCTGAAATTACATGCCCCAAATTAATCATGATAGCTCCTGAACCATAAGGCATATAAGCATGTGTCTGGTCTCCTTTGATGGGTAACAAGCTAGGACATATTAATCCAGTGTAAGTAAACCCACATATATTATCATTCCAGAGTAAATGGAGATACAATGAAGGAAAACATCATATTTATATCCTCACCTGGTACATAATCTTAATTTAAAAGGCAATATGACCATTATTACCAATATCACATGGATAATAATGCAACTGAATGTGTCCTCCTACTCCTTGACTACAAATGTAACTCTGGATCTGATGAAAATACACACAAAATATAACATTTATGATACAATTTATAAAGATATCCCATTTGATCCATTACTTTTAAAGGCTGTCTAGATCTATAATTATAATTATAATAATAATAATAATAATTATTATTATTATTATTATTATTATTATTATTATTATTATTATTATTATTATTATTATTATTATTATTATTATTATTATTATTATTATTATTATTATTATTATTATTATTATTATTATTATTATTATTATTATTATTATTATTATTATTATTATTATTATTATTATTATTATTATTATTATTATTATTATTATTATTATTATTATTATTATTATTATTATTATTATTATTATTATTATTATTATTATTATTATTATTATTATTATTATTATTATTATTATTATTATTATCTGACTCCACCCACCCATATGAACAAACATTTTATTGGATATCTATAAGCCAACCACTGTTCCACATCATCTAAAGTGGACTGCATTAGAGCCACACCCCTCTTTCAGCAAGCATGGCCGATCGTGATGCTAGGAGAAAGCGTAAGGAACATTTTAATCAAGTAATCATGTTTACATTGTTTACACAAACCACCTTCTACTTCCTTATGCAGTAAAAACATTGACGGGTAATACTGAGCTCATCCAAACACTGAACAAGCTTGGGCATGGGGTCCATTACTCCCAACTTGAAGAGAATGACACTGCTCTGTGTCTCCAAAAGCTAGCAACAGCCTCAACTGAAAGAGTTGTACTTCCAGCATCAATCTTGCATGGGACAATATTGATAGACTTGAGGAAACTCTCACTGGAAAGGGCACATCACATAGAGTCAATGGTATAGTTGTACAGGCCAATGTCTATGGACCACAACTACCAAGAGCTGAGCTTCCACACATTGAGAAACTGAAGCAGAGATCGGTCACCATTGAGGACCAATAACTGGGAGTATATGTAGTTTCTTTAATAGTTGTCATACAGAAGTACAGAATACTTTCATACAAAATGCTTCTTACTGTTACGCTCCAGAGACTGTGCTAGACAAGATAGTATCAAATAACATAGTATAGCATGTAAATTAGAAGTAGAAAATGAGGTCACAGTGTTCAGTATAGACATATGTACAATGTTCGATGCAGAATAGACGTAACTGAGTTACCATATAATATACAATACTATGCAGTGTACTAATGTACAATACTATATAGTGCAAAGCAGAAATGGGATGAGGTACAATTTAGGTACAATTTACAGTAAGGTGTACGAGTTGTAGTGCAATCTTTCATCAATAAATATAAAGTGTGGGGAGTGGGTGCTACAGTGTGTTTGTTTAAAGTGAGTGTGTGCTATAAAGTGTGTGGAGTGGGTGCTACAGTGTGTTTGTTTAAAGTGAGTGTGTGTGTGTGGATGTGTGTGCTATGTGCGTTTGATGGTTGTTGTTGTGTAGTGTTCATTGTTCGTTGAGCAGCCTGATGGCCTGGGGATAGAAGCTTGTAGCAGGTGCGTGTGTGGGCCCACAGCCTCTCCCAACCAGGGAACACTGTGTCCAGGAAACCAAGGAAGCTGCTCTTCTTGCCTGCAAGAAGAACCTGGTGTGGGCACTTGCAAGGCAAACAGATACAGAGAATCAGACAATCCCAAGCTGGACTGGTTTTAATATCAGCACCAGGGACCAAGAAACAATCTCACAAGATATAGTTGGGTATCTGCCAACCATCAATTCACCAGCCACACAGTTGACCAGTGTTTGAAATCCTGAATCAATCAGAGATAATCAGAAAGGAACTGCATCTAGAATCAATTGTGGTAGTCATGGATCAAGCACTATATGCAAAAGCCACTGAAATTGCCTGGAAGCACAAAGAGCGCTTCTCCAACATTCTTCTCAGAATGGGGACATTCCATACCATACGTAATGCCTTAGCCATCATAGGAAAGCGATTTCGGGATGCTGGTCTAAAGGACATATGCATAGAGGCTGGAATTGTCACAGAGGGTTCTGTCAAGTGTCAATGGAGTCCTTGATGGTAAACACTATAACCGTGCTGTCAGGGTCCACAAGTACATCTATGAAGCACTGATGAGACTAGCATGGGCAGAGTTCAGAGTTCACACCATGGGTTGAGGACAGCATTCCAGAGAAGAGTGGGATGATCAAATCACTCTTGGACAATGTGAAAGACATGGCCAGTGACTTGAACCAACAGACGGCGAACAATCTGCTGCAAAGTCCACTCTTAGCTGAGCTGATAACCCTGTGGACAGACTTTCTGGAACACCTCCGTCACAACAATGGAGAGCTTTCTGCATTCTGGATGTCATACATTGACATGGTAGAGGACGTAATACTTGGCCTTCTGCGTGCCTCTCTGGAGGGGGACCGGGAGTTGCACCTCCATGTTATAAGAAGCATGATCCCATGTTGCTTTGCCTATGATAAGATAAATTATGCCAGGTACCTGTCCCCTTACTTTGCTCAGATGACAAACCTCCCAGAGAAGCATCCTTCTGTGTATGAGGCCTTCAAGACAGGCCAATTCTCAGTGCAGCTGTCAAGTAACAACCCCTTTGGACGGATCCCTGTGGACCAGGCTACTGAAGTCACAGTTAACAAAGACACACAGACTCTTGGAGGCACAACATGGTTCAGCCTGAATGCCGGAGCTGTCAAGCGCCACTACATAACAGCTGAGCACCGCAGTGAATTCCTGGGACAGTTAAGGGAGATGGTGCAAGGTAACAAATCAGAGGTTTGTCCTGCGGAGCTACAGCAGCCAAGAATCCAGAAAGATGAGGAAGCAGTTTCAGCAGTGGTTAGCCTCATACAGGAATGGGTCAACCCATTTGCAGAGAAGCGGGACCTCATTAGCATCTCTACAGCAAAGACAGCCCCCAAGGAGATTGCCTCCGACCTGATGAATGCATATGAGATTGGTGAGCAATGCTATGCAATCTTCAAGGAGAGACTGGAGAAAGACCCACCAGCAAAGACAGGTCTTTGTTTGGACGCATCATAGTGATGGCACAAGGGCACAGTCTACATATGGAGGATATCCTTTCTCATCCCTTTGGGCCATTGCCCTGGGCCCTGTCCACACCAGACGGATTGCTGAGAAAGACCAATAAAGCGACTTTGGCCATGATCTTGCAGAAAAATGTAGCAGTAGCAGAGCAACTCCCACGGAACTCTGCTACAGTGGTTGATGCAGTGTTGCAAATGGCCTTAGGTGCACTGACATGTGTAGACTGGCAGACTGTGAGAACCAGGCATCCACCTCAGATAGTGTGGAAAGTTCTGATGAAGATGTGGAAGACATGGAAGACTTGGAAAATTATTATGATTACTAGGTTATTAACAGTAAACCAATTGTAGAGCGCCACCAACAGCGCCACGGATAGAGACTGAGAACTGTCTGTACTTTCCAAAATAAACAAATATTTTTCTGAAAACCAATAAGCATTATATCATTGTATAGGTCTAACTGGGCTGAAAACATTGATAGGTCACATGGCATGACACTCTGTGGCCCTATATGAATGTTGAATATGCATATTGATCAATATTCATTGTTTTTTATTACTATTTCAATGTTTTGGGGAGATTTATGTTTTTGTAACATGGCAGTATTGAAATAAATAGTGTTTTGGAGTCAAATTACCAGCAAACAGTCAACATGTAAACGGTAACCATGGCCAAAACATTTACATCATCTGAGTATACCTTTTTAAACGGTATCATAAATGTTGTATTTCTAGTGTATTTTCATCACATCCAGAGTTAGATTTGTAGTCAAGGAGTAGGAGAACACATTCAGTTGCATTATTATCCATGGGTTATTGGTTATAATGGTCATATTGCTTTTTTAATTAAGATTATGTACCAGGCGAGGGTAAAAATATGATGGTTTCCTTCATTGTATCTCCATTTACTCTGGAATGGTAATAGATGTGGGTTTACTTACACTGGATTCATGTGTCCTAGCTTGTTACCTATCAAAGGAGACCAGAAACATGCTTATAGGCCTTATGGTTCAGGAGCTATCATGATTAATTTGGGGCATGTAATTTCGGACAGGAGGCCTGAAAGATATGCTTGGTAGTGTTATAAAAGCTGTGATAGCACACATTTGGAGGCAACTGCTGCATTGCTATCACATATCTTCTAGCAGCAGGGGTGTATACCTTCCCAAAAATCACTATGAAAGTTAGTCCCCCAAGATGGTAACGACCAACCCTACTGGCTCACAGCCTAGGCCGTGAGCCAGGGCCCCAAATTTGGGCCACGGCTACCATCTTGGGGGACTAACTTTCATAGTGATTTTTGGGAAGGTATACACCCCTGCTGCTAGAAAATATGTGATATCAATGCAGCAGTTGCCTCCAAATGTGTGCTATCATATCTTTTATAACACTACCAAGCATATTTTTCAGGCCTCCTGTCTGAAATTACATGCCCCAAATTAATCATGATAGCTCCTGAACCATAAGGCATATAAGCATGTGTCTGGTCTCCTTTGATGGGTAACAAGCTAGGACATATTAATCCAGTGTAAGTAAACCCACATATATTATCATTCCAGAGTAAATGGAGATACAATGAAGGAAAACATCATATTTATATCCTCACCTGGTACATAATCTTAATTTAAAAGGCAATATGACCATTATTACCAATATCACATGGATAATAATGCAACTGAATGTGTCCTCCTACTCCTTGACTACAAATGTAACTCTGGATCTGATGAAAATACACAAAAAATACAACATTTATGATACAATTTATAAAGATATCCCATTTGATCCATTACTTTTAAAGGCTGTCTAGATCTATAATTATAATTATAATTATAATTATAATTATAATAATAATAATTATTATTATTATTATTATTATTATTATTATTATTATTATTATTATTATTATTATTATTATTATTATTATTATTATTATTATTATTATTATTATTATTATTATTATTATTATTATTATTATTATTATTATTATTATTATTATTATTATTATTATTATTATTATTATTATTATTATTATTATTATTATTATTATTATTATTATTATTATTATTATTATTATTATTATTATTATTATTATCTGACTCCACCCACCCATATGAACAAACATTTTATTGGATATCTATAAGCCAACCACTGTTCCACATCATCTAAAGTGGACTGCATTAGAGCCACACCCCTCTTTCAGCAAGCATGGCCGATCGTGATGCTAGGAGAAAGCGTAAGGAACATTTTAATCAAGTAATCATGTTTACATTGTTTACACAAACCACCTTCTACTTCCTTATGCAGTAAAAACATTGACGGGTAATACTGAGCTCATCCAAACACTGAACAAGCTTGGGCATGGGGTCCATTACTCCCAACTTGAAGAGAATGACACTGCTCTGTGTCTCCAAAAGCTAGCAACAGCCTCAACTGAAAGAGTTGTACTTCCAGCATCAATCTTGCATGGGACAATATTGATAGACTTGAGGAAACTCTCACTGGAAAGGGCACATCACATAGAGTCAATGGTATAGTTGTACAGGCCAATGTCTATGGACCACAACTACCAAGAGCTGAGCTTCCACACATAGGGGAAACTGAAGCAGAGATCGGTCACCATTGAGGACCAATAACTGGGAGTATATGTTGTTTCTTTAATAGTTGTCATACAGAAGTACAGAATACTTTCATACAAAATGCTTCTTACTGTTACGCTCCAGAGACTGTGCTAGACAAGATAGTATCAAATAACATAGTATAGCATGTAAATTAGAAGTAGAAAATGAGGTCACAGTGTTCAGTATAGACATATGTACAATGTTCGATGCAGAATAGACGTAACTGAGTTACCATATAATATACAATACTATGCAGTGTACTAATGTACAATACTATATAGTGCAAAGCAGAAATGGGATGAGGTACAATTTAGGTACAATTTACAGTAAGGTGTACGAGTTGTAGTGCAATCCTTCATCAATAAATATAAAGTGTGGGGAGTGGGTGCTACAGTGTGTTTGTTTAAAGTGAGTGTGTGCTATAAAGTGTGTGGAGTGGGTGCTACAGTGTGTTTGTTTAAAGTGAGTGTGTGCGTGTGGATGTGTGTGCTATGTGCGTTTGATGGTTGTTGTTGTGTAGTGTTCATTGTTCGTTGAGCAGCCTGATGGCCTGGGGATAGAAGCTTGTAGCAGGTGCGTGTGTGGGCCCACAGCCTCTCCCAACCAGGGAACACTGTGTCCAGGAAACCAAGGAAGCTGCTCTTCTTGCCTGCAAGAAGAACCTGGTGTGGGCACTTGCAAGACAAACAGATACAGAGAATCAGACAATCCCAAGCTGGACTGGTTTTAATATCAGCACCAGGGACCAAGAACCAATCTCACAAGATATAGTTGGGTATCTGCCAACCATCAATTCACCAGCCACACAGTTGACCAGTGTTTGAATTCCTGAATCAATCAGAGATAATCAGAAAGGAACTGCATCTAGAATCAATTGTGGTAGTCATGGATCAAGCACTATATGCAAAAGCCACTGAAATTGCCTGGAAGCACAAAGAGCGCTTCTCCAACATTCTTCTCAGAATGGGGACATTCCATACCATACGTAATGCCTTAGCCATCATAGGAAAGCGATTTCGGGATGCTGGTCTAAAGGACATATGCATAGAGGCTGGAATTGTCACAGAGGGTTCTGTCAAGTGTCAATGGAGTCCTTGATGGTAAACACTATAACCGTGCTGTCAGGGTCCACAAGTACATCTATGAAGCACTGATGAGACTAGCATGGGCAGAGTTCAGAGTTCACACCATGGGTTGAGGACAGCATTCCAGAGAAGAGTGGGATGATAAAAATCACTCTTGGACAATGTGAAAGACATGGCCAGTGACTTGAACCAACAGACGGCGAACAATCTGCTGCAAAGTCCTCTCTTAGCTGAGCTGATAACCCTGTGGACAGACTTTCTGGAACACCTCCGTCACAACAATGGAGAGCTTTCTGCATTCTGGATGTCATACATTGACATGGTAGAGGACGTAATACTTGGCCTTCTGCGTGCCTCTCTGGAGGGGGACCGGGAGTTGCACCTCCATGTTATAAGAAGCATGATCCCATGTTGCTTTGCCTATGATAAGATAAATTATGCCAGGTACCTGTCCCCTTACTTTGCTCAGATGACAAACCTCCCAGAGAAGCATCCTTCTGTGTATGAGGCCTTCAAGACAGGCCAATTCTCAGTGCAGCTGTCAAGTAACAACCCCTTTGGACGGATCCCTGTGGACCAGGCTACTGAAGTCACAGTTAACAAAGACACACAGACTCCTGGAGGCACAACATGGTTCAGCCTGAATGCCGGAGCTGTCAAGCGCCACTACATAACTGCTGAGCACCGCAGTGAATTCCTGGGACAGTTAAGGGAGATGGTGCAAGGTAACAAATCAGAGGTTTGTCCTGCGGAGCTACAGCAGCCAAGAATCCAGAAAGATGAGGAAGCAGTTTCAGCAGTGGTTAGCCTCATACAGGAATGGGTCAACCCATTTGCAGAGAAGCGGGACCTCATTAGCATCTCTACAGCAAAGACAGCCCCCAAGGAGATTGCCTCCGACCTGATGAATGCATATGAGATTGGTGAGCAATGCTATGCAATCTTCAAGGAGAGACTGGAGAAAGACCCACCAGCAAAGACAGGTCTTTGTTTGGACGCATCATAGTGATGGCACAAGGGCACAGTCTACATATGGAGGATATCCTTTCTCATCCCCTTGGGCCATTGCCCTGGGCCCTGTCCACACCAGACGGATTGCTGAGAAAGACCAATAAAGCGACTTTGGCCATGATCTTGCAGAAAAATGTAGCAGTAGCAGAGCAACTCCCACGGAACTCTGCTACAGTGGTTGATGCTGTGTTGCAAATGGCCTCAGGTGCACTGACATGTGTAGACTGGCAGACTGTGAGAACCAGGCATCCACCTCAGATAGTGTGGAAAGTTCTGATGAAGATGTGGAAGACATGGAAGACTTGGAAAATTATTATGATTACTAGGTTATTAACAGTAAACCAATTGTAGAGCGCCACCAACAGCGCCACGGATAGAGACTGAGAACTGTCTGTACTTTCCAAAATAAACAAATATTTTTCTGAAAACCAATAAGCATTATATCATTGTATAGGTCTAACTGGGCTGAAAACATTGATAGGTCACATGGCATGACACTCTGTGGCCCTATATGAATGTTGAATATGCATATTGATCAATATTCATTGTTTTTTATTACTATTTCAATGTTTTGGGGAGATTTATGTTTTTGTAACATGGCAGTATTGAAATAAATAGTGTTTTGGAGTCAAATTACCAGCAAACAGTCAACATGTAAACGGTAACCATGGCCAAAACATTTACATCATCTGAGTATACCTTTTTAAACGGTATCATAAATGTTGTATTTCTAGTGTATTTTCATCACATCCAGAGTTAGATTTGTAGTCAAGGAGTAGGAGAACACATTCAGTTGCATTATTATCCATGGGTTATTGGTTATAATGGTCATATTGCTTTTTTAATTAAGATTATGTACCAGGCGAGGGTAAAAATATGATGGTTTCCTTCATTGTATCTCCATTTACTCTGGCATGGTAATAGATGTGGGTTTACTTACACTGGATTCATGTGTCCTAGCTTGTTACCTATCAAAGGAGACCAGAAACATGCTTATAGGCCTTATGGTTCAGGAGCTATCATGATTAATTTGGGGCATGTAATTTCGGACAGGAGGCCTGAAAGATATGCTTGGTAGTGTTATAAAAGCTGTGATAGCACACATTTGGAGGCAACTGCTGCATTGCTATCACATATCTTCTAGCAGCAGGGGTGTATACCTTCCCAAAAATCACTATGAAAGTTAGTCCCCCAAGATGGTAACGACCAACCCTACTGGCTCACAGTCTAATAGGACTGGCACACGGAGACAGGGGAGGGGAGGTCTTGTGTTCTGTTCAGGCCTCAGCGTCTCAGCTGAACAGGCTGTCTCTGCTGTAACGCTGATAATGTGCTCCTTACTGCAGTAAACCTGTACTGTAACCCTTTCACTACCACACTACAGAAGGTTAACCCTTTACTATCACACTACAGACCGTCTGTAGTGTGATAGTAAAGGGTTAACCTTCTGTATTGTGGTAGTAAAAGGGGTAACTATCAGCCTCAGCTTTAATCTTTGTTTCAACCTATTCTCCACGTGTGCACACACACATACACATGGGGGCGACAGTGGATCAGGAGGTAGCGCAGTCGTCTGGTAATCCGGAGGTTCATGGTTCGATCCCCGCTCCTCCACCATCGGTGTGTAAATGTGTGAGTGAATGGGTAAAATGTGAGGAACAAATTGTAAAGCGCTTTAAAAATACACACATATACAGTATACAATACCCAAATTTTCATGGGCATGTCATATCACTGGCTATATGACCATAATGTCCTAGCTTTCCCCTTCACTCATTGACAGAGGTTATTAAAGCGATGACTTACCTAGCTCGAACCGAAACACACACACCAAAGATATCACTTCCAACCCCCAACATTACCCTTCATTGGGCAAAGTGCTCAGACTGATCAAAGGAAATGTGATGACACTTCAGAGCCTATAGGAGAGATTGAGCCAAGGCCTATGGCTCTTATAAAGGTTAAGTCTGCCCCCTTGTGACATAAATTATGTACAACACCAGTATCCTTAGAGAAATGGGCTACATGTTTTTGTTTAGAACTCTTTTTTTCAATAGGGTCCAGCTGCATCCCCAGAGATTGTTCGCTCACGTACTTCGAGATAAGTCAGACGTACTTAGAGATACTTCCGTACTTTTCGCCAATCAGCGAGTGTTCTGTCAGCGGCAGAAATGTAGTGTGGCTGGCGGAAGTTGCCCGTGAGTCACGGGCAACTTCCGCCAGCCACACTACATTTCTGCCGCTGACAGAACACTCGCTGATTGGCGGAAAGTACGGAAGTATCTCTAAGTACGTCTGACGTTTCTCGAAGTACGTCTGACGTTTCTCTACGTTAGCGAACGTTAATTGAACGTCAAAAGCAGATGCAGTTAGTTAGCAACAAAGATGGAGAAATGTAAGGCTTATTATTACCTTGTATTCATAAGATAAATTCAGCAGAATGGGGAGGGGAGGTACAGGTAGTAGAAGACATAGAGGTACAGGTCACATAATTATAGTACAGCATGGGGAGGGGAGGTACAGGTAGTAGAAGACATAGAGGTACAGGTCACATAATTATAGTACAGCATGGGGAGGGGGGAGGGGAGGTACAGGTAGTAGAAGACATAGAGGTACAGGTCACATAATTATAGTACAGTGGAGAAGTAAAAATAGAATAAAAAGGCAGTGTAAACAATATACAATATTATTAACTCTGGACATGTGCATATGAGCAACAAGGTGTGAGATGAGGGTATGTATATCAGTTATTTTGCCCTACAATAAATATAGTATGTATATCAGTTATTTTGCCCTACAATAAATATAGTTGGATTATAATCTATAGTCTAAATCTAACCCTAAATTATCTAATTATCACGGTTGTGTTTGGATATAGAGAGATGGAGAGAGAGGGAGGAAGCGCTGCCTGGCAGGAACCATGACACTAATAATCTAAATGCTAAACGCATACAACTGGACACCCTGTGCAAAGTGACTGTTTATGTCTTTTTGTTAGATTTTCTATGTCAGTAATGCATATGTAGCATGGTTTTTGTGTCTGGGTGATTATCTGTTCTTGAGAAGTGTTTTTGCAATTTGTGAGATTACGTTTAGGTGTGGCAGAGCCTGTGTGGTTTCTAAGGGGATTATTGGTGATTACTACTGGTTGCTACATGGTTAGTTGGTGATTAATTATCACAAATCTTAATTAACCAAAATATCCCAAAATATCCCCTCCCCTCCCCTTAAGAAGGCCCTGCAGAAAGCACCTCGACCACAACCGAGCTTCATGGATGAGGTGAACTTCATCCTCAATGTGCTATTCCCGGAGGTAGGCCTAACTATTTCGTTGTTGTTTTTGTGTGTGTTCCTGCTCCTGCACTATCCTAAGAATACATTGTAGTATTTCCTGAACATACACCTACCATGGTGCTACTTGTGTACAGACCTGTGTATAATAACTTGCTGTCCTACACAGGTATAACATTATATTTTAATTAGGGATGTCCCGATCGCCTTTTTTTGCTTCCGATCCGATCCCGATCATGTGATTTTAAATATCTATCGATCCGATCGTTTCCGATCCGATCTTTCACATTAGTAATCAATTTTGACGCATTTTTGTCAGAAACTGGCGGAGCGAGACAAGCCCCTCTGTTGCCTATAGTCCGGGGCGCGAGCTCGGAGGCTTTTGTTATTACATTCACCCTGAGAAATGTGCTTCTGCTTCATATGAGAAATATTAAAAGTTTCAATATATGTTTGCACATTAGTATACATTCAGTGTTCGACTTACGTAATGGTCCATTCTGGTCTGAAATGCCGACGATAATCCTCAGTCACGTTATCCTCCAGGTGAAAAGTTAGTCTGAAAACTTCGCCTCCAGCCTGTCCTCCTTGCAAACATTGCAACTGGCTTGACTTTCTATTTTAAAATGCTTAGTTCCAAACCTCTGACATTAAGTCTAGCTGCTCAAGTCAGTGGATATTAACCGTGTTAGCTCGCGGCATGCTTCACTGAGTCTCCACAACATAGCAGAGAGTAGCGTTAGCGTTAGCTCGCGGCATGCTTCACTGAGTCTCCACAACATAGCAGAGAGTAGCGTTAGCGTTAGCTCGCGGCATGCTTCACTGAGTCTCCACAACATAGCAGAGAGTAGCGTTAGCGTTAGCTCGTGGCATGCTTCCCTGAGTCTCCACAACATAGCAGAGAGTAGCGTTAGCGTTAGCTCGCGGCATGCTTCACTGAGTCTCCACAACATAGCAGAGAGTAGCGTTAGCGTTAGCTCGCGGCATGCTTCCCTGAGTCTCCACAACATAGCAGAGAGTAGCGTTAGCGTTAGCTCGTGGCATGCTTCCCTGAGTCTCCACAACATAGCAGAGAGTAGCGTTAGCGTTAGCTCGTGGCATGCTTCCTTGAGTCTGTTGTTGTGATGTGGAGCGTGTAGCCAGTCTAAATTAAAGGGATGTGTTTGTTGCAGCGGTGTAAATTAAAGGGGAATGTGTTTGTTGTGGACAATTATTCTGCTCTGTGTGACAATAAATACATTAATGATGATATATTATATGTAATTTAAAACCAAAACTAAGGCCTCCGTATGAGTTTAAGACGTGGACATGGTCATGTTTGTTGAATAAAATTTTTCTTTTTTTGACTGCCGATTTTTATTATTATTTTTTCCCGATCCCCGATCCTCTGAAAAGCACGTGATCGACGCCGATTCCGATCACGTGATCGGATCGGGACATCCCTAATTTTAATTATATTTGTTTTTCTAAACGTATCCTTTTTCTTTTGGTAGTCCATCATACAGGCCCTGGCTGTTCTGAAGACGGTCTCACTGCAGGAAGCAGAACAGGTCTTCCTCTCTGGTCCCGTTTACGATCGCAGGTAAGAATCGAGAACGTACATTTTTCACACATTGCAATACAATATTTCTGTTTACCCAACAGTGATATGTTTTGGTTTTTAACTTGGTGGTACCGTCTTCAGAACAGCCAGGGCCTGTATGATGGACTACCAAAAGAAAAAGGATACGTTTAGAAAAACAAATATAATTAAAATTAGGGATGTCCCAATCCGATCACGTGATCGGGACATCCCTAATTTTAATTATATTTGTTTTTCTAAACGTATCCTTTTTCTTTTGGTAGTCCATCATACAGGCCCTGGCTGTTCTGAAGACGGTCTCACTGCAGGAAGCAGAACAGGTCTTCCTCTCTGGTCCCGTTTACGATCGCAGGTAAGAATCGAGAACGTACATTTTTCACACATTGCAATACAATATTTCTGTTTACCCAACAGTGATATGTTTTGGTTTTTAACTTGGTGGTACATTATCTTACTGCTAATTCTATGATAATTTTGTATTTTTCTATTTATTACTAATAATAATTATATAATTATGTATGTATTGTATTCATTATTATATTATGCATGTATCTTTTGTGAAGCAATTCGAGATTACTTCTAATAAAGTGCTATATAAATTAAATGTATTATGTTGTCCTTTTGTATTGTTTCAGTGAGGTGGAGGAATTTGACCGGAGGATAAACAAACAAATGAAGAAGGAAGGGAGACCATTTTGGACCATTTGGTAGGTAGTGCTTTTGCCTACTTCCTTCACAATCATAGGTTTGAATATCAGCTTAGGCCATGTTGTTATGCATGCCAAGTTGTGTGTTGGGTCCACTTCAGATTTATGATAACCTTTTAAGAATGTGGAGATGTCCCTGCCCTTTCTCAACCTCAGTTTGATCTGTGGTGATGAGCGGCCAATTTCTTGTGTGCAACAGAAATATTACTTGTCCTATTATTGTCCCTTATTTGAAGAGATTAATGCAAGAGCTGTACTGGCCTAACAGAAATTATGTTTGTGCTTTCTTCTAGATAACGCCTTCAACCATCATTTGGCCATGGGACTGGTTCTCGGCAATGGAAATAAAAAATGTTTTACAAATAGCTAAAAACACTGTCGACTGATTTCTTCTGCAGTTTATTATTGCATTTACATGTTGAAATAACCATCGCTTAGATCAATAACACTTGTGTTACCTAAAAGCTGTAAATAGTTATGTAATGCCATTAGATTTGAAACGCATTTTAGCATTACAACCCAATAACTGAACTATGTTTGTATTTGTTACACCTTATCCTCAGTATTTTGAGACACTGGGTAACACCATTAACCTCTAATCTAGGGACATCTATGGATCTCAGGTATGGACAAATCCATTATTGGAATACAGGTATAGGTACAGAGCAAACGCTGTCTGATTGACAGGACTCCCTGGAAGAAGAGATCTTGTATCTCAATGGGACATTCCTGGATAAATAAAGGATAAATAAATTGATTGATTGATTGAAAACTTTATTAACAGATTGCAGAATGGGTACAGAATGTACAGTACAGCTCAATACATACAATTGTTAAGGGGATGCAGACCAGAGAAAGACTTTCGTCTTGTTTACATCAGGGTCCCCCATTTTCAATTCATCATAACATATGACATACACAACATACAGATAGACAGTACTGCTACATCTATACATTTATGACATACCAGATTTGCAAATACAGTATTGTTTGTGATACAAAAAGAGTCCAGAAAAGAGAGTATAGTATATACATTTGACATAGAAACTGTACATTGGAGGAGGTTGGGTAGGTGGGGGGGGGGACTGTACATTGGAGGTGGTTGGGGGGGGGGTCGGGTAGGAGGGGTGGGTGGGTGAAGGACACTGTACAACTGTACAAGCAAAACTGTACATTGGAATATTGACAAAACCATACTTGGTAATTTACTGTACATTGGAGGGGGTTGGGTTACAACACAGGAGCAGAGTATAAACAGTTTATTTCATGCGGATATGATCTGTAATACCTGATCGGTACAATATCTACTAACCTGATCAATAAAGGATATTCCTACCTGATCGATATACGTTCGGTAACCCCCCCCCCCCCCCCCCTCTCATGTCGATAACGGAACAAGGAACTCTTCAATCAATCACTCTCAACAACCGCACGTCAGCGCAAACGTACTTGCTTTTGACGTTCAATTAACGTTCGCTAACGTAGAGATACGTCAGACGTACTTCGAGATAAGTCAGACGTACTTAGAGATACTTCCGTACTTTTCGCCAATCAGCGCGTGTTCTGTCAGCGGCAGAAATGTAGTGTGGCTGGCGGAAGTTGCCCGTGAGCGAATAATCTCCGGGGATGCAGCTGGACCCTACTCCTTTTTTTGGCACATTGGCACGCCTCTTTGTTTGGAGTTAATCATCCGCAATCTTTCTTTGCGCAATTCACTGCAGCCATTCAACAGTATGCGCAGTATGTTGAATGTCAATGCATGCAAAATACATTAATCAGTGGTGGAAAGTAACTAAGTATTTCGACTCAAGTACTGTACTTAAGTACAATTTCAAGCTACTTGTACTTGACATGACTATTTTCATTTTAGGGAACTTTATACTTTTACTCCACTACATTTCAAAGGAAATATATAAGATTTTGCATAGAAAACATGGCAAAATGTTTGAAGCCTGACAACTTCAAGAGGACATAATCAGAGCAGCATAACTGGACCACATACTACCGCTTTAATAACCTTTAATCAGAGCAGCATAGCTGGACCACATACCACTTTAACATAACCTTTAATCAGAGCAGCATAACTGGACCACATACTACCGCTTTAATAACCTTTAATCAGAGCAGCATAACTGGACCACATCCCGCTTTAACATAACCTTTAATCAGAGCAGCATAGCTGGACCTCTCGGAGTGACCTCCCTACTCTCTCTTCCCAGGAGCAGTCGCATTTTTATCTCCTCTCCCTCCTCCAGAGAAAACACCTCAAGGCCTCTCTCTTATCCGCTTGGAGACGTCCGTACCAGCCCTTACAGCTCGTTTTTCACCGGAGCCTAGATCTGCACTCGCTGGAGAACGCTCAGACGTTTTGGCCTTTTTCTTCTTTCTTTTTACAGCAGAATCCTCAACTCAACTCGACTTTTGACCGTAATATGGATCTAATAAGCTGGGCTTTTACAGCGATTGATCGCATATTCTCTACAAGGAAGCAGAATGCGGATGACCCATTATGCCCTCTTGGGAGCTATCAGGCGGGATACACCATAAATTCTTACGGGACCTGGCTCGCAATATGCTTTTTCCCACTGGAGATAAACGACGTTGAGGACGTATATCTTCTAATTGTCATGCTGCTCGGCCTGGGTAACGTCAGCTGCTGGATCTGGTACTGTCTGAAGCTAATTCGGAAGAAGTTGATTTCCCTGGCCAGGGATCTGGCCGGGATCAAGGAAAACCTGATGGAACTGTTTAAGAGGATCGCTGATCTAAGTACCCTGCGCGGTGATGAACAATTGAGCTCCAAGACCATGTTGGAAAGAGGCGAACTCTATCATGTAGACGAACAGTCATGCTTGAAGACAATTCTTGAGAGACTTGCTTCTAACCATGCAGAGGAACTTTCGCGGTCACAGGCCATACTGGACATCACGTCGGAAATCAGGGACGTGAAAATAAAGATGCCACCGTACCGTAATAGGGGATACGACGATGGTGACGATGATTAGACAAAATTGACCTGATTTTAACTATATGCGTCACATATCTGCCTCGAGCTGCATCTGTTATCACCCCCCCCCCCCCTCCCCCTTCCCACACCCTCCTTATCCTTTCTGCTGTGGAACGGACCGAGGCCAGGGTCAACGCGGAGGAGTTGACTCGCCGGCGATGTGTGATTCTGGGAAAGAGGGGACGGTCTGTACTAGCTGAAAGCGATAAGATTGATGAGGCCCCCCCCTACCCCCACCCCACCACCCACCCCCCCCACCCCATCCGCACCTGCTGTTGTGACTCATCTGGCGCCACAGCCATACGTAGGCTGCCTCTGATGCTCGACGGTGGGGGCCCACCCCCCCCTTGACTGCTCCACAACCAAATTCCTTAACCGCCCCCCCCCCCCCCCCCCCCCCCCCACTCCGCCCTCCCTCCAGTTCACCAGGCGCCACAGCCATACGTAGGCTGCCGGCTATCGCATACAGTGTCTCAGGCCTCCTGTAATGCTGACATGTGTCAACAAATGTACATGTCTGTTGAATTTATGCTGTGCCATTGTTACTGTAAAAATGTAATGATTGTGTTGTTGTTAATATCATTTATGAGACGTTGAGCTGTATGTGTGTGTCATGAATTTCCCCAAGGGGATTAATAAAGGAATATCTTATCTTATCTTATCTTATCTTACCACATACCACTTTAACATAACCTTTAATCAGAGCAGCATAACTGGACGACATACCGCTTTAATAACCTTTAATCAGAGCAGCATAACTGGACCACATACTGCTTTAATAACCTTTAATCAGAGCAGCATAACTGGACCACATACCACTTTAACATAACCTTTAATCAGAGCAGCATGACTGTACCACATACCACTTTAACATAACCTTTAATCAGAGCAGCATAACTGGACCACATCCCACTTTAACATAACCTGTAGAGGTCAATGGATCAAGGCTTGAATGCTCCCAAGCACTGGAATACACAAACGTCATGTAGAATGTGTACTTTTACTTTAGATACATAAGTACATTCAATAGAAAATACATCTCATTTGTGTACATTTCAAAATAAAATTAAAAATAATTTAAGATGAATTTGAAGATTTCTCCACCGATACAATGTGATGTTACACGACTAATGTCAGCCTACTAATGAAAAAAAGTCAGCCGTCGTTGTTTGCATTCTGGGTATGAGGACGCAGCAAACAACTCTGATTAACGTTACGTTAGCTGCTGCTGCATAGTCGGCTCTGAAGATGGAAGAGAGGTTTAGGAGGATCGAGTAGCAACATCAACAATACTCTCTTATTATTTTTCTTATATTCTTGCTTACCTGTCTGTTAAGAGAACAATAAGAAATTCATCAAGCCGTTCTTAACGTCCAAATCTGTTCTTACCCAGGTGGGTTGCATCATGAATCCCATTAATTATTTTATTTTATAAAAAATTTGTTATCCACTTTTTCTCCTTATTTTCTATTTTTCTCCCATCCCAATTTCGCTGTTTCCAATTCTCCCCTCCCCTGTCTTGAACATTGCTCGCATATGCCCCCCACTGGTCATTGTAGGGAGGATAGAAGCCTTGCATCACGTGTCCCCTCCGGTACACGAGGAGGCAGCCTGTCAGATCTTTTCACCTGCCAGCGCAGACTCTCATTGGCGAGGTTTAACATGTGGGAGGCTCACACTACCCCCGCCATTTCCTGTCTCTGCTGTGCAGGCGTCCCCCAACCGACCTGTAGGAGTCGCTGTCCACAACGTCCAGATTACCACCCATCGACTTCCATCCGCTGACTCTGCCAATTGAGCCAGTATGACGGCCGGCCCAAGCCGGAGGCAACGCCGACAGCCGGATTCGAACCCGGTGTCTCTTGCGTTGGTGACGAGCGCAATGTCCGCTGCGCCACCCAGCCGCTCCATGAATCCCATTAATTCTTAAACTCAAATGCGGTTCGCGCTCACTTCATTTGCATACAGACACGCCCGCATGCTCCTTATAAGGCGGGTGAGGTGTATGCAAAACAGCTTGAGAGTTTCTAGTATTGCATGGTGATCCATTCAACAGGAAGCGATTTGCGAGTTGCGACTGATCTCAAAATGAGATTAGATTCAAATGTATTGTTATTATACAACACAAGTACAATACACCATCCAACCAGAGAGGATAATGCATTTAATGCTCCAGAAATAAATACATATAAAATAAATACATAAACGGCTTAGCGAGGCAACACATCGGGTGCTAACGATGAATGACGAATTATCGCTTGTGTGCCACCACTCTAATCAATGGGAGAACGAGCACATTTGCGAGCGATTAAACTATATCTTAAATTATGGCTATGGGTCTAATACACCTGTCGCTTATCAATGACTTGCTTGCAGTCAATATGTACGAAACGGATTGTTTTTTCATCAGTACATTTCCGTTTTATACTGTTTTGAATACGAGTATAGTTTTGGAGATTTCTAGAAAGAAAAAAAGATTCTGCAGTGATAGCCATTTACTGGAATAACCACAACACGTTGTCATTTTCTGGCTGATTTATGAATCGTTTTCAAATAAACGCTAGATTATCGATAGTATATGTGTACTTATGCACGCTAGAGAAGCGGGCTGAAAAATCGATTATCTATGCCGTGCTTAGCGCTAACGTTACGCACACACAGACACGTTGTGATCGCTGTGAAAAAAACATCTGATTAAATCCAATACTGGTCAAATAAAGTCCTTACATCAGATCAGATGTTCTGCAAAAAGATGAATCCAATTCCTGATCGCCATTCCAAATATCGATCGCGTTTATTGATCCAATGTTATACTCTGAAACACATAATCCATGCTGCTTCCAGTGCCCTCAATGAATGCAATGGTATCAGGTTGCATGCCTCAGAAGTCAAATGTGGAGCGGAGTTTTTTTCTTCGGATGCACAGCCCCATCGACTCCAATCCAATGATGTGCAATACCATCCGGGAGACGATAGGGCGCGGTATTTGCCCTTTTCGAGCTCAGAGCCATTCCCAATGATAACGTAAGGCTGGATGGATGAAAGATTTATGGATATCGCTAATAAAAGAAATAACGATTAAATAACGAGAAATCTCGCTGTTGGCACGCAATGTGTTAAGGCCCAAATATACTTCCTTCCGCTTTCCGCATCCACACGTGCGCATTGGTGCGCGTGACGTAATTTGTGTAATTCTCGTCAGCGCGCTCGTCCGCACGGACCTCGCATCCGGCTGATTGGGGCCATTACACAAATTACGTAACGCGCACCAATGCGCACGTGCGGATGCGGATTGCGGAAGGAAGTATATTTGGGGCTTTAGCGCATGCACGCACGCAACCACACACACACACACACACACACACACACACACACACACACACACACACACACACACGTACATTTGAATACTTTATTTGGGTTGGTGGTTCGAATCCCGCTCAAGCCCATGTCCATCCCATTGCCGTTGTGTCCTTGGGCAAGACACTTAACCTACTTGCCTCGTATGAATGTGTATGCATGTGAATGAATGTTGGTGGTGGTCGGAGGGGCCGTAGGCGATGATTATTCGCCACGCTTCCATGAGTCTGCCTCAGGGCAGCTCTGGCTGCAATTGTAGCTTACCACCACCGGTATGACTGTGTATGAACGAATAATGGACTCTGTGAAGCGCTCTGGGTGTCATGAAGAGCGCTATATAAATCCAAGCCATTATTATTATTATTATTTGGTTCAAGTTAGATCTTACCTGGAGCAGTTTTGTGTTCAGTGTCCCCCTGTACACTCATGTCACTTCATGCCTCTGGAAAGTAATCCACTCGCAATCTGACATTGGTCGCACACACACACACACACACACACACACACACACACACACACACACACACACACACACACACACACACACACACACACACACACACACACACACACACACACATCTCACGACTCAGTGCATGTGTGTGTGTGTTCCTGTGGGTCGCCCATCGCATGTGTGTGTGTGTGTTAATCTGATGACAAATAAAGACTTATACTTTAAATATTGTATATGTGTGAAATGAATCGTTCCAGCAATGTAGGCTTTGTCAATACTGAACGACTGCGGCGTGTGTTGTGTCTGAGTTGATGCTCCAGAGTATTGCATACATCTCAACCGGAAACGGCTAAGCAGCCACTCATCTGGCTCTGCAAATAGATCTAGACGATATGCGTTCTATATGCGTACGGCCTGGGCGGCCAGAGCATCTAACTGTTCTAACAGCAATATATAATCAATTTCAGAAGCAGAACACATGCAATAAGTTATAATAATAATAATTCTTGACAAATTCTGGGATTTTAAAGTCGTATTTGGGAGCAATTTACCAATGGTAGCCTTTTTTTTTCTTGTAAGAATTTCTTATTTGCTCTCGACCACTCTTAGAATTTGGTCTTGCCTGAGAGAAAAGCAACAATAAGAAAACATTGCTGAATCCCAGGTAAGAACAAAATAAGAGGAAATGCTAGTTAAGAACGAAATCTGTTCTTATATCGCTTCATGAATGAGGCCCAATGTTTCCTCTGAAAAAACATCTAAAGGTCTGTGAACACTTTGGCTTCCAAAAGGATCAAACCGACTCCTAAATTGTGATGGGTCTCTGACCTGCAAAACATGCAGAAAGAAAGCTAGCTAACCTGTTGCCTGCCATATATCTGTGCTGTTATTAGTTTGAGCTAACAAGCTAACATTAACAAGCAAGCCAAACACTTTATCTATTGCTAGCATGTGTTTAGATTGCCCATTTGTTGTCCATCGATAGGTTAATTTAGCTGGTAACGAGATACGTTCCGGGCAGTCGCGGACTGGGACCATAATTCCTACCGGGAATTTGACTCAGGCAGGCCAGGCCCATACCCATATTATGTACAAGTTTACAGTTTAAAACTGTGTTGCCCTCTCATCTTGAGATTACTTGTTCATGTTTCCACCAATAATAGTATAACAGATCTTTGAAGCAATCACTTGAATATGTGCTCTGTGTTTTGTTGTTTGGTTGCCTTATGTTCCTCTTGTTTGATGTTGTTTGAACCTGTTTATTATGAATTTTATCTTGTTTTGTGTTTGCTTCTTTTGTTTTGTTATGTTTAATACATAATAATTTATGTATTCTGTAAGCTGTGGACCCCCTTGAAAACGAGATGGTTCATCTCAAGGGGTAATTCCAAATAAAGAATTTCAATATATATACAAGGCGGAAGAGCCCTTTGGAGCTAAACCAATCAGAGAGGGTCTTCGCTGTACGCGGGCTAGCCAATCAGAGAGCGTCTTCGCAAACTGCGGCTACGGAAAAAAAATCACGCATTCCTGCCTGCTTGCCTAAACTTATATATGCGCAAATAGAAACATGTATACCGACCTGGCCTGCTTCGGAGTGCAGTGGCCTGACTGCGGGCACAAACAAACAAATTTAAAAATAATAAAAAAGCATTTGCCAGTCTGCCAGGCCACCGGGAAAACTCCCGGTGCTCCCGATGGCCAGTCCGCTAGTGGTTCCGGGTATAGTGACATTACATAGCTAGCTAGCAGTGTAAGTAAGGTAAGTGTGAAGGAGGATCCACTTCATCAAGGTGAGCTGAACCATTAGTTAGCTACAAGATTCCAGGTCCAACCAGACAGTGTAGTTTCATGCCATAAATGACATTCTCCATAGAGTTCCCCGTTTGATTGAAAACTTTATTAACAAATTGCAGAATGGGTACAATACAGTACGGCTCACACAATCTTTTTTTTTTTTTTATTATCTTTTTCCCCCTCCTTCTTTTTCCGATTTTTCTCCCATCCCACTGTTAGTCGTTATGCCAATTCCCAACCCCCTTCCTGGTTGTTGCGCACTTTCCCCTACTGTTGGTCCGAGAGGCCGGAGACTGTCACATGCTTTCCTCCGACGCATGTGCAGCCAGCCGGCAGCCAGCCTGGCCGCGCAGATTCTCACTGGGAGTGTAACGTGTGGGAGGCCGCACTACCTCTCACCAGATCCTACCTTCACTGAGCAGGTGCCCCGACCGAACTGTAGGGGTCGCTGTCCACAACGCCCAGGACCCACCCACGGCTCCCCTCCCCCTAACTCAGCCAAACAAGTTAGTATAGCGATCAGCCCGAGCCAAGGCAATGCTGACTCTCCGGGAGACACACAATTGTTAAGGGGATGCAGACCAGAGAAAGACTTTCGTCTTGTTTACATCAGGGTCCCCCATTTTCAATACATCATGACATTTATGACATACATACAGTACATGACATAGATAGATAGATACAGTACTGTTTCATCAAGACATTTATGACATACAAGATATACAAATATACAGTACTGTTTATGAGACAGAGATCATAAAAGAAAAAATATATATTCGAGGGGGAAGAAACTGTAGTATTTTACGGTTGTAATTATTTTTAATGGCTGTAAATTCCATAGAATTGTCCGGTTGAGCAAAATCAGTAATCAATTAATTAATCTCAACTAAAGTTAACCTATGTTATACGAAAGTAAGTCCCACGTGAAAGACCCGAGGTGTATTTGTTAATTGTTACGTGGCTGGTCATGTGTCTTTATTCACAATGCAAACTACAAACCTGTATGGGTTAACATGTGTGTCTGCAACTGTGTCTTCCTACTGAACCATTTCCCACAAACTGAACAACTAAATGGTTTCTCTCCTGTATGAATTAACGTGTGTCTCTGGAAATATGGTTTACTACTGAGCACTTTTCCACAAACTGAACAACCAAATGCTTTATCTCCTGTATGAGTTAACATGTGTCTCTGCAGATGTGGCTTCCTACTGAACCCTTTTCCACAAACTGAACAACTAAATGGTTTCTCTACTGTATGCGTTAACATGTGCATCTTCAGCGTTATCTCATGAGTAAATGTTTTACCACAAACTGAACAACTACATGGTTTCTCTCCAGTATGTACTCTCATATGAATCTTCGGATTACCTTTCTGACTGAACCCTTTCTGACAAACTGGGTAACTAAATGGTTTCTCTCCTGTATGAGTTCTCATGTGCGTCTTCAGCATTACCTTATAAGCAAATGTTTTGCCACAGACTGAACAGCTGAATGGTTTGTCTCCAGTATGCAATCGCATATGTATCTTCAGATTACCTTTCTTACTGAACCCTTTTCCACAAACTGAACAACTAAATGGTTTCTCTCCAGTATGAGTTCCCATGTGTCTCTGCAGTTGTATCTTGCTACTGAACCCTTTTCCACAATCACTGCAAATAAATGGTTTTCCCCCACTGTGACTTCTCACATGTCTTATAAATTCAACATTTGTAGTAGATTCTTCATCACCAACAGTACATGTCCTGTGAGATTCAAGGTGAAGTGCAAAGCTCTCTGTGGGATCGAAATGTTTTCCACACAAACCACAATAACTCAAATGTGTGTGAATATGCAACATTAAAGACACCTCATCAAGAAAAGATGTTCCACACACTTTACAACAATGTGTGGACAGGATGTGACTGGATAATTTTAGTTGATGGGACAATTCCATAGATCTCTTTATAGTCCTGCTGTTAGATGCACATTGTTTTTTCTGTATCTTTAAACCTGACTCAGGTTTCAGACTCTCCTCCCATTCATCACTGTCATCAGTCTCAGCTCCAGAAGAGCCATCATCACTGTCATCAGTCTCAGCTCCAGAACAGCCTGAAGAGAGGAGCTGACCATCTCTAGTTGGTTCCAGATCACCAGCTGGATCTAAGTTACAGGCTGGTTCTGATAGTCCACAGTCCTCTACACCAGGTTTTGTTTTCACCTGTTCAGTTGAGGTGCTGGGTAAAGAGTAAGCCTCTCTGTTTTTCTCCCTCTGGGTTTGAAGAGACTGGAAGGGCTGACTTTTCTCTTGACCATCTTCACATTTCACTGGGATCCTGGAGCCACCACCCTCCTCTAGATCTTGAGATAGTTCCCCCTGTTCCTCTTTCATCTGTAGGGGTTCTGAGTCCTGGGTTTGGCTGAGCTGAGAGTACAGTGTATTCTCACCATCATTTTCATATTTCACAGGGTGTAATGTCATCTTAGAACCAACATCCTCCGCTAGATCTTGAGATAGTTCCTCCTGTTCCTCTTTCATCTGTAGGAGCTCTGACTCCTGGGTTTGGTTGAGCTGTGAGGACTGAGTCTTCTCCCCATTGTGTTGACATTTCACAGAGACAGGACATAATGTGAGCTCTGTGATATCAGTCTGCTCCAGACCTTGAAGGAGACTGGGGCTCCTCTCCTGCTGCTCAGGGTGGACCTCCTCTTCACACATAAGGAGCTGCATAGGGAGGGAGTCTAGAGGGAGGAGAAAACAAATCAAACATGCATTGTTTTATATTTCTAATCAAGTACTCAAAACCATCATTTTCCAGCTTCAAGATTTCAGGCTGTTATGGCCTGGCTCCGCCCATAAGCACTTTGAGTGACAGTCAGCCCACACAGTGACTGGTAGACAGAGAGAGATAGAGAGAGAGAGATAGAGAGAGAGAGAGAGAGAGAGAGAGAGAGAGAGAGAGAGAGAGAGAGAGAGAGAGAGAGAGAGAGAGAGAGAGAGAGAGAGAGAGAGAGAGAGAGAGAGAGAGAGAGAGAGAGAGAGAGAGAGAGAGAGAGAGAGAGAGAGAGAGAGAGAGAGAGAGAGAGAGAGAGAGAGAGAGAGAGGGAGAGAGAGAGAGAGAGAGAGGGAGAGAGAGAGAGAGAGAGAGAGAGAGAGAGAGAGAGAGAGAGAGAGAGAGAGAGAGAGAGAGAGAGAGAGAGAGAGAGAGGGGTGGAGAGAGAGAGAGAGAGAGAGAGAGAGAGAGAGAGAGAGAGAGAGAGAGAGAAGAGAGCTTCTTCCAGAGCGAAACCCGACACCTCTGCACACACTCCGGAGGGAGAGAGAGAGAGAGAGAGAGAGAGAGAGAGAGGGGGGGGTGGGAGAGAGAGAGAGCTTCTTCCAGAGCGAAACCCGACACCTCTGCACACACTCCCTTCCTCCCCTCTCCCGTGTGCCGCGCAGCAGGTCCCCCCCCCCCCCCCCCCAAGTGCTCCCTCTCTCTCTCCCTCTCTCCCTCCAGAGCGCACGCAGAGGCGTCGGGCCCCACTCCGCCTCGCAGCATGAGGAAGTGGCTTCCACTCGCTGTCTAGTCTAGGTAGAATGGGGGCGGGCATTAGCTCCAACCACAGAGCCAATCGCATCACTGTGCGCTACCCAGCGTCCGAATGACGTGACTCGGTCGTTCAAATCAAAATGGCCTGATTTACTGGAGGAGGAAAGGGGCTGAGCTGAATCAGAGCAATCCGCCAATATGGTATTTAGACACTAAAACACATTGATACGAACTCCTATTACTATAATACAATGCTAGAGACTGAAAAATGACATTTATAGTACATCAGATTCAGATTCAGACAACTTTATTGATCCCGCGTGCGTGAATATTAAAGGCAACCAACTTGTGTTCAGCTTTTCGTTCAGCGTTTCTCTGATTGGCCACACGGCCAATCAATCAATCCACTAGCACGCGGCCTTGCGGCAAGAGAGACAAGAGAGACAAGAGAGACGCGGCAGTCGCGGCAGAGTGGCTGCGCATGCGCATATATGTATATATATATGTATAAACATATCTACTAGAAACACTGGTGTTCTGTTGTGCGACTGTGCTAAACTCTTCCACCACATGACCGACATTTGACATACAGTACACCTCCTATCTATGTTGGGATTATGTTTGGTCATGACAAAACAATAAAAATCGCTACTGTTAGTAAGCTGCCACCACCCACTTCAATGACAGAGCTCTCATATTTGCGAATGCATAAACTATATCTTAAATTATGGCTATGTGTCTAATATGGCTGTCGCGAAGTCATTGATAAGCGACAGCCATATTAGACACATAGCCATAATTTAAGATATAGTTTATGCATTCGCAAAATATGAGAGCGCTTGTCATTGAAGGGCTTCCTACAAACGGAGGAACGGCCGCTGCTGCTGCTGGAGCTGAACCGAGTCAAGCCGCGGGCGGCGCACAAGCCGGGGAAAAAACAACCGCGTCGCCCCGTTGGCTCTTCAGCAAGGAGCCTCCACAGCTCCAGTTAACCTAATTTATACCGTAATGAATCATTAAAAAATATACCGTTAACTGGAATATGTTGTTTCTTTACACATATGTTGGATTATGTAATTGGGTTGTCATGACAAAACAATAAAAATCGCTACTTTACATCAGGGTGAACGTTGTTACACTGCCACCACCCACTTCAATGACAGAGCTCTCATATTTGCGAATGCATAAACTATATCTTAAATTATGGCTATGTGTCTAATATGGCTGTCGCGAAGTCATTGATAAGCGACAGCCATATTAGACACATAGCCATAATTTAAGATATAGTTTATGCATTCGCAAAATATGAGAGCGCGGTCATTGAAGGGCTTCGTTCTACAACGGAGGAACGGCCGCTGCTGCTGGAGCTGGACCGAGTAGAGCCGGCGGCGGTGCACGTTAGCCGGGGACAAACCACCGCATCGCCCCGCTGACGTTAAAAACGCGAAATAACGTTACTGATGTACAGTGACACCCAGAGTTTCTAGTTACAGTAGTGACGCGTGACTTGAGATAGTCCTAACACTGTAACAGTGTTTATTATTAAGAGTCAGATAGTCCTAACAGTGTTTATAGTCCTAACACAGTGTTTATTAGTAAGAGTCAGATAGTCCTAACACTAGTGTTTATTATTAAGAGTCAGATAGTCGTAACAGTGTTTATTATTGCGAGTCCTAACAGTGTTTATTATTTCATAACTGTATGGGCTTTGTTTATACATGTACAGTGACGAGTGAATCTACCGTTGGTTGTTAAAAACGCGAAACATAATAATCAGTCAGCAGCGCTCCACTGCTACCGCAGCCCAACACAAGTGCGTTGGAACAGCAGCCCAACACTACACAAGTTGGTTGCCCGCGCTGCCGCGCTGCCGCGCTTGCTCTTTGGATTTCATTTGGGACATGGGACGGCTGCGCTTGCCTGCGCGTGGGGGCGGGGGGGCGCGGCCAATCAGAGAAAAGCCGAACACAAGTTGGTTGCCTTTAATATTCACGCATCCCGCGTGGGGCAATTCATATTTGCAGCTTCACCAACAAGCAACAAAGACAAACAAACAACAAAACATCTCAACGACAGCACGGCAAATAAAAAGAGAAACACTCCATGTGATACAATCCAGCAATAAAAGTAAAAGTAAAAAAACAGACAACCAAGTGCAAAAGGCTACTTAAAATGACTACTGTCTGTGTTTAAAAGTCTGATAGCCGAGGGGACAAAAGATTTGGCGTAGCGGTTGGTCCTACTTGGTGGGACGTCATAACGGCGGCCAGAAGGCAACAGTGAAAACCGCTGAGACAGAGCATGGAGAGGTTGATTTGTGATGCTCGTCCCCTTCTTGACCACCTGGTCCGTCCAGAGAGAACATAGGTCTCTCTGTTTTACTCCAATTATTTTTGAGCACACTTTCACAATATACTGTAGGCTGTTCCTATCTTTAATGGACAGGCCACTGAACCAGCAGATAAAAGAAAAAGTTAGGAGGCTTTCAATAAAAGAACTATAAAAAGTGCTCAGGATCTTCGCACTAACATTAAAATAGTTCAGCTTTCTCAGCAGGTAGATCCTCTGCTGACCTTTTTTAACAATAGACTCTGTATTTAGGTTGAACTTCAGTTTACAATCAAACACAGTTCCCAGGTATTTGTACGATTCAACAGTCTGCACGTCCTCATCGTGAATTACACTAGCTACACTGGCTTGATGATCGGGGTTGTGTCTGAAGTCAATTATCATGTCCTTAGTCTTAGAGACATTGAGGTCCAAGTAATTCTCATCACACCAATTCACAAAGTCGTGAAGTACAGGTCCATGATCAGTTTCGGAGCGCTGCAGTAGGGATACCAGGACAGTGTCATCTGAGAACTTAACCAGATGCCTTTGGTCATGAAGCAATATGCAGCTGTCCGTGTACATAATAAATAAAAGGGGAGACAAAACGCAACCTTGTGGGGAGCCAGTGTTGGAAATCGACATGTTGGACATCTGCCCATTGACAAAGACCTGCTGGACCCTCTCAGTGAGGAAATTTAAAATCAGCATGAGAAGCTGGTGTGGGAGACTAAAATGAGAGTCAAGCCTCTCAATTAAAATGTGGGGCTGCATTTTATTAAAAGCAGAGGAGAAATCTGCAAATAAAAGGCTAGCATGAGCTCCAGGTGTTTCCAGGTGTTTATAGACAATGTCCAAGATGAAGAGCATAGCATCCTCCACCCCTTTACCTGGCTGATATGCGAATTGAATATGCGAATTGAACATGTCACCTTTAACTATGTTACCTTTGGTTTAATAGTAATAATGTTAAAGGGTAAGTTAGGAATCAGTTTCAGTTTCAGTAAATTTTTTAAAAAGGACAGTACACAAGGCGGCTGGGTGGCGCAGCGGACTAAGCGCTCGTCACCACCGCAAGAGACACTGGTATCGAATCCGGCTGTCAGCGCCCCCTCAATAGGGAGTGACGACGCCTCTCTTGCGGACCAACTCAACTACTTTTACGCGCGGTACGGTGCAAACAGTAGCGACGCTAGCTCACCGGCTAACGGCGTCACTGACACACCGGTCGTCATGGAGGGGGGGGGGGGGCATCCGCGGGGGGGGGGGGGGGCACTCTCTCATTGACGGAACACAGTGTGTGAGAAGAGCATTTATGGTGAACACCAGAAAAGCAGCTGGCCCAGATGGGATAACAGGACGGATACTTAAGTCCTGTGCTAACCAGCTAGCCCCAGTGTTCACCACCATATTTAATCTATCCCTGGCTGAGTCCGTGGTCCCTGCCTGCTTCAAGGTGTCCACTATAATCCCGGTACCAAAAAAAATCCTCCCCAGCAGGTCTTAATGACTACAGACCGGTGGCACTCACCTCAAGTTTCAAGTTTCTTTAATAGTTGTCATACAGAAGTACAGAATACTTTCATACAAAATGCTTCTTACTGTTACGCTCCAGAGACTGTGCTAGACAAGATAGTATCAAATAACATAGTATAGCATGTAATTTAGAAGTAGAAAATGAGGTCACAGTGTTCAGTATAGACATATGTACAATGTGTCATTTCTGTGGTCATGAAATGTTTTGAGAGGCTGGTTAAGGATTACATTTGTGCCTCCCTACCCAGTGATATGGACCCTTTGCAATTTGCATACAGGCCAAACAGGTCCACTGACGATGCGGTCTCTCAGGTACTACACAACACCCTCTCTCACCTAGACAGCCAGAAGGGGGGCTTTGTGAGACTGTTGTTCATTGACTATAGCTCAGCGTTCAACACCTGGATACTGGACTTTCTGAGTGAAAGGCCTCAGGCGGTCAGGGTGGGGGGTCAGACCTCCAACACCATCACCCTGAGTATCGGGTCCCCCCAGGGCTGTGTTCACTCTACACACATGACTGTGTGGCCAAGTTCAGCTCCAACTCCATAGTGAAGTTTGCGGACGACACAGTGGTGGTGGGGCTGATCTCTGACAACATTGGTAAAACCAAGGAGCTGATTGTGGATTTTAGGAGAACACAGCAGGGGACACACACACCACTGTGGATAAACGGGGCTACCGTGGACAGGGTGAGCAGCTTTAAGTGTAAGAATCTCGTTGTTGGTGTGTGGACCCAGGCGCAATACAGGAATGAGAGAGAGGCAGGACACAAGCGGGGTGTAGTTGAGAAGAGGCTTTACTTCACTTCTTTGGAGTACAACTACAACAAAACAATAAACGTACCACAGCCTAAGCCGGCAGATAAAGAACATACAACAAAGGGTACAAGCGTGAATAGCACAGAAAGGTGCTATCACAACCACAATGGTATAATGATAATAATGTTCCGACAACAACGGACGACACAAGATACGTTTACAAACCGACAGGGGAGTACCAGGACAGCACAGAATATATACGAACAGTGATTGCTAAACAGGAACAGCTGGGGAAGAGGGGAACATGAATATGGACACACACAGGAACATGAATACACAGAGGGAACAAGACTAGACACTAGACTAACAGGGATAATAGGGACACATAATAATAGGCAACAAGGTCTTGAGCCAGGCAGGGATTAAACATAAGTAAAAATAACAACACGGGGAACAAGAACATAGGCAATGCATTAGTGATAACTAATAATAGGCAGCCAGGTCTTGAGCCAGGTAGGGATTCAACATTGTGACAGAATGAGATTACATGAGGACAACAACAGAGTTGACAATAAATGTACGTAACGGTCCATATGAAGGGTGGCAAGGGCGACGGCCCATAGCACCGCGAACAGACCGCCCGGGGGCGCCAGAGGACTGTCCAGAAAGTTCAGATCATGACATAAAGTACCTGGGGGTCCACATCTCAGAAGACCTGACATGGACAACACACATAGACTCAAGTCGTAAAGAAGGCGAAGCAGCGCCTCTACCACCTGAGACAGTTAAGGAAGTTCAGAGTATCAGGGAAGATACTCCAGTCCTTCTACTCCGGAGCTGTAGAGAGCATCTTGACTGGAAACATCACTGCCTGGTATGGAAACAGCAAGGCACAGGACAAGAAGGCCCTACAGAGAGTGGTGCACTCAGCTGAGCTTACTACGGGTATTGCACTACCACCCCTGCAGGTCTTATATAACAAGAGGTGCAAATCCAGAGCCTGCATAAGGATATATAGTATAACTGTAGATTGTATAGTATAGTATTGTATAGTAGTGTACATAAGACCCAGTGCCTCATCCGTAGCTAACATTGTATTGCACTATCGCAGGACCTTAGCATGTCTTTTACCATGCTTTTTGTAAACTTGTACATTATACCAATGTCTTATTCTTATTACTTGTATTATTGCACAAATGTCTTATTCTTATTACTTGTATTATTGCACAATCGCTGCAGGCATAACCGCCCGCATTTCACTGTATGCTTGTATGCCGTGACAAATAAAACTCTTGACTTGACTTGGTAACATATGTTTTTGATGTCCTGTTATGGTCATTACTGTTCCATGGTTCCATTGTTTTTATTGTGATTTCATTGTGACTGCTGTCACTGAAATAAAGATGTTTGGAAAGTCATAAATGGTCATTTTCATCTAAAGGAGTACAGAATTAAGGAACTAGGAACTGATGGGATCTGAAAAGTCAGTGTAGTAGTAAGGTTACACATACTGTAGTCTCCCTCTGGTGGTAAGCCTACGGTACTTCATAGTGCTAGTATTAGTGTGCTATTCCATTTCTGTGTAACGTTAGCAATCTATAGTTCACTGCCATAGCAAGCTACCTTCGTAATAAAAATAATTTTATATTTTACAGCAATGCAAATGTGACATGGCATGGCTAAATTTAGTAACTGGTGAATGACAAGAGCTACGTTACGTTAATCGACTGAAATAAAGACCGGTCACCGGGCAGTGCTAGCTGGCTAACTAGCTAACGTTAGTTTGTGTCAAAACAAATGGTTTGGTATGACCGTCAAGTAATTTATATTTGACATTAGCTAATTATGGGTAGAATATTCTGATTCTAGCTCACTAGATCACTCAGTCACATTAAACTGTTCCCCTTTTATAGCTTGCTAGCTAGCTAACGTAACGTTATGTTATGTGACTGGCTGGTGTAAACTTAACAAACGGCACCTCGCTGGACTACTTCCGGTTCCGGGGTGCATCAAAACATAGGTTGTGAAAAAAAATCTGAATTGGCATGATTTATCTCTGTAATTTAGACCACGCACCACTACTGTCGACAAGATCCATACTTGGCTATACTGGACCACCGCAACACGCCTTAACACAAGTCCAGCGCAGAAACTTCTGAGTAGGACGACAAGGTCCAAGGACTCTCCTTCCAATCAAAGACACACTGTTGGAGCCCGAGATAACAAGCAACACACAGGGAACAATAGACAGAGACAGGAGAAATACTACAAGCGCACAGCAAAGGACATGGATACTCTTAAAAATACGACAGGGTCAGAGTTCAGCCCTTTGAACCATATAAGGTTTGGAGAGCAGCAAAGGTGATAAAACCGGTAAGTCCTAGATCAGAGGTTCTCAAACTACGGGTAGGTAACAGTGGGGTCCTGCATTGGCAAAAAATAAATCCAGAAAAACGACGAGCCCAACTCAGATTGAGTTTTCCACCTGGCAGCTGTTTGTATTTGCTTCATCATCGGAGGCCGACACAGTATTCCAATACACATCTCAAGCACATCCTGCGCATATATAATCATGGAGACCACGTCTCGTCTTTTGTGTGTAACCTTGACACTCGCAATGGATAGGTTTGTTGTCAGAAGCAAGGAGGGAGAGAAGAAGCGCATTTTTCATTGCAGACCAAAACAAACCCATTGGCAGAGAAATGTGCTGATAATGAATGGCTGGCATATCTAGCCGAGATCTTTGATCGCCTCAATGCGTTGAATCTGGGACTACAAGATCGGGACACAGACCTGTTTGGACACGGAACTCCGTTTATGGCACTCCAGGATAATCAGCAGAGATTTTGGGGTATTTACTCAGCTTGATGGCTTTTTGGAGGAACAGAATGTTGCAGAAAATGATTTGAAGCCCATCATCTGTAGGCACATAGAAAGGCTCATTGAACAATTTCGGAACTATTACAAGGAGAGCATGGACAATTTGGACAACTGGATCCTAGATCCGTTCATTACGCATGACGCAACAGGCACTGTCTGAGCAGGAGGCGCAAATTGATCTTTCGTGTGACGATGTAATGTACAAGCACACCCTTCCCATTAAGTGTAGTTTTTCTTTTATTCTTGAAAAGCGCATGTGAACGCATTTTCCTTTCTTTTTTTATGTTCTGGTAACATATTTGGGCTAAATATGCATTGTTTTATAAATGTGTATACAGAAACAATTCCGTTGCTTTTGTTGATAATATTCATTCATTTCATTGATAACATACCGGTAGTGCTGTAATTTCATTTTCTAATACATATGCATGATCAACAACGTGTGCTTTTATTTTGATATTCCTTATTTCCACGTTGAAATTATGCAACACATTAACTCATTGGGCGCCAAACACGTTATATTACGTGTTTCACCGCCAACGCTTGAGCGCCAAACACGTAATAATACGTTTTTAGATCCTTTGATATTTTTCCTCTGATCCCCGTTCTAAAGCATCATCTGGATAATTCTATGTGTCCCTGGCTCGTTTGCCTGCGTTGGAATTGCAATGCCGATTGAATCTCACCAGGTGGCAGTATCACCTATCTTTTGACCTCAGAAAGAAATGGGTCAGGAGAGGCAATGAATGAACCGGACTATCGAGACTCACTCTGAGGGGGAGGAGCTCTTCCAAAGCAATCGCTAGCAGATCTGCTCCCCTCAAAGCCTATAGCACGGGTCGGCAACCTGCGGCTCCGGAGCCGCATGCGGCTCTTTAGCCAATCAGCTGCGGCTCCCTGACAAAAAAATACGTTTTTTTTTATCTCTTATTTTGGAGATCGATGTCATACTGTGACACTGAAATGAACAAATATTTCATCAACTCAAACAGTACGTCACACCCCGTGCCTCTCCCTGCTGTCTGCAAGTGGCTAATCTTGAGTTTCTGACCCCCCAGTAAGCTAACCATGGATAAATCCAAAAAAAGGAAAGTCTGAGGAAAATAGAGGGTTTAATTCAGCGTGGACAGATTAATTTGCTTTCACGACTAACGATGCAGGCTTACCTGTATGCCTGATATGTGGTGAGAAATTTGCGAACAACAAACAAATTACTTTTTATTTCATAGATTTTCCACAAATAAGGGAAAGACTCAAATATACCTGCATAGTTCAGGGTTTTATTTCAAAGTAGGTCTACACAGATACCAGTGTTTCTTCTCCTCTTCTGTGTTTTATTTCAAAGTAGGTCTACACATGGTAGTCTTTTTTCAAAGTGGACTACTTTTTATTTTATAAATGTTCCACAAATAAGGGAAAGACTCAAATAGACCTGCATAGTTCAGGGTTTTATTTCAAGGTCGGTCTACAGACACCAGTCTTTTTTCTCCTCTTCATAAGAGTTTGAGGTTTTCCTTTGTTATAACAGGTAAAAACAGCAATAAAAAGTCAAACATTTTCTTTTTGTTGCTTTATAATTCCATTAATGCAACAAACGAAACTGTGTGCTATAAGTATAAAGTATAATAAATCACAAATTACTTTGGGTATGCAATTGTCAGGCGTTTTATGCTAAATGTGGGGTATGCTTGGGGATATCTATATATAAAATGTTATACACTGTGTTATTTTCATTTTAAGGGTAAATTGGTTTTGCGGCTCCAGAGGAATTTTATTTTGTGGGAGGGGGGGGGGGATGGCTCTTTTGATAGTAAAGGTTGCTGACCCCTGGCCTATAGTGTCCCGTAAACACGTGTAATTACATATAAATGAGTAATCGCGATCGCCGATGGGATCATTGGAATTATTATTTTTCGAATTACCTTCTGGCCCTATGTCTTTTTTACCGAACCTGAAACATGTTTCTGAAACTATCACAGTTTTGTGTTTTACCGGAAGTAAAACATGCTCGACAAACACGATCAGTTTTAAGTTAATACCCCCCCTCCCTAATGATTTTGTGAATGCACATATGTACACGGTATATACCTTTGATTTGGGAGTATTTGGGGTTTCAGGGGATCAACCAGAACGGTTTGGGCTTATTGTTAGGGCTGTCCAAATTAATGCTTTAACTCTGGAGATTAATTTTAATTATTTAAAGCGTTAAAATAAATTAATCTAGATTAATCTATGGAGTGAAAAATCTTCAATCTTAGCGCCGCGGATATAAGAAAGAGGTCTAGCTGAGTCAATGTTGATGGTTTTGTTGAACATTTGTATTTCACAGGAGAGAAACTGTATTCAAAGAAAGCTATTAAAATAGTATTTGAATCTAAATATACTTTCTTTGTGTTGATTTTACATTAATTCCATGATTTTACTCAAGTAAATATCTGTTACAAGCTTCGGTCTTAAGTAGAAAAATGCTATTTCTAATCTAGATGAATCTAGATTAATTACATAAAATTGTGAGATTAATTAGTTAAAAAAAAATTATCTATTGACAGCACTACTTATTGCATATACCGCGTTTTATCTCGCGATCTATGGAAAAAGACTGGATTAAAAATGGACGATGTTTAGCGTGTAATAAGCTACAAACTACAGTGTGTAGAAACAAACTCTTTTTTACATGTTAGACTAGAAATAGTGTCTGTCAAATGAGCCATACTATTGTCTCCATAGCTATAATATAGAATATACAATAGTGTCCGCAAAGATCGTGAAATATCGCGAAAATGATCATGAAAAGCTGGCGACAGTGAAGGATGCAACGACATGGGACATGCAATGGGTGGCACACACACACAGGAATACACACACACACGCGCCTGTCTGCCGGGAGCATACAGGGCATCGGCGAGGGGCCATACCCGGGACCAATCCAAGTGCTCCTGCCCGTCTTCGTCAAGGACGCGACAGCGCCAGCAATCTGTTGTGCATGTTTTTCCATTGGGTTTATCTTATCGGGGGGGAAACCCTTGCAAGCACGGGGAGAACATGCAAACTCCACACAGAAAGGCCTGGGAGATACCCCACCTGGGTACCTGGCAACGCGGAAACCTGGCCCCCAAGCGGGAATCGAACCCTGGACCTTCTTGCTGTGAGGCGACAGTGTTAACCACTAGACCACCGTGAATGTCGCTCAATGTGTTAACACTTTCGCGGCCAACCACGTATACGTTATTGGGTGCCAACCCTTTTTCGATTTTAATATCCTATTCAATGTCAGGGACCTGTATGTTGCCGTTAAAAGGCATACTGGGACTCCAAAGGTGCAGTATCGGCCAGATCCTGCTAGTAGGCAGTATCGAGAGTGCAGTACAACCTGTTCCAGACCGGGTGCTACGTTTAAACCGCTCCGGGCGCACTTTTCTAGTAAATGGGAAACCTAGGGCTTCACTCGATCGCATTGAATCGTTTTCGGGACCCCCGATCCATATGTTGTAGTGGGTTATGTCGTGGACCAGATGGACATAAGATGGACCAGATGGTGATCAAATAATTGGAATATTCTTTTGGGAATACCCCTGACCACAGGTAAGGACTATCTGACGTCAATTTCGGCTTGATCGTGCAAGGTATTCATACCCATCCCCCTGATCGGCGTGTGTTGTGGTAATAACGAATGCCGTTACTGGCAATCAAATAATCAGAAACGACCCGTTCATGCATTCATGATGAAACATAATACCTATTATATACATTTGATTGGAAATAGTAGCGTGTCCAGGGACGAAACGCCAATGGTTTTAGTAGAATTCACGTTGCGCCCTATAGCCAGCATCCCAGGAATTAGATAGTTACTGTCAAATGACCATGGTATTGTATCCATAGCTATAATATATAATATAGATATAGCTCTACAAACAAGGTGACGCACAAACAAGACCAAGATTTGGCGCGACCCGAGTCAGTCGCCATGGGTTTTGCTCAGCAACGAATGTGCAAATTTTTTGTTATTATGTTTGTTTTTACTACTTTTTTTATCGAAGCATCACTGGCGGGGACGTCATACGACCGCCAGTCACTTATTGACCTAAACTCTGGACTCAAAGAGGAGTTTAGAGACACTTTATCATGCCAAGAATGGCCAACGGAGATCAGAAGAGACAATGGAGACAATGGTCAAGCGGGAGACGGACACAAGACAAAGAAGAAACACAGGGGGAAGAGGAGCGGGATCAGATTAAGACTAAGAAGATCTGCTTACCGTCCGGCTATTCCATCTATCTTCCTGGCGAATGCACGTTCGCTAGAGAGTAAGATGGATGATTTACGAGCGCGGGTCCGATTCCAGCGAGAGATGAAGGAATGCAATATCCTGTGCTTCACGGAGACCTGGCTGAAATCAGTGACTCCCGATCACAGCATCTCTCCCTCCAACTCCTTCACCATCTTCAGAGCGGACCGTACAGAAGCCTCCGGGAAGAGCATCGGCGGAGGTCTATGCCTTATGACCAACAACGGCTGGACTAGCCCCGGGGAGGTGAAGATACTCTCCCGTTCATGCTCTCCCGACATGGAACACCTCACGATCCAATGTCGCCCGTTCCATCTTCCGCGCGAATTCACTGCAGTGATCATGACTGCAGTGTACATTCCCCCCCAGGCGAACGTCGGCAGGGCGTTAGGGGAACTACACGAACATCTGAACACACACCAGATCAAGCATCCGGACGCAGCCATGATAGTAGCCGGGGATTTCAATCAGGCGAATCTGAAGAAAGTCATGCCGTCTTTCTTCCAGCACATCGTCTGCTCCACAAGGGGAGGAAATACACTCAACCACTGTTACACCCCGTTCAGAGCCGGTTACAAGGCTGTACCGGCTCCACCATTAGCGGGAGCAACAAACACGTCGGATCATGACGCCATCTTGCTGGTCCCAGCATATAAACAGAGATCACGTGACGCCGTCGTGTCACGGGAGGTAAAAAAATGGGACGACCAATCAGAGGCCACGCTTCAGCACGCACTAGACGCCGCCGACTGGGGAATGTTCAGGAGGAGTGTTACGTATTACTTTCACATGGTGGAGGGATACTTACTGTCTGTGGTGCATATTCACATTGTGGTTAAGTGTGCTGTCACTAATTGGTGGTTTAATTGATACACACTTCTGTTGTCATTTCCATGTGTTTAAAATGGCCGCTTCTTGTATTTGTCACAGGTGTGGTGATTGAGGCACCACGCCCTATGTAAGCAGGCCAGAGTGCAGTCTGCAGCTGTCGCTCATCACTTGGTCTCCAGAACCTCACCAGAAGTGCTCCTTCATTTGTGCTCTGAGACCTTTCCACCCTTTTGACAATTTTTGCTGTGCTATTTTTGACCATGTGCTTTACTTCATTTATATCCTGAACTATGGAGTCTGGAGCACCCAGCTCCCCTATTATTTTGTTCTATTAGTAAATTGCTGTGTAAATAAATAGTTATTTTTGATAACTTTTGTCCAGTGTCCTGTGTCCACCACGTCGCATTCAAGGCCTTGACGAGCCATATTTTAGGCTTGAATGTAACAAGGAGTAACAGTGACGTCAGCGATTTCACAGACGCTGTGGTGTCATTCATAACAACACTGGCTGATAGTATCGTCCCCACAAAGAAGGCGAGGGTGTTCCCAAACCAGAAACCATGGGTGGACAGTACTATCAGAGCAGCCCTGAACTCTCGCACCACTGCTTATAACCGGGGCAGAGAGTCAGGAAACATGGAAGAGTACAAGACAACAGTCTACACTCTGCGCAAGGCTGTCAAACTTGCTAAGAGGACGTATGCCGACAAGATGGAGGCACAAATGGCACAGAATGACACAAGAGGCTTATGGCAGGGACTGAGGGCTATAACTGACTACAAAGTCAGCGCCCCCTCAATGGGGAGCGACGACGCCTCCCTTGCGGACCAGCTCAACACCTTCTACGCGCGGTTTGGTGCAAACAGTGGCACTGCTAGCCCAACGGCTAGTGACGTCACTGGTGCGCCGGCTGTTGTGGAGGGGGGGGGGGGGCATCCGCGGGGGGGCGGGGACGCTCTCTCATTGACGGTACACAGTGTGAGAAGAGCATTTATGCAGGTGAACACCAGGAAGGCTGCTGGCCCAGATGGTATAACAGGACGCATACTTAAGTCCTGTGCCAACCAGCTTGCCCCGGTGTTCACCGCCATATTTAATCAATCCCTGGCGGAGTCAGTGGTCCCTGCCTGCTTCAAGATGTCTACCATCATCCCTGTACCGAAGAAACTCTCCCCAACATGTCCAAATGACTACAGACCGGTGGCACTCACCTCTGTGGTCATGAAATGTTTTGAGAGGCTGGTCAAGGACCACATTTGTGCCTCCCTCCCCAGTGATATGGACCCTATGCAATTTGCATACAGGACAAACAGGTCCACTGACGACGCGGTCTACCAGGTACTGCACAGCACCCTCTCCCACCTTGACCATCAGAAGGGGGGCTATGTGAGACTGTTGTTCATTGACTACAGCTCAGCGTTCAACACCATAGTCCCCACCAGACTGGTGGACAAGCTGATCGAGCTGGGTCTGAGCTCCACCCTGAGCGCCTGGGTACTGGACTTTCTGAGTGAAAGACCCCAGGCGGTCAGGGTGGGGGGTCAGACCTCCAACACCATCACCCTGAGCATCGGGTCCCCCCAGGGCTGTGTTCTAAGCCCCCTGCTGTACTCACTCTACACACACGATTGTGTGGCCAAGTTCAGCTCCAACTCCATAGTGAAGTTCGCAGACGACGCGGTGGTGGTGGGGCTGATCTCGGACAACGACGAGAAGGCCTACCGGGAGGAGGTTGAGGTACTGGAACGCTGGTACCAGGACAACAGCCTGCTCCTGAACATTGGTAAAACCAAGGAGATGATCGTGGATTATAGGAGAGGACAGCAGGAGACACACACACCACTGATGATTAACAGGGCTACCGTGGACAGGGTGAGCAGCTTTAAGTACCTGGGGGTCCACATCTCAGAGGATCTGACATGGTCAACACACATAGACACAGTAGTAAAGAAGGCGAAACAGCGCCTCTACCACCTGAGACAGTTAAGGAAGTTCAGAGTATCGGGAAAGATACTCCAGTCCTTCTACTCAGGAGCTGTAGAGAGCATCTTGACCGGAAACATCACTGCCTAGTATGGAAACAGCACGGCACAGGACAAGAAGGCCCTACAGAGAGTGGTGCGCTCAGCCGAGCGTACCACGGGTATTGCACTACCTCCCCTGCAGGTTCTATACAACAAGAGGTGCAAATCCAGAGCCTGCAGGATAATGAAAGACCCTCACCACCCCAATAACAGCCTGTTCCAGCTGCTGAGGTCAGGCAGACGCCTGCGAACCCCAGCTACTAGGACAGAGCGGCTTAGGCTCATCTTCTTCCCCCAGGCCATCAGAGCCCTGAACAATGAACATTGAGTGCCACAGAGCACTGAACTATCCACACACAAGCACACATGAACACACACACGACACGCACGCTGTGCACGCTCACACACTAGCAGCCACTTAACACTTTAACATTAGCGGGCACACACTCATGCCGCACACACGCACACTTATGGCCAAAAGGAAAGGCCACTTTAAATTAGAATAACAGGAACAGTGTATTGCACTACCAAAGCTACCTAGCATGTCCTATATGCTCTGTAAATAACTATGTACAGATACCGAGATGTCACACCATGTTACCTGTTACCTGTTTATTGCACAATGTTGTTTTTGATTGGATTCTATTATATGTTGTACCACTGTATTGCACATCGTTGCGGGCAAGACCACCCGCATTTCATTGTATACTTGTATGCCGTGACAATTAAAACTCTTGACTTGACTTGACGCACAGTGAAAATATGTAATGGAAACCTGGCCGAGCTAGAACAGGATGGGGAAATCGAATGGCCGCAAATGAGTTAAAAGAAAATCCTAAATAAAATGGGGTCGTGGTATAAAAAAGTTTGAGAACCCCTGTCCTAGATCTTATGTGGTGAGGCTGGAGTCCGTAGGTGTCCTGAGGAGGAATCGTTGTCACCTCAGACACAACCATTGCTCGCCCACTCAAACAGGGACTGTGGGAGACACACCAAGGGAGGAAGTGGTGGAGCGGGGCCAAGCAGAGGGCCAACAAACTGTCACTACCAGGTCTGGTCGTCAGGTTATCCGACCGCACTACCTGAAGGACTTTGTTCAGTGATCATGTGGTTCGGGACCCTGACAAAGACTGGAAGTTGCATGTGAATGAGGTTGCAAATTGCAATATATAAAAGAAAAAAAAGAAGTGTAATATATGATTTTTGTTATTTTTCTTTTTAGGATACGTTGGGTTGGTTATGTAGGTCTGAATTGATAGGGAGTTGACATTGCTAATGTTGATCATTCAAGTTCTTTGTTTAAGGATAATAACACTGAGAATAAGTGATATGTTGTGAGTAGGGGAATTTACTTCAGATGTAGTAGTACTAGTAGTAGTTTACAAGATGTAACAATAGTATTGGTGTTCGTAGGTTGATGTTCCGGGGACCAATAAGGGTAACACAGACGTTGAGTAAGCGATGCATGAAGTGGATGCCTTCGGATAAAAATAAAGATACAAGTAAGTGATATACAAATGCTTTAATCGTCCATTCTGTAAGTTAGCGAACGGAACAGAATGAAATACTTCCATGGAAAACTAAAAGACCACTATCGTGTTCCTTGTCAGACTCAGTACAGGAACAAAAGTACAGAACCACCAATAATAATAGTTTATTATTTTTATTTTTGTATTCAGCTTAAAGCAGCTGGGAGTCTGTCCCAGAACCTTTGTTGCATGTGCATGGGTTTGAAAGGTGATGTGGAGCCTGCTCTATTTCTGCTATTTTCTTTCTTTCTTTCTGTTTTTTTTTTTTTTTTTTTATTATCTTTTCCCCCCCTCCTTTTTCCTCCGATTTTCTCCCATCCCAATGTTAGTCGTTATGCCAATTCCCAATCCCCTTCCTGGTCGCTGTGCACTTACCCCCCACAGTCGGTCTGGGAGAGTGGAGGCTATCACGTGCTTCCTCCGACACACGTCTAGCCAATCAACCGCTTCTTTTCACCTGGCAGCGCGGACTCTCACTGAGAGGGTGTAACGTGTGGAAGGATCACACTACCCCCATTAGATCCTATCCGCGCTGAGCAGGCGCCCCGACCGAACTGTAGGAGTCGCTGTTTACAACGACCCGGACCCACCCCGCCAGCTTTTCCACCCTCTAATACAGCCAATTGTATTAGTGTGAACGGCCAGCCAAGCTGGTGACAACGCCGGAGCTGTGAGCTGGATTCGAACAGGCGAATCCAGTGTCTCCGGTGTTGGTGACGAACGCATTCTCCGCTACGCCACCTGACCGCCCCTCTTTCTAGTTTTAAGTGATGCAATTTCTTTCAGGCAAAGAATTCCCCAAATCTGAAGCAATTCAGGTGAAGAATACCCTGAAGACTCTAACAGGAGCACTCATTCACAGGTACTAGTCTGCGACTATGCTTCCACCTCATGGTACCAAAGCACCTCAAAGGCACTAAAAACAAGATTACAAACATCAAAAAACAAACTGGTCAGACTACTGCTTGACCTTACTCCTTCTTGTACGCTGTGACCTGCTGGGGGAGTGGACTGAGAGCAGGGGACGCAAACAGGCTGGATTTGGTCAGGAAGGCCAGTAGCGTGGTTGGGATGGAGCCAGGGGAGGAAAGTAACTTTTTGGCTTACCAGCCAACTGGCGAGTATATGATTTTTTTTACCAGCAAAAACAGATTTTTTACCAGCCATAAATAAATCGCTAATTGTGATAATTACTTCTTTGTATGTCTTCGTCTAAATTGATTTTCAATCATAGTAATAATCACACCGTGTCTCTACTCTTTAAAATATGTATTACCATAAAACATTAATAAGTGTCTCTACTCTTCACAATATTAGCATAAAACATATATTAATCACACCGTCTCTACTAATACTTGTCCTAATAAACTAACCTACACTGTAACACGCAACACTTTGATGAACATTGTTACTCAGCTGATAGAGTTATACCCTTCTTGCTGTCTTGTCGCACAGAACTTGTAAGTCGCTTTGGATAAAAGCGTCAGCTAAATGACTAAATGTAAAATGTAAATGTAATATTAGGATATCACATATTAACATGAAAGAGGGAACTATTCTGGACTGGGTTGGGCTGAACTGGGCAGTGAAAGATGCTGGGCTGGACTGGGCAGGTCTAGGTTGGACTGGGTTGGGCTGGACTGGGCTGGGCAGTGAAAGAACCAAGCATTTCACTGTAATGTAATAGCTAAATAAAACAACTTGAGCGTGACTTGTTACATTTGCACTCTGGTTGGATGCCAAACGTATTCTGGTTGTACTGTACTTGTGCTGTATGATGACAATACATTGGAATCGAATCTCATGTCAACGCTAGGTGTTCAGCAGGTGTATTCTGAATGACAAGTATGACAACATCACCGTTGTGAAGGGCATATGGGCGAGTGGTGATATGGGGGAAAACCCGGTAATAATTCGGTAATAATAAAATGTCACTCGGCTGCATTTAAGCAAAGCCGTAGCCCCTTTCGTGACTACGATGCAAGCCATGTTAATGTGCACATCAAGCACTGGTTAAAGACGAGTGGTGGGTCTGAAATATATCAGATATAAATTTCAAAGGTACCCACCATTGCATTAGGGTTTCACACACACACGGCGGGGTTTGAAAGCTCGGCGTTGCTAATAAACATTGTAAATCATTTTTATAAACGAGTAAAAAAAGAACACTGAGCTAGCCTTGGCTAAAATGGCTGCTTCCGCATTTTCACGCAGGAGCGCTGCGATTGCTGGGCGCACCAGGCACGTGACAAAGCAGCCAGCAATCACAGCGCTCCTGCGCAAAAATGCGGAAGCATTTTAGCCAAGGCTAGCTCAGTGATTTTTTTTACTCGTTTATAAAAATGACGTTGCGTGCTGTTGTTCGCCCCCATGTCAGACCACACTGATATGCGAAAGCGACGACTCTACATGCAATTATTTTCATCCACTGATGTGTTTTTATCTAAGTTTGTCTACATTGTCAAGCCGGTGACAGGAGTCTGTAGGGCCGCACGCAGTGGTCTGTCCACTTCCCCTAGATGGGCGGCATCTTCTAGAAAACGAGTGTTCATTGGAGGAGCTTAGAGCGCAACGATGATGTTCATTGGTTAAATGGATTATTATGAGGCGCAAATGGGAGGAATCATAAAGGGGGAGTCAGAGTTCGGCTTGTGCCAGTGAGCGAATCAGCAGATTGCAGAATGAGTTTTTTGTTTTGTTTACTACTCGCCAGTGTGGCGAATGCTCTTCATGAATCACTCGCCAAACATAAAGAATACTCGCATTTGGCGAGTAAAATGGCCTAATTTCCTCCCCTGGATGGAGCTGGACTCTCTAGCGAGGGTGGTGGAGAGGAGCCGCCTTGCTAAGCTCCAGGCCATCAGGGAAAACCCCTCCCACCCACTATACACAGACTTGGCTGACAGGAGGAGCATGTTCAGTGCCAGGCTCACACTACCTAAATGTAGCACTGAACAACAAGTCCTTCAAGTTCCGACAGCCATCAGACTTTACACTGCATCACTGAGCACAGAGTTACCATCTTCCTGGACTTTTACTTTTGAAACAACACTGTGCAATATTACACTTACTGTAGACTTCTGTATATTTTATTCTATTCTTATACTTAGGCAATTTGTTTTGTTATTCTTATTCATGACTTTTTTCAATTATAAATGTTTAATGTGAGCGATTTGTTGTGGCAATTTGCCCCCTGGATAATTAAAGTATTTCTATTCTATTCTATTCTAAAACCCACCTCACCCCTGCCCATTTTGACAACCTAGGATGGCTTAGAGTAGACAACAGAGTGCAGCAACTTGCAATGGGCCTGGTCTACAAGATACACACTACACCACTAAGGTACCCATGTACATGTCGAAATACTTCCCAAAGGTCAGTGAATACCACGACCACAACACCAGAGGGAGTTCCACAAATCATGTCCAACCCAGATAAGGCTCAAACAAGGTGTTCAAGTTATGACCGATATAATAAACACTCTTGACGACCTGCTTTAACTCCATAAGTTGTTGTGTTTATTTGCTTCTCGTAGACACACACACAGCGTTGTTTCGGTAGCATACATGGAATGACCTACTTCCGGCGCATGAGCGCCTAATATGGTCTGGTCTTAGAGACACACACATTCATTCACATGACATCTCCCTTTCTTTGAGTCAGAGACAGTGTATACTGTTGAATACAAAATTAGTGCAGTGTCCTCTCAAACGAGCAAATAATCTGAGCTCTTAGAAGTGCAAGGTAATACTGTAACCACAATATCAATCAGTTATTTTTTTAAATATCAAAGTGCCATTAATCAAAGTGCTATAATAATAAATAGAAAAGTGCCATTAACCAAAGTGTCATAATAACAATACTTCCTTTCCCCATTTCCTCTTTTTCTCCTATTTTTTTTTTATTTATTTTTTAACAGAGAAAGTCACAATAGAACATAAACCAACATTGTGTGTTACTTTTTTTTTTACTGAGGGTATGGGGTAGACAACCCAGTCACCTCTGTAGCTGCCGGAGGTTATTCTGCTCCATTGAGGCAAGCCACATGTCTAATAACACACAAAGTCTTTAAACCTCTCAGGTGGACGGATGACTCTGCCCCTGGAAGTCACCCGAGCTGGTTCTGGAAGACGATTCGCAGGCCCCGCCGGTGCCGGGACAGTCTCACGAACAGGGGAAACAGGCTCCCTAGCAGGTGACACGGCCCCTCCAAGAGCCGAAACCTTGACGATGATCTCGTCGTCTACGTCGTTGTCGTCGATCACCATGGCTTTCCTCCGCTCCAGATAGGACGGGGTGCAGAGCGGCGTGACGTCACTCGGAGGTGTAAGCTGGGGTGGTGATGGTTGCTCGCTCACCTGCATGTCCTCTGCCTCTCCAGGAAGGAATGTAGGTCGTAGGTGGCGCCTGTTCCTCCGCAAGGTCCCGTGGTCTGTCTGGATCAGATAGGACCTCGGAGCTGAGTGTGGCTGCTGAACCGTTGCTGCTGTCGTCCAGCCAGACTCACTGTTGAGTTTCACTGCCACGCTCTGCCCTGGCCTGAGAGGTGGAAGTGCTCTGGCACCATAGCGTCGGTTGTAAGCATGCCTGTAGCTCCTTTTCGCCCTGGCGTCAGCTTCACGCACCTTAGCGAAGTCGGGCCACACAGGCAACAGCACTTTATCGACTGTAGGCACCGTCGTCTTGATCTGGCGGCCCATCATCAGCTGTGCAGGACTGGCACCCGTGGCTTGTATTGGTGTAGCTCTGTAGCTCATGAGAGCCAGAAACGGGTCATCCTGCCGTAGGATCCTCTTCGCAGTCTGCACTGCTCTCTCAGCCCCACCGTTGGCCTGAGGATAGTGAGGACTAGAGGTGATGAGTTTAAAGTCATATGTCACAGTGAAACTATCAAACATTTGGCTCGTGAACTGTTTAGCATTATCAGTGTGAAGCTCATCTGGACAACCCCACCTGGCGAAGATATTTTTCAGACGAGCAATTGTGGTCTCACTCTTTATGTTTGGTAGATGAGCTATTTCTATGTAGCGAGAATAATAGTCAACAACTACCAAGTAGTTTTCTTTCTCGTACTTACAGATGTCCGCCCAGATCGCCTGCCAGGGCCTCTGTGGTAGTGGCGTTGTAATCAGAGGCTCCTTCCTCTGTGTAGGTCTGACCTGCATGCACTCGGGAAATTGTCACCAGTTCCTGGACCTCTCTCTATAGCCCGGGCCACCACACACTCATGCGTGCCCGTTCCCTGCACTTGGTGATGCCCTGGTGCCCGTCATGCAACCGGTTGAGTATCTCTTTCCTCATACTGTGAGGAATCACGATGCGGTCTCCGTACAGCACAAGACCCCTTGATAATGACAGGCTGTTACTGCAGTGGTGATATGCCTTGCCTTGTGCTGGTACACTGCTCACGTGCTTCGGCCATCCATCTGTGATCAGTCTGCTCACCACCAGAAGGTCGTAGTCCACGCTTGTCTCCTTCTTGATCCGGTCCAGTTTGGATGGCGACACTGGCCACGCCGCATGAACTGCGTCCTCGAACGCTGAAACATCAGAGGTTAGTTCTGACACTTCACTCAGAATTACAGACAATGGCTGCCTGGAAAGTGTGTCAGCTACTGTCAGTGTTTTCCCAGGCACGTACTCTGCAATGGGGTTGTACTTCATCAGACGCATCAGCAATCGTTGGCAGCGCAGGGGAACTCTATCGAGGTCCTTGTTGTTGATCAGAGGGACCAGCGGTTTGTGGTCTGTATGGACTATGAAGCTGTCTAGGCCATAGAGGTAAGTGGAAAATCTTTCACAGGCCCAAACAGCAGCTAGACACTCCTTCTCTATTTGCACGTAGCGCTTCTCAGCATCAGTTAGTGTCCTTGAACAGAATGCTACGGGTTTCAGTCCATCTGAGTGTCTCTGTAGCAGTACACTGCCCAGCCCGTAGCTGCTTGCATCTGAACTCACTATGGTAGGTTTGTTTACATCATAGAATGCCAGTGTAGGTGCGGTGGAGAGGAGTTGCTTTACCTTGTGGAATGCGTTGTCTTGTGCTGCGTCCCACATCCACACAGCCTCGCACTTCAGCAGGTTGTTGAGTGGCTTTATCACTTCCAATAAGTTAGGCAAGAAGCGCCCGAGATAATGGACCATGCCTAGGAACCTTCTTAAGCCTGGCACGTCATTTGGTGGCTGTAGCTCTGTGATGGCGCTTACTTTTGAGGGGTCAGGCTGGATGCCCTCACTGTCAATTCGATGCCCCAAGTAGCTCAGCTGCCTTTGGCGCAGAACGCACTTCTTGTCGTTGAGCTTTAGACCTGCACTCTCCAGGATACGCATAACATTCTGGAGTCTCTCCTCGTGCTCCTTATCATCTGCACCATGGACAAGGATGTCGTCCATGTACACCTCCACTCCCTCTTGGCCTCTGAACAGCCGAGACATTTCTCTCTGAAAGATCTCCGGTGCACTGGAGATCCCGAAAGGAAGCCGCTTAAAAAAGAATCTACCCACTGGGGTGATGAATGTGGTCAGTTTAGCGGTTTCTCTCTCTAGTGGAATTTGCCAGAAACCACTTTCCGCGTCGAGCAGGGAGAACACTCGAGACTCCGCCAGCTTTGGTAATATGTCATCTATGGTGGGCAGAACATATCTCTCCCTCTTCACAGCCGTGTTCAGTCGTTTTAGATCAACACAGATCCTCACATCATCAGTTTTCTTGGGGACTGGAACCATGGGAGCACACCACTCTGTTGGCTCACTGATCTTCTCTATGACGCCGCACTTGAGCATCCTCTCCAGCTCCTTCTTGATTTTGGGAAGCAGAGGAGCAGACACTCTCCTCGCTGTGTTAATGCTGTATGGGACAGCATCGTCCCGCAGGCATATTCTCACAGGTTTTATTTTCAAGAGGCCCAGATCCGCCCCGAATGTGCCCTGTACCTCCTCCACTCTCTTCACCAGTCCCATTGCCACCGCAACATCACAGCCTAACAGGTTGCTGCCATTTGCTGTCTTAATCACATGGATGTTGAACTTATATTGCCGGCCCTTGTACTTAGATGTGGTAGTGAACAGTCCTAGACATTCAAGTCTACCTCCGGGGCTGTCGAAAGCTGTGAAGTCACTGGATAACTGGGGCAGGTGTTTGAGCTGATGGTAGGTGTCATCTGAAATCACACTGGCGTCTGCACCAGTGTCAATTTTGAAGGTGAGAGGAGTGTCACAGACGTTCAGTTTAACAGTCCATGGCCTATTGGAATCTGTCACGTAGAGGTATTTTGTTTTTATCTCACCAAGGAAGTGTCCTTCACTGTAACTCATCCTGCTGCTCCATTGTCGTCAGCTCATTCACTCTTGCAGAGCGGCACACAACGGCAAAGTGTCCAATCTTCTGGCAGTGTCTGCATTTTGCCTGCCTGGCTGGACACTGCACATTGTTCGGGTGGTCCCTTCCACACCTAAAACACTTCGTTCCTGTAGCACCACCATCGCGATGCCCTGCTGCTTGGAAGCCACCACTGCCCCGCGCTCTTCCCCGCCCTCTGTTTTGTTGGAAAGGCGCAGCGCGCGCATTGTGTCTGACCTCACTCAGGAATGTAGCATCTCCGCAGTTACAACAGCTGTGTGTGACCTCACTGAGGAATGCTGCATCTCCCGAGCCCGCTCTAGCTTGTTGGCTAACTTGCCCCTTTATCTGCTCAGACTGTCTCACCATCTCGACGGCTTTCTCCAGCGTCAGATCTGCCATTAATTGTAGCTTTTCTGACATCTCTTTATCCAGGATTCCTATCACCAGTTTATCCCGAATATTTTCTATCTTCACCGGACCAAACTGACAGGTCTCGGCCAGCTCGTAGAGTGTCCGGATGTATTCCTCCGCAGACTCGCCCCTCTTTTGCGAGCGGAGGTAAAAATGAGCACGTTCGTGGATAATGTTTACTTTCGGAATGAAATAACTATTCAACTTGTCCAACACAACCTCATAGTTGTCGTTGTCATCAACGTCCTCCCCCTCCTCGAAATGCAACGTGTTAAAAACTTGCTCAGCCTCCTTGCCGAGCGCATATAGCAACGTGCTAACCTGCACAGGTCCATCCTCCCTGTCTAGCTTTGTGGCTAGCCGGTAGCGTTGGAACCGTTGCCTCCACTCCGGCCACAGTTCTGGGCGAGTGAAATCAAAGTTGTCGGGAGGGTTAAACTTGGCCATCGTCACTGGTTTACTTCTGACACCATGTTCAAGTTATGACCGATATAATAAACACTCTTGATGACCTGCTTTAACTCCATAGGTTGTTGTGTTTATTTGCTTCTCGTAGACACACACACAGCGTTGTTTCGGTAGCATACATGGAATGACCTACTTCCGGCGCATGAGCGCCTAATATGGTCTGGTCTTAGAGACACACACATTCATTCACATGACACAAGGGACTAAACACGTTTCGCAATTATGCCACATCAATGTGGAACGCCCTACCCACAGCCGTAAAGGAATGTGAATCCCTACCCTCCTTCAAAACCGCTCTAAAAAAGCACCTACGGGAGGCCACAATTCGAAACTGGCCCCGGTAAATGTCCAACCCCACCCCCCCTCCCCAATGTAGTTTCCTCTCCCTCAAATGTATATAGAAACTCTGTATGTAAATAAACAGTACTGTATATTTGTATATCTTGTATGTCATACATGTCTGGATGTAACAGTACTGTATATCTGTATGAATGAATGATGAATGAAAACTTTATTTAACATATTGCAGAATGGGTACAATACAGTACAGCTCAATACACACAATTGTTTTAAAAGGGGATGCAGACCAGAGAAATACGTTTGTCTTGTTTACATCAGGGTCCCCCATTTTCAATTCTTAGTGACATTTATGACATACACAACATACATGACATCATGACATTTATGGCATAGGGACATACAGGTATATTAGTACCGTTACATTTGTGACATGACATCTACGATGCAAATATACAGTACTGTTACCGAGCGATCCTAACAGAGAATATACATATGATGGGGAGGAGACTGTACATTAGGAGGAGGTAACAATTGTGTGTATTGAGCCGTACTGTATTGCAATCTGTTAATCAATCAGCAGGCAGCAGACCTCCTGTAGAATTGCTGCAGGGATGCTAACTGTTAGCCATTAGGTAACTTGAGTCTAAAAGTACGGAAACTGTACAAGATAGGTCACTGCTGTCTGAGTAACTACTTTAGAGGTGATACATTAAAACACTGCTCCTAGAGTTTAGATAATCGGTGCACTAAGAACAATGTTGAACAACGTTGTGATTTTACAAACCCAGTTATTCTAATCGCAGTCTTCAGAGCATCCAGCTGCGTACGTTGGTGATTGATCTCGCCTTCATATTCTTCTATGGTTCTTTCAAATACTCCAAATATCTCTTCAGCAGCTGCAATTAGTCGCTCGTTCACCAACAATCTCAACATTTGTATTCTAGACATGTTCAACAAGTCAAAGGAAGACAAACATTAGCTAGCTTAGCTAGCGATAACAACAACCTAACTTCCGGTCGGGGGGTTTCAAAATAAAAGAGCGAAGTCTAAAACACCGAAGCTATTGAAAGACGTTTATTTTGTACATTAAAACAGCAAACTAATAGACGGGGTCAATTTTCAGAAAATCATAACCCTGAAGGCATTTCGTGTTTATTTTTGGTACACAACATTTCTAGGGGTATTAAGGGGTGCTGAATCCAAATCTGCTGTATACCAAGCTCAAAAATGTCAAATAAGGCCTCAAAATTGAGAAATCCAACATGGCCGCCAGCGCCAGGCTGAAATCTATTTAAGTGCATATCTTTTTGACTAAACAAGGTAGAAACATGAATGAAATGTGTTTTTATATGTTTGCATACATGAGGAATTTAAAATCATATCCTGATTTTAGATCAGTTGTGAAAATGTTGCTTGAAACTCATATTTATAGCAGAAACGGTGGTCGTTATTGATGCATAACTCATCAACCAAATAAGAAAGAAAAGCAGGATGATCCCAGGCCATGGATTTATTCATCAAACTCTTTTCTCTTGATTTTTTTTAATCAACATGTCATTTATGCAAATTAGATAGTCCTTAATATGCGTACAGTAGCTTAGGTACAGTAATTTATTGTCAGTCATCAATCGTATTCAGGCAGGTGTCGCAGGTGTCTTGCAGTTGCATGATTCATCCAATGCCACTTTTCCAGAATAGAATAGAATAGATTATAATATAATAAAATAAAAATATTATTTTACCATATCAATATAAGTGAAGGTTCAAGTTTCTTTATTAGTTATCATACAGAATACAGAATACTTTGCATGAAATGTTTCTTTCTGTGTTGCTCCTGAGAGTGTGCTAGATAATAACAAGATAGTATAAAATAAGTATAATAAGTATAAAATAGAAAGTCAAGAAGTCAAGTACGTAAACAAGTGTAAACAACAAAATTGTTCAGTGTTTCTATATATACAGTATGTACAGCTGGTACAAAAATGGTGAGGTATAGCTTAGCTTGTGGTGCCACCTTGTAGTGGTGAGGTGCAATAAGGAATGAGAATGATGTGCAATTTCCTTACCAATAATATAAATATAAAGTGTAAATTGTGTCTAAAGTGGTAAAGTGGGTGATACAGTGTGTTGTTTATTTAAGTGAGTGTATGTGCGCTGTGGGTGTGTTGATGGTTTGCTTATTGTTCATTGTTCATTCATTGAGCATCCTGATGGCCTGGGGATAGAAGCACCTTCTGAGTCTCTCTGTGCTTGCCATGGAGACTCCGGTATCGCTTGCCTGATCGCAGCAGTTCAAAGAGACAGTTGTTTGAGTGGCTGGAGTCTTTGATTATTCTCTTAGCCTTGCCCATGCACCGCTTGTTGTAAATGTCTTGGAGAGTGGGAAGCCCACCTTCAATTGTGCGTTCGGCTGAACGGGCCACTCTCTGTAGTCTGCTGCGGTCTTGTGCAGTGCTATTCCCAAACCAGGAGGTGATATTGCCAGTCAGGATGCTCTCTATTGTGCATGAGTAGAAGTTCTTGAGGATCTTCTGACTCACGTTGAACTTCCTTAAGCGCCTAAGGAAGTAGAGGCGTTGTCGTGCCTTCTTGATAACACTGTCAATGTGTGTGGTCCATGTCAAGTCCTCGGATATGTGGACTCCGAGGTACTTAAAACTGTTCACTCTCTCAACCGGTGCCCCGTCGATGCTGAGGGGGCTGTAGTCCCTGACCCCGACCTCCTAAAGTCCACAATCATCTCCTTTGTTTTGCTGATGTTCAGGGAGAGGCTGTTCTCTTGACACCATCCCGCTAGAACCTTAACCTCTTCCAGGTAGGCCCTCTCATCGTTTGCAGAGATCAGGCCCACCACTACTGTGTCGTGAGCAAATTTGATGATTGTGTTGTTGTTCCGCTGTGCCACACAGTCATGTGTGTACAGGGAGTGGAGGAGGGGACTCAGGACACAGCCCTGGGGGGCCCCTATGTTGAGAGTGCTGGATGAGGAGGTGCAGTTGCCTGCTCTCACCACCTGGGGTCTGCCCGTCAGGAAGTCCAAGACCCACTGGCAGAGGTCATAGTTCAAGCCCAGGTCCCTGAGCTTGGCTATGAGTTTGGAGGGGACTATGGTATTGAATGCTGAGCTGGAGGTCGATGAATAGCATCTCACATAGTTCCCCTGCCTCTTGTCCAGGTGTGATGCTGCTGTGTGCAGCACATGGGCTATGGCGTCCTCCGTGGACCTGTTGGGGCGGTATGCAAATTGCAGGGGGTCCAGGTTGATGGGGAGGGAGGAACAGATGTAGCCCTTCACTAGCTTCTCAAAGCACTTCATGGCTATGGAGGTGAGAGCTACAGGGCGGTAGTCGTTGAGGCAAGCTGGCTTGGATTTTTTGGGTACAGGGATAATGGTGGACTTCTTCAGACAGGTGGGGATGACGGCCTGTTCTAAGGACAGGTTAAATATGTCAGTGAATACCGGGGCCAGTTGGTCGGCACAGACTTTTAGGACGCGGCCGGGGATACCGTCCGGACCTGCTGCCTTCCTGATATTCACTTTCTTAAACGTCCTCCTCACCTCATGTTCTGTTATCCTGAACACTGAGTCTCCATCAGCAGTGCCCCCCCCCCCCTCCTCCATTGCAGTGGTTTGTAGGCTGGTGCTGTTATTCCCAGCCTCAAACCTCACATAGAAGGTATTGAGATCATTTGCCAGTTGGATGTCACTGTTCAGTTTGAGGGAGGTGCCTTTGTAATCTGTCATCGTTCTGAGGCCCTGCCACATAGCTCTAGTCAGCCTGTTCATATTGAAGTTCAATTGAATCCCTGTAGCGCCTTTTTGCTTCTATTACTGTCCTCCTAACATTGTATCTCACCACCTTGTGGTCATTCATGTTGCCTGTCGCAAGCCTGGCGTTGTATGCTGAGGTGCGCGCCTTCAGAGCTTCACGGACGGATTTGTCTACCCAGGGCTTTTGGTTTGGGTAAACTCTAATTGTGGTAGAGGGGATTGTTTCTTCTACCAAAGTACAAACAAAGTCCAGCACTGTTTCCGTGTAGTCATTAATATTATTTGTGTTATCGCGGAACACCCCCCAGTCTGTACATTCTAGTGCAGCTTGGAGCGTCTCCTCCGACGCCACCGTCCAGCGCTTCACCTCTCGCGATACTACAGGAATGCGCTTGAGACTTTGTTTATACTGCGGTACAAGAAAGATGGCGTCGTGATCTGACTTGCCGAAAGGACTGGCAGCATGTGATTTTTAACCGCTCTTAAATTGCGAGTAGCAATGGTCTAAAATATTCCCGCCTCTGGTAGAAGAAGTCACATGCTGGTAGAATTTTGGCAGCACTTTTCTCAGATTAGCGCTATTGAAATCACCCACAACCACAATAGCAGCGTCAACGTTAGCTGCTTGGAGCTTGTTTACCTCGTTGTGGAGCTTGGAGAGCGCGTCGCCTGTGTTTGCTTGTGGTGGAATATACACTCCGATCAGAATGACCGACGTTAATTCTCTCGGGAGAAAGAATGGCCGGCACTTGATGGATATATACTCCAGGTTTGGGGAGCAGTGGTTTGAAAGCTCCTTCACGTTGCCTGGATCACACCAATTGTTGTTCAACATGAAAGCTATTCCACCTTCCCGCTTTTTACCGGAATCTTCCTCTGTACGTTTGAATACTTGTTACAGTAATCCTTACAGTGACAGCTTATTCACACTCTTCCTCAGTGTTCCGGCAGGTGTTGACTTTCTTACAGTTGCATGCTTCGATACATGCCATGTGACTCTTCCTGAATAGAATAGAGTAGAAGATAATTAAAAGATTATAGCCAGCTCCCGTACAAGTATATGGAACAGACTTGTTTTTGATTTCACAACGTACTGGTCTGTGGCGCTGTTTGCGTTTCAGCCTTGTGCCTGTTTTGATGGATTGGTCATGGTATCTGTCAAAGACGACATCTACCCTCTGGTATTTTGCTCCCATCTTCAACACGGTGTCAGTGAACTTGTTGGCATAGTCACCAAATGTTGTAGTGTCAGGTGGCTTTCCGAGTGCCATTACCAGAGCTTGACCATCAATGACCAGGCAGCTGGGTCCCTGAAGGGTAAGATCTGCAGGGGTTTTAACTTGTTTCGTCAGTATATTTGCTAACACAGACTTGTTGGTGGAATGTAGACTCCCATTAGTTGTGGCCAGAGATGGTGGGATGGGCATGAGCTCATGCTGGAGGATATTGTCAAGGTCTACCTTACGACCTGCTCTGTAAGCTGTGATGAGCCTTTGTAGAATCTGCCTGTCCACTTTTGATGGTGTTTTGCTTGTTCTTGGAAAGTTGCACAACTTCATACAAAGAGGCAAATGTCTTGGCTTTGTTCATTCGAATGGGTGATTTCAGGTTCAGATGCTGGTCACTATCTGGAGGTTCACACAAACGTTTGTCCACAAACATGTTCAGTTGTGCCTGTCCAAGGTGTTCTGCGCCAAGTATGGATTCTTGAATCTCCGGTGTGACTACGTCCTTGTTGATGTATGTAAGAAAACTTACAAAAGCACATTTAATTCAGGTTTGTACCTTGTGTAGTCACACTTAACTCATTAAGCCCCACCATTTATTTTTAGAAAATTCGCCTAAAACAGCATGCTTACATTAAAATGCTTATATATCCAGATCTATAAGAGCTACTTGCATAAACGTGGTGCCTGAAGAAAGCTAAGACTTGGGGGATTCTAATGTTGGTGTCCAACACTGTACAGTTATTACCAAATTGCTGTCGTATTCCTGCAAACACTGAATAAATGTCATTTTTTTATCCTCACCTATACAAAGATTACAGTTAGACAGTCAAAAACACCCTGTTACTCATGGTTGCACCCCAGCTATATTCCTACTCTCTTCCTCCATAGGTGCAGATGTTCTGTGCAAAGTTTCATGTCAGTAGAATAAAAACTGTGGGTTTAGCACCTGTTTTTGTGGAGAGAGGGCCTAGTGCTGGCGGCCATGTTGGATTTCTCAATTTTGAGGCCTTATTTGACATTTTTGAGCTTGGTATACAGCAAATTTGGATTCAGCACCCCTTAATACCCCTAGAAATGTTGTGTACCAAAAATAAACACGAAATGCCTTCAGCACTTTATACAAGCACATTTTCTGAAATTCTGCCTAGTCTATAAGCATTTAGCATTGTTTCTGTATGACAACAAGTAGTTGTTATAATAACATTGATAACGTTCTTCTCTGTACCTAAATGGATAAATGCTGTTCATTGGAGTGCATGGGCCTGGTCTACAAGATACACTACGCGACCAAGGTACCATGTACATGTCAAAATACTTCCCAAAGGTCAGTGAATACCACGATCACAACACAAGAGGGAGCTCCACAAATCATGTTAAACCCAGATTCGGCTCAAACAAGGGACTAAACACGTTTCGCAATTATGCCACATCAATGTGGAACGCCCTACCCAAAGCTGTAAAGGAATGTGAATCACTACCCACTTTCAAAAACTCTCAAAGAACACCTACGGGAGACTGCAATTCGAAACTGGCCCCTACAAATGTCTTAACCCAGTTGTACAGTAAATTACCAAGTATGGCTTTGTCAGTATTCCAGTGTACAGCCCCCACCCACCAACCCCACCCCGCCGACCCAACCTCCTCCAATGTAGTTTCTACGTCAAATGTATATACACCCTTTTTCTGGACACTTTTTGTATCACAAACAGTACTGTATTTGCAAATCTGATATGTCATAAATGTATAGATGTAGCAGTACTGTCTATCTGTATGTCATGTATGTCATATATGTTATGATGAATTGAAAATGGGGGACCCTGATGTAAACAAGACAAAAGTCTTTCTCTGGTCTGCATCCCCTTAACAATTGTATGTATTGAGCTGTACTGTACTGTACCCATTCTGCAATCTGTTAATAAACTTTTCAATCAATCAATCAATCATAGCCTATAAAGATTGGACAGTGTAAATCTACTGGCTTTATGGCAGCCAATTATATCCAGACTCCAGGACCACTTTCACATCCCACTGTAAATTAAGCGGAAGCTGTATAAAATAAATAGTTGCTGGCTTCAGACTATATTGGACACTGTTAGTCTACTGGCTTAATGGCAGCATGACACATTTATCTATATAGTGTTGTCACAATAGCAACATTTTGACTTTGATATCAATACCAGTTTTGTGTCATGATACTCAATACCAAAAGTATAATTGAAACTGAAACAATGCTGATTTGATCATCTGTACCTAATAGACAAAGTTATTATAGTTTTGTAGTTTTAATTCGTTTTTATTTTATTTAGATTTCTAAATTTTGTTTTCAGTTTAGTTTCAGGATGGGTTTGCTAGTTTCAGCTTAGTTTGTATTCTTTAAAACAGTTTAGTTTCTTATTAGCTTCAGTATTCATTTGAGTATTTTTGTTTATTATAATATGTGGGTATTTGTCAGGGGCAACATTTAAGAAGTTCAGAATAGGTATTGTAATACAAATACATCACTTTGTGAAGGCAATTGACTCAGTCATGTAGACGTCTCAGTCTCAGTGAACATATGCACCAATGCCTGCTGCTCATGCCTAGTGTGTTGACAAATTTGAACAAATTGACAAAGACTAAAAGTAAATAAATGTTATGTATTTAAATGTAAGTTCGTTTTTGTAACAATATAAAGAATATTGAATAAGCATAAGCAACTAAATCAACTAAGACAGTTACAAGTCGACACACGGTGGTCGGAGATCATACTTTTAAATGCGAAAAAGAGAAGGAAGAATCTTCAGCTTCAGAGTCAGTTGGAGGACATTCCAGGTGTTGGAAGCATCAAAGGAAAAAGTAGTTTTTCCTAGTTCAGAGCAAACTGTAGGAACCCTAAGAACCAATCATTTGAATGTGTATAACAGTCACACTACAGACTAAAGGGGTTCCTGTATGAGTTATCATATGAATCTTCAGATGACCTTTCTCACTGAACCCTTTCTGACCAACTGAGCAAATAAATGGTTAATCTCCTGTATGAGTTCTCATGTGTGTCTGCAGTTGTATCTTCCAACTGAATCCTTTCCCACAAACTGAGCAACTAAATGGTTTCTCTCCTGTATGAGTTATCATGTGTGTCTGCAGATATGATTTACTACTGAGCCCTTTTCCACAAACTGAGCAACTAAATGGTTTCTTTCCTGTATGAGTTAACATGTGTCTCTGCAGGTATGAATTCCTAACGAACCCCCTTCCACAATCACTGCAAATAAATGGTTTCTCTCCTGTATGAGTTCTGATGTGCATCTTCACTGTTCCCTCATGAGCAAATGTTTTGCCACAAACTGAACAACTAAATGGTTTCTCTCCAGTATGGGTTATCATGTGAATCTTCAGATGACCTTTGTCCCTGAACCCTTTCTGACAAACTGAACAACTAAATGGTTTCTCTCCATTATGAGTTCTCATGTGTGTCTGCAGGTGTAACTTCCTACTGAACCCTTTCCCACAATCACTGCAAATAAATGGTTTCTCTCCTGTATGAGTTCTCATGTGTGTCTGCAGGTTTGTCTTCCTACTGAACCCTTTTCCACAATCACTGCAAATAAATGGTCTCCCCCCACTGTGACTTCTCACATGTCTTATGAATTCAACATTTGTAGTAAATTCTTCATCCCCAACAGTACATGTCCTGTGAGATTCAAGGTGAAGTTTAAAGCTCTCTGTGGGATCTAAATGTTTTCCACACAAACCACAATCACTAGGATGAGTGTGAATATGCAACATTAAAGACACCTCATCAAGAAAAGATGTTCCACACACTTTACAACAATGTGTGGACAGGATGTGACTGGATGATTTTAGTTCATAAGACAATTCCATAAGTCTCTTTGAAGTCCTGCTGTTAGATAGGCTTGGTATTTTCTGTGTCTTTAAACCTGACTGAGGTTTCAGACTCTCCTCCCTTTCACCACTGCCATCAGTCTCAGCTCCAGAACAGTCATCATCACTGTCATCAGTCTCAGCTCCAGAACAGCCTGAAGAGAGGAGCTGATAATCTCTAGTTGGTTCCAGATCTAAGTTACAGGCTGGTTCTGATAGTCCACAGTCCTCTCCATCAGGTTTTGTTTTCATCCGTTCAGTTGATGTGCTGGGTAAAGAGTAAGCCTCTCTGTTTCTCTCCCTCTGGGTTTGAAGAGACTGGAAGGGCTGACTTTTCTCTTGACCATCTTCACATTTCACTGGGATCCTGGAGCCATCAGCCTCCTCTAGATCTTGAGATAGTTCCTCGTGTTCCTCTTTCATCTGTAGGAGCTCTGACTCCTGGGTTTGGCTGAGCTGAGAGTACAGTGTATTCTCACCATAGTTTTCATATTTCACAGGGTGTAATGTCATCTTAGAAACAACATCCTCCTCTAGATCTTGAGATAGTTCCTCCTGTTCCTCTTTCATCTGTAGGGCTTCTGGGTCCTGGGTTTGGCTGAGCTGAGAGTACAGTGTATTCTCACCATCATTTTCATATTTCACAGGGTGTAATGCCATCTTAGAACCATCATCTTCCTCTAGATCTTGAGATAGTTCCTCCTGTTCCTCTTTCATCTGTAGGAGCTCCGATTCCTGGGTTTGGTTCAGCTGTGAGGACTGAGTCTTCTCCCCATCGTGTTGACATTTCACAGAGACAGGACATAATGTGAGCTCTGTGATATCAGTCTGCTCCAGACCTTGAAGGAGACTCGGGCTCCTCTCCTGCTGCTCAGGGTGGACCTCCTCTTCACACACAAGGAGCTGCATAGGGAGGGAGTCTAGAGGGAGGAGAAAACAAATCAAACAGCTTATTTAACTATGCTACCTGGTTTAATAGCAATAATGTTAAAGGGTACGTTAAGAATCTGACCACTAGCTCTATTTCCTACTTGATGTTGTCCATCGGTAGAGACCTTTTTTCAGCACAATCCATGCTGATCTTAACCTCTTAAGCCCGATCTGCCCGGTAACAGATTGAGATTTATTTCATGTCATAAATAGATCAATACAGTCGGTATTAATTAATGTTGCTTTTCTTTTTCAAATGTATCCAAGAGTAAGTACCCTAACCCTATCAAAACAGCAGTCAAAGTGTATATTTTCAGTACTACGTTTGTTTACCAATGATTTTAAGTGTTATTAGCAAAATATGAGTTCATAAAAATCTCCACGCATTGCATCAGAAACTGGATGATTTAGACGTGAGGAAATTACACTGCCATGAAATCTTTGCAGTCCTAAGAAAGAGGAGACCCAGGGCTTTCAATAGATGTAAAAACTTCATAAAAGTACACTACCCCATAAAATACGTAAAAAAAAATATGTACTTTTTCTTTCCCTTTCTGTGAACATCTACAAAAAACTGCATCACAATCTGGTGAAAATGGCGGAGCTATGGACATTATACAAAAGTAACTATACTTACAGTAGATTTCATTCACAGTATTTGCTGCCCGGTAACGGGCGCCTGGTGGTACTAAATCCAGATTTAACTCTGCCATTGGAAAGAGGAGATTTGGCTCGATCCAAATATGTATGACATGGCCATAATAAGGTCATTTATAGGCCTGATATTCTATATTCATATTTCAAATTGCATGGGTGACAAAATGCAGTATTTATTATATTATTCGTATGACTTGTTTTATTAGGAGATTGCAGATACTGCGCTGCTCTATAGTAGTCATACTGTAGTTCTACTACTGTACAGTACAGTCCCAACATTTTGGGAAATTAGCTTAGTTGCCATCTACCCTGGAGTTAGACAAGAAGATACATACCCTTTTTCTTCTCTGTGCATGCAATAGGAGTAGGAAGACATGCACCGTTAGCCTAGCTTAGCGTCAGTCACTGGAAGTAGGTTCCTCCATTAGCCTAGTTCCCAACGTCTTCCTACTCCTACTGCATGCACAGGGAAGAAAAAGGTATGTATCTTCTTGTCTAACTCCAGGGTAGATGGCACATAAGCTAATTTCCCAAAATGTTGGAGTTTTCCTTTAAGATGTCATGCTAAGATGTGTACTGTACGTACTGTTATAGGGCAGCGCATACAGTATCTACTATCTCCTAATGAAACAAGTCATTAGAATAATATAAGCCTACTGTTAATTCATTACACATGTAGGCTATACAGTGTGAGTGTGTGTACATATGTGTGTGCGCTGAACAGGTGGCCAGAAGCGCGCAACAAGACAGTATAAATATGGAATATTAATACAGTCTATTCCACTATAGCTATATCCACGCAATTAGCTTTAGTTCTTATTTATTTATCCACTGTCATTTGCAGTGTTGGTGTAGTGTTTTTATTTATTTTAGGACATCACGATGCCTCTTTCTTGAGGCATGACTGTAAATGTAAAAAAAAAATTATCATACAAATTGTCACATTTATTATGATTATTTAATTCCAAGGATGTCTGTAGAGTTGACATAAATGCAATCACCACGATTCCTCCCAAATAAAGCCCTTAAGAAAACGGCACACACCAGTCTGTCCGACTTAAGACTGCTCTTCAGTGCTCCTAAATCATGCTCTTAGTTAAGACCAAATCCAGGAGAAGGGACCGTTCGTGAATCCCAAAATCGTCTCGAAAATGTCTTAAGTGGAGCTAGGACAAAATTTTGTCTGATCATTTGTCTTAAGTCCATTGGTGAATGAGACCCAATGGCCTGATGTCCCCAGGAGAGCTCCCGAATCCAGTCAGACATAGCTCTATATAGTAAAGAGAGAAAGGGATTCTGGGTAGGATGGCCCAGGTACAGGATTGGGGGGGGGGTTGAGTTGGAAAAGGGGGGGGGTGTGGTATCAGGTGAGACAAAAGGTGAATGGGGGAGGGTTGGAACATGGCTGCCCTCGTTGAAGGTGTGAGACGTCTGTTAGACACATTGGACCCGTTGCGCGCGCTGGTCTGTGTCTTATGAAATGACAATTGCATGTCATTGGAATTATTTTCTAACTGGGCGGGTATTAGGTACCGAAATGTGGCACCGATTGATCTAACGTGAATCGATACTCGGTAGTACCGATGTAATTCGGTCAGTACCCTTAAAAGTACAGAGTTCGGTACCCAAGCCTAGCTGTCACTAGGGGTGGAACGGTTCATAAAATCGACGGTTCGGTTCGTATCACGGTTTTGGGCTAATGGTTTTCGGTTCGGTTCGATATACGTTGTTTTTTATATTTTTTTTAAATTTAACACTCAAATCTAAACATGCTTCTCATTTATATATATAAAATATATATATATATATATGTTTACAGTGTTTACAGCCTTAAATAATGTTTGGCACACAAAGACCGAACTGACTGAAAAATATAGGCTACATTTGTCAAAGTATTAACACTTTGATCGCCATGGGTTAAATTCATAATTTACCATCCCTCGCCAGCTCTATTTGTCTATGGAGAAGTTCCCCTTCTTTGCAGGGCTATAACTTTTTAAATTCTATTGCTACATTGCCATTATTATGGCCCATTCAATGTCCTATATGTATTGTTCAGGGTGTAGCAACGTTAAACTTTTTCATTCACATACTAAAATATGGTCTAAAGTATAAGCATGTTTTTATCGTTTTCTGCAGCTTTCTTCAGAACGTGATTTATAGCCCTAAATGCATTATATTGATGATGAAATAGTTTGGTGGCGCGAGATGAAAAATTTCAACTGGACATACTTCTAGAATGATCTACGTATGATCTGATGATGACCGGATGGGCGGGGGATCGTTTATAATTCCGTGGGCAGCGTTAGATGATTCATCCAGAGTGGGTCATATGTTCATCATAGCAGTTTATATTGAACACGTTAGAATATAACGCTGAATCTTACCGTATGTTCCTCGCGCCGTTGGACGATCAGCGTGGAGTAGACCGTTTTCGATTATGGGATGTAGAAATGCCCGATCCATTTCCAGGTTGTATAATAGTATATATGTCCAAATAACGTTGTTTATTGAGTTAGGGCGAGCAATCTATTATCCAGTGTTTCAAGATGGAGTCGCGGGAGCTATAGAGAGTGGCCGGACCACATTTGCATGAGTACTACTGGTTCAAAGGTTAATATCCGGTTGGCGATCTGCCGATCGGCCACCAGATGGCGCTCTTGAACCGCTAGAGAGTTGAGAGGAGATCAGCACTGTGTCTCAGAGCTCCGGAAAGGAAATATGATTTCGATGACAGATTTTTGAAATATTGACATCAAAGACGAGTTAAGGCGTCCTCGGCGGAATGAGCATGGCGGGGAATGACGAGTTCCGGCGTTTTCGGCGGTTAAAGTGTTAACTTAGTGCAAACAAACAATATGCTCAGCCAGCACTAGACTTTCCTTTCTTTAATATAAACACAAAAAAACAATGTCAACAATGTTTAAATTCCCCGATTGTCAGTTCTTATAGAATAGAATAGAATAGAATAGAATAGAATAGAATAGAATAGAAATACTTTTATTATCCCATGGGAAATTAGACACTGCAAATCGCTCAACATTTAAACATTTAGACAGGACAGGTCACAAATTAGAATAATAACACAAATCAAATCAAGTTGCCTAGGATAAGAGTAGAGTAAAATAAAATAGGATAAAATGAAATGAAATAAAATATACAGAAATAAATACAGTAAGAATATACTGAGAATACTGAGCATGGGGTAAACAATTGTCAATATAATTATAATTTAAATCTAACTAAATGAAATATGAAATATATATTCCAGTATTCAGTGTAACTAGGTGCAGTATGCTTTAGGTAGTGTATTGTCCTCCTTGGGTTCCAATAAGACTTAGATCAATGTCTGGCAGCCGTCGCTGCCCCCTGTTGTGGAGCCTGGAGGCCGCTAGTCGCGTCCTCCTGCCACTATTGAGCTGCCGCTCTGTGCTCAGTGATGCAGTGAGGCACAGTGATGCATTATATAGTCTGATGGCTGTTGGAATGAAGGACTTCCTGTGCCGTTCAGTGCTGCATTTGGGTAGTGTGAGCCTAGCACTGAACATGCTCCTCCTGTCAGCCAAGTCTGTGTATAGTGGATGGGTGGGGTTTTCCCTGATGGCCTGGAGCTTAGCGAGGCTCCTCCTCTCCGCCACCCTCGCTAGGAATGGAAAGGAATGGAAAGATTAGTTTTCCGCTTGAAATTAAAGTGCAGTATTTGAAATACAATGAAAGGAATATGGCTGGATTTCTTATCAAAGGGAAAAGTGTCACTGTTATTTAAAATAAATAAATAAACAAATTAGAAGGCCATCAATATAAATTGCAGCATACATCAAACTAACACACACACTGTACTGTTTCAAAACAACACTGCTCTGTTCATTCTATTTTTTTTTAAATATGTACATTATCTGTCTACATTTATTTAGACTAACATTATTTAAATATTGAGTGCAACTGTGGTGGATTAACGTAATTCGGTGAGTTGGAACTATCTATGGGTTGGGGGACCGCACGGACATTTTAGTGTCACGGACCTTCTCGACTCTTAACGTTACCGGAGTTGATAACAGTGGCAATAGTCCCGGTTGGAGTTAGTAAACACAGTTGTATGTTAGCCTTCTTGGATGTTGAATAAACGCCTATCATTGTCTTTAAACACCCCGCCTCTCAGACTCCCATTTTCTCTTGTGCTAGCTAGTAGCTACGATAACATTTCATTGGCTGTATTAGCTGGCGGGCTACCATAGTTAAAACGTGTGTTGTGTTGTACAAACTGCTAACGTTATGGCAAGATGTGTGTAGGCCTATGTAATGTTAATGGCCATGTTTTTAAAGTCGTAATGAAGATTGATTTATATTGCACTTGCCATTTACACAAACTGACTAGCACCTGTAGTGCTGCTGCTGCCTGCAGCCAGCGCTCACCTCTGCCGGCTGCGTCTATTCGAAACCCAAACGGTTCGTGCTTCCGCGTTCGCGTTTTCTGCTCTGATTGGCCACTGACCTACGCTAGTTTTGCCGACGACAGTATGAGCGTAGAAATAATGCGTGGAGAGCGGAGAGCGAGCCTCGCACACACGCACTTTGAAATGGGTATTCCTCTCCAACAGACAGCAGAAGGTCAAAATAAATAACATCACATCCCACCCTTTATATCTCAGCACAGGAGCCCCCCAAGGCTGCGTCCTTTCACCCTGGCTTTTCTCCCTATACACCAACCTGCTCATATCCCTCCACAACTCCGTAAAAATATATAAATATGCAGACGACACAACCCTTATAGGCCTCATCACAGACAATAACGAAACAGAATACCGTACACAAATCAACCACACACTCACCTGGTGCACAGACAATAACCTCCTTCTCAACTCATCAAAAACCCAAGAACTCATCATAGATTTCAGACGCCAGCCAAACCCCAAAACCCCCATATCCATCTCCGGCAAACCCATAATCACCACAGATTCCTTCAAATTTCTCGGCACTCACATAAGCAATAACCTCAAATGGAAAACCAACACAGACCACATACACAAAAAAGCAAATCAAAGACTCTTCTTCCTCCGCCAGCTTAAGAAATACAGAGTCAATAAACATCTCTTGCTCCGTTTCTACCAGGCCATTATACAAAGCATCCTCACCTTCTCCATAACTGTTTGGTACAGCAATCTGGACACTCACTCAAAAAACAAACTACAAAGAATCATCAATAAATCCTCAAAAATAATCTGCACCCCACTCCCTTCCCTCGAATCACTCCACCGCCAAATCACAATCAGGAGAGCCAGGAAAATCATCTCCGACCCCACTCACCCAGCACACCACATCTTCCAGCTGCTGCCCTCCGGGAGGCGCTACAGATCCCTGACCACCAAAACAACCCGGTTCAAAAACAGCTTCTTCCCCACTGCCATACGGACACTGAACTCCCTGTAGCACCCCCCCCCGCCCCCTGTAGTACCCCCCGCAACCCCCCTTACCTCTGCTGACATGGACATGGACAAACTCTGAACTGTATCTATGTAATTGTGTTTTCTTTTATGTACGCTGTAAGTGATGTTATATGTTCTATGTTTTTATGTTTTTATGTTGGAACTGCTATGAAATCTGCACTGAAACTAAATTCCACCAGCCTGGCTGGGTGGTCATTAAATAAATTGAAATTGATTGAAGTATCACAGTAGTACGCCCTACTGTAGAACATGACATATTAGCATGACATCTGATTTATTAATGCCAATACTAGGGACAAACGCAATCATGGATTAGTCACTCAGTTTTAACATCCGCCGACTTAGCTCACCTTGTTCGTCACCTCGTTCGTCTGCTGGCTGTGGAGCCTATGGTCACAAGTTAAAATCACTCTTGGTTAAAGTTTTTTTTTTTTTTTTTCGTTTAATTAATTTATCCACTCTGGTTGGATGGTGTGTATGTATATGTATGTATTGTGCTGTATAATGACAATACATTTTAATCAAATCTCATTTTGAAATCGCTACGCTGCCTATGGACACGACAGTGGCGCGTCAGACAGCTTCGAATGTTTGTCATTATACAGCACAATACATACATATACATACACACCATCCAACCAGAGTAGATAAATTAATTAAAAATAAAAACTTGAACCAAGAGTGATTTGAACTTGTGACCATAGGCTCCACAGCCAGCAGACGAACGAGGTGAGCTAAGTCGGCGGATGTTAAAACTGAGTGACTAATCCATGATTTACAATTGTGCCAATTGCGTTTGTCCCTAGTATTGGCATTAATAAATCAGAGGTTTGATTGATTGATTGATTGAAAAGTTTATTAACAGATTGCAGAATGGGTACAGTACAGTACAGCTCAATACATACAATTGTTAAGGGGATGCAGACCAGAGAAAGACTTTCGACTTGTTTACATCAGGGTCCCCCATTTTCAATTCATCATAACATATATGACATACATGACATACAGATAGACAGTACTGCTACATCTATACATTTATGACATATCAGATTTGCAAATACAGTACTGTTTGTGATACAAAAGTGTCCAGAAAAGGAGTGTATATACATTTGGCATAGAAACTGTACATTGGAGGAGGTTGGTTGGGTGGGGTGGGGTTGGGTGGGTTGGGTGAGGGCTGTACATTGGAGGTGGGGGGGTATGCTAATAATATGTCATGTTCTACAGTAGGGCGTACTACTGTGATACCAAATCAGATGTCATGCTAATATGTCATGTTCTACAGTAGGGCGTACTACTGTGATACCCATTTCAAAGTGCGTGTGTGCGAGGCTCGAGGCTAGCTCTCCGCTCACCACGCATTATTTCTACGCTCATACCGGCGTCGGCAAAACTAGCGTAGGTCAGTGGCCAATCAGAGCGGAAAACGCGAACGCGGAAGCACGAACCGTTTGGGTTTCGAATAGACGCGGACTCCGTGCCAAATAAAAAAAAATATTCTTTTTTTGCGCATCCCCTGAACCGTGGAGGTCGTGCCGAACGGTGTACGGTTCGAATGTGTATCATTCCACCCCTAGCTGTCACCCTTCCTTTTCACCCTCTACACCTCCGTCTTCTGCCACAACTCGAGTAGGTGACACCTGCAGGGATTAAAGCAAAAAGAAATTTCCTGACTGAACTTTTTTTTCAGGCCAAGTCTATTCTTATTTTTCATTTTTCATTTAATTTAATTTTTATTTATTCATACATGGAATTGTTACAGTCCAACAGTACACATAGTTCACTTAATATTTTAACCTCTGTATATTTTTATTTATATTTAATAGCGTTAGCGTTTTAAGGGAACTAGATTATTTTTAACATCTTTTCTATTGCTTGCTATTTCTATTTGCTTTCACGTAATATCAATGCTGTTTTCAATTCAAAAATCAAATCAACCTAGGATTTTATTTTTTTTAAACTTTGACCATTCCGCTGGTTCTTTTTTTTTTGCGTTTATCGCTTTTTTTTTCTCTGGTCAAGTATGACCGACAGAAACAGGTTGAATGGGGGTATGGGGGGAAAGACACTCTGAGAAAGTACGGCTTGTCCGGGAGTCGAACTCGCTACCCCAGATCCGTGACGCGCACGGTTGTCCCCGACGCCGAAATAGCGTTCGAGGTACGCGGAGCTGGAGCTCCCCCAACCTAGGATTTTTATATAACCCCCACAGTGGTGTGTTCAGTTGGTACCAGGCCACGTGAGTGGATCGGCGGGGGCGAGAAATCCGCTCTTCGCTCTTTAAAGCTTGGTCCGCTCCGCTAATCGCTCATGTTGACCCCGCCCCCAAGTCGCTCTCCGCTCGCTCACCTTGAATCGAGCGCTCCCCGCGCCACATCGCTTGGCAGATTTTAATTTTTTTTTGAGCATGGTGTAAATTAGCTCAAACTACAACAGTCTACACCCCCTGGGCCCCTTAACAATTGTTTGTATTGAGCCGCATTGTAATTGTACCCATTCTACAATGTTAAATAACGTTGTTTATCCATTCACTAGCTCTATTAAGAGATGATAGCTAGCCTAGCCACAATGCTATGGTCGCTGCCATTAACGTTAGCATGTAAGCTAACGACAACAACAATGGCGTCAAAACATTTTCTAACAGGATGCATGTGAGTGACAAAGCCTGAACAGGATATCACAGGTTCACCCTTCTCATTGGTTGAAAATGGCCTTCATGTTTGTACATCGCCATCGGTTGCTTTGGCATTGTACTACATGTATATTACATCAGTGTTAAACCACTGTGAGCGGCCTGGAGTGGATTGGAGCGGAGGAGAACTCTCGCTCCGGACGTCGCGCCGACCCATTTTAAAACCCACTCCTCGCTCACGTCAAAACCGCCCGCGCCGCTCACGTGCACTGGTTGGTACGTCCCAGCAGGGACCAGGATGTAAACTATATGATGCCCATGTTATTGGTTGCAAACTTGCAATACAGATGCAGTTGACACACGCTCTAGTCTCCTATCTTGTTATTTCACACAAACAGCTAGTAGCTACCCCTAGTAGCTGGCTTCTTATGTTGCCAACATATCCTACACATCAAATCCACATTAGATGCTCCAACTTGGATCTTTTGGAACAATTGTTTTTTGTATGTAGTGAAGCTGTTTGAACAGTTTTTGTTGACATGGGATTTTTTTTTATTACAACTTTTGATTTTCGCAGCTGGTATTGTTCAAAATTGCCAAATAATGTTGTGATACTAAACAAATACCTCATATGCATAATTCAGGCAATTGGTTGCAATACAGATGCACAGTTGACACACGCTCTAGTCTCCTCTCTGTTCACACAAACAGCTACCCCTAGTAGCTGGCTTCTTATGTTGCCGACATATCCTACAGAACATTCCTTAAAATAGAAATAATTGATTTGCTTGTTAGCCAGCTTTGATTGATTTGCTTGTTAGATCACAGCGAAACCACAGCTCCGATGGATAATGGCGTTTTCTTTTGTTATTCTTATTTGTGACTTTGTTCTGTCTACCTAAATGTTTACTGTGAGCGATTTGTAGCGCCAAATTTCCCTTGGGATGATTAAAGTATTTCTATTCTATTCTATCATTGGGTTAAACAAATTATTACAAATGGTGTCTGCGTGTAGCACCACATATTAACTCTTTCACAACCATACCCGTGTATACTCGGGTTTTGATCATTTGATCCCTGTATACGGTCAGCCAGAGCCATCTAGATGTCTATGATTAATCTACCTACGTTGCAATTGCAATGCAGATCGAATATCACCAGGTGGCAGCATCGCCTACCTTTGAACTGGAATGGCTTGGTGTGGATACACGTTTTCCTTTTTTTGTGCTGGTAATCGCGATGGCGATGCGATCACTTGGAATTATTCTTTTTGGAATACCTTCTTGCTAAGGTAAGGTATATTCTGTCTATTTTACCAAACCTGAAACAGGTTTTTCTAACGATCACAGTTTTGTGTTATACCGGACATAAAACATGCTCGACAAACACGATCACAGTTTTGAGTTAAAACGACCCCCCCCCCTTGATGATTTTCTGAAGGTACATATGTACATGTTATATACCTTTGATTTACATTTACATTTAGTCATAATTTAGCTGCCGCTTTTATCCAAAGCGACTTACAAGTTCTGTACGACAAGTCATCAGGAAGGGTACAACTCTATCAGCTGAGTAACAATGTTCATCAAAGTGTTGAGTGCTACAGTGTAGGTTAGTTTATTAGGACAAGTGCATGACAGTACGGTTAGTTAGGGTTAGATTTTTATTATTTTTTAATTTTTATTTCTTTATTTTATTTGTTTCCAGATTATGGTTGAAGAAGTGTGTCTTTAGTCGACGGCGAAAGATTGGACGGGTTTCGGCTGTCCTAACTGGGGTGGGTAGTTCATTCCACCATTGTGGGGCAAGGACTGAGAATAGGCGACTTCTCTTTGATGACCCTCCCGGAGATTGGATAGGAGTAGGTCTGAGGCGGCCAGAAGATGCAGAGCGTAGGGGTCTTGAGGGTGTGTAGTTAGAGACCATTGACCGGAGGTAGGCAGGAGCGGTTCCCTTTGTCACACGGTATGCTAGGTCGAGGGCCTTGAAGCGGATTCGTGCAGCAATGGGGAGCCAGTGCAGGTCCCTAAGAAGTGGGGTGACATGGGCCGACTTCGGTAGGTTTGAGATCAGGCGGGCCGCTGCGTTCTGAATGAGTTGAAGAGGCTTGGTGGCAGTGGCCAGGAGGCCAGCGAGCAGTGCGTTGCAGTAGTCGAGGCGGGAGATGACTGTTGATTGGACGAGGAGTTGGGTGGCTTCTTTTGTCAGGAAGGGGCGGATCCTTCTGACATTGCTCAGGAGGAGTCTGCCGGTTCTGGTTGTCGCTGCGATGTGAGCAGAGGGGGGAGGATTTGGCTGGCAGGTGGAGCAATTCTGTTTTGCTTAGGTTCAGTTTGAGGTGGTTGGTCATCATCCAGGCGGAGATGTCGGACAGATAGGCCGAGATCTGCTCAGAGACGTGGATATCTGAGGGAGGGAAGGAGAGGAAGAGTTGAGTATCATCGGCATAACAATGATACGAGAAGCCATGAGACTAGGGATGTCCGATATTATCGGCCTACCGATATTCTCGGCCGATATCGGCATAAAAATGTGATATCGGAAAATATCGGTATCGGTTTTCAAAAATATATATATTTCGAGCATCCCTACATGAGACGTGATAATGTTACCCAGTGATTTAGTGTAGAGGGAGAGGAGAAGGGGTCCTAGGACCGAGCCCAGGGGGACACCCGTCCGCAGGGGGCGGGTGGCCGACAGGGTCCCTCTCCATGACACTTGGTAAGAGCGGTCATTGAGGTATGATGTCAGCCATGTCAGCGCAGAGCCAGCCACTCCCATTCCTGCGAGGGCCGCGAGGAGAATCTGATGGTTGACTGTGTCGAAGGCTGCAGATAGATCTAGGAGAATCAGGACAGAGGAGAGGCCTTTCGCTTTTGCTAAGTGAAGTGCCTCTGTGACCTCAATGAGGGCCGTTTCTGTGGAGTGGCCAGTCCGGAAGCCAGACTGATTAGGGTCTAGGAGGTCATTCTGTAAGAGATAAGCAGTAAGTTGGTTGGATACAGCATGTTCAAGAGTTTTAGAAAGGAAGGAGAGAAGAGAGACAGGACGATAGTTGCCTATGACGGTGGGGTTCAGGGTTGGTTTTTTAATGAGCGGCGTGACTCTGGCTTGTTTTAGGGAGGTGGGGACCACCCCCGAGTTGAGTGAGGAGTTGATGGTTGCAGTTAGGAATGGGAGGATGTCTGGTGCTATGGTCTGGAGGAGTGGGGAGGGTAGCTGGTCCAGCTGGCATGTAGTCGGTTCGACGTTACCAGTGTCAGGGTCTCGGCTTCTGTAATGGGAGAGAAAGATGACAGAGTGAAGGATGAGGTTCTCGATTCAGTATTTGGAATGGGTGGGGGTTGGGAGAAGGAGCTGCAGATGTTCTCCACTTTTTCTTCAAAGAAGATCGCGAAGTCTTCGGCAGAGAAAGTGAGACGGTTTGAGTTGGGGTGAAGACCTTTCGGTTAAGCATGATTTGGGAGTAGTTGGGGTTTCAGGGAATCTACCAGAATTCCAACCAGAACGATTCGGGCTTATTGCATATAATGCGTCCTATCTCGCGATCTATGGAAAAAGACTGGATTATTCCGGAAATGGGGCGCTGTTTAGCGTGCACAGTGTGTAGAAATTAGCTGATTAGTCGGTAATGGACTATGAACAATGCCTGTAAAATGAGCCATAATATTATGATTTTTTATACTTCAATGATTTTTTTGGGAATTCGATGCTTCGGGGCAGAGATTCGAAGCTTCGAGATAAAAAAAATCTAAAATAGTTATAAATAAAAAACAATTATTTCATTTTTATTATTATAATTTTGTTTATGTTGTTGGACTTGTACAGCACTTTGTTCAACTTTGTCAGTGCTGTAAAGTTTAAACCTTTTTAAATCCGATGGAGCATAATGTATAGCGATCATATGCATTTGAAAATTTTAATATAGCGTGTATACTGTATAGGGACGAAACGGCAATCGATAATGTATAATACGCGTCAGGGCCTATAGCGCGCGTCCTAGGAATTACTGCTATACAATCTAAAAACATACTTATATTCTTGACGGTACTAACATGACAATGTATCAATGGAAAAATATAGCGTTCCCACATCCTGAACGATAGATAGCCGATGTTGAATGGGCCATAGTAATGTCGATATAGCTATAATATTTAAAAAGTTATAGCCCTGCAAAGAAGGTGAGCCACTCCATAGGTTTACAGTGCTGGCAGAGGGTGGTAAAGATGGGCATAATGCATGGCACCCAATGTGTTGACAGAGAGGCAGAGTTGATTTTGTACAAAAAAAGAAATACATTTAAAAAAAGAAATATATTCACATTTTATTTTCATATTCCAATCCCATGCCCATTGAACGAAGCTTCGAAGCTTCGAAGTATTTGAGACAAAGACAGCCCTACATACTATTGTCTCCATAGCTATAATACAGAACACACGATGGGTCTGCAAACATAGCTAAAATGGTAATTAACGCTGGCGTCAAACAGTGCAGATGGCGATAGCTGGTGGCTGTGAATGAGTTAACGTCCTCACATACATAAAAGCGAGTAACATCTACACAGCGGGACAAATGGCGCTACACTGGCTTATACATGAAAAAAGGATAACGACAGTTGGTACATTAGCTCAATCATAGGAAGGATCATGTTAGCCAACTTAGCGCCTCTTCCAGTCAATTGACTCAACAATCTGGATATCACAGAATGGATCCCACATGGAAGAAATAACTATATTATTAACGGCCACTTTTCAAACTAGCGTATGTCTCAAACTGAACTTCAACTCTTGTTCTGAGCTCACAACACTCGCGAGGTAACTTACATACAACAAGATAACAGGAGTCTTAACCCTTTCACTGCCACACTACAGAATGTTAACCCTTCACTATCACACTACCGACGGTTACTAGTGAAAGGGTTAACCTTCTGTGTATTGTCGCAGTGAAAGGGTTAACCGTTTTGTAGTGCGGCAGTGAAAGGGTTAAAGGGATAGTCCGCTAAATTATTTCCCAGCCTTTTGTACACAGGTAGCCAATTGACAGAAAATCCGTCGCGTCTCCGAATCAAATTGACGGAGCGCTTGAATCCCTGCACCTGCAGAAGTTCTCAGATGACTCCTCCATTGTAAGTTACATCACCAACAACAATGAGGAGGAGTATAGAGCCCTGGTGGAGAGCTTTGTGGGGTGGAGCGACAGCAACCACCTCCAACTAGGGGTGGGCGATATGACGATATTAAATAAATATCGGGTACAGTTCATTAATGATACTTTTTAAACGTATCGTGGATATCGTGATGTTTTGCCCTCACGCGAGTTTCTAAGCCGCCGCGGCTGAGATGAGACTTACAGGCGCAGCGCCTTCCTCTCCCTCTCGCAGAAAAAGTCAGTCACACACACTCACCCAAAATTACGTCACGCACACGCACATACACAGCCAGAGACAGAGAGGGGGTGGAGTCAGTGCCACATAAGATGAGTGAACAAGGCAAAAACGAAAGCGAGGACTCTAAAAAGGGTTCTACATCAGTGATCTGGACCTGGTTCGGCTACATGCGAACAGACGTGAGTAAAAGCACCATCCTGTGCAAGCCTTGTAATGCTAAAGTCGGGGCAACGGGAGGAAACACTACCAACCTCTTCCAACATCTGAAAAGAAAACACCAAAAAGAATATGCCAAAAGCATTCAATTGTGCGGTAGCCCTGTGACCAAACCAAATCAAAAGCATTCGATTACCAGTTATAAGCTACTAGTTTGTAGACTAGATTTACATACAAAATATCAGTATTTATATCTAATGTAACAATTAAATAAATGTGTCGTCATGTGTGTGAGTGTGGTGGTTCATTTATTTTTAAACAGTCAAACGTTTCAGTAAACAATAAACATTACAATTCTGACAAGGTGGTTTGACATTTTCATGTTTTGCTAATGCTTTGTTTTTTAATAAGATAAGTAAGTATGCCGGGTGCCCTAGCAGTCATATTTGCCCTACAATAAATAGTGACAATATATAATCTAATAATCTAAATCTAATCTAATATATATTATCCAAAAAAAAACTAAATGCTAAATATATGCAATATTAGGGCTGTCTTAAATACTTTGAAGCTTTGTTTGATGGGCATGGAATTCGAATGGGAAAATAAAATTCGAATATTAATTTAAAAAAAATAAAAAATATATAAATGTTTATTTTTTTTACCTGCGAAATCAACTCTGCCTCTCTTTGTTAACTACAACAAGCAATGCCGTTTGTTATTTAAGATGAGGTCGGACTCTGCACTGACAGATTTGTGTTCATTGTGCTGCTTTTACAAAGCCTCAAATTACGGCTTACAATATTAAGTAGGGATGCTCGATATTGGCTTTTTTACCGATACCGATACACACCGATATTGTCCAACTCTTAATTTCCGATACCGATATCAACCGATATAACATTTTAATGCCGATATCGGCCGATAATATCGGTAGGCCGATAATATCGGACATAATTTCTATAGAAATGTAAAAAAATAAAAATAAAAAATTGAAAACCGATACCGATATTTTCCGATATGACATTTTAATGCCGATATCGGCCGATAATATCGGTAGGCCGATAATAACGGACATCCCTAATATTAAGTGTTTCGTTTGTCTAAAATTTAAACTTTACAGCAGTGACAATTCTCTATAGTATTTTTTATAGTGTCCCGACCCATATAAAAACATGCCTTAATAAAAAATTAAGTCGAATTCTGCCTTTGTCTCTATTAACTACATATAAATATTTATATAATTGTTTGCTTTATAGACGAAGGTTGCAACATAATTATGTAATGTAATGTTGTTGGCTGTGTAATGGAGAGCAGCCGCCCAGGCAGCGCAGTTCCCGACTCATTATTAATTTAATTAATTAATCCAATCCACTTTATTTATAGAGCAAAGAGCACATTTAAAAACAACAAGATTGACCAAAGTGCTGTACAAGTCCCACCACATAATTTTATTTTTTATTAATTAATTAATATATATATATATATATATATATATATATATATATATCTTTTTTATCTCGAAGCTTCTCTCCCCCGAAGCTTCGAATGCCAAAAAAAGATTTGAAGGTCAGCCCTATGCTATAATCTAATAATCCAATAAACGAAATATAATCTAATATATAATCTAAAAATGCAAAATGCATTTGATGAATATCAGCGAATTTATTTTAAGCAATGTGTTATAATATCATGAGACTACTAATGCATTATGCCATCTACTGAAAATGGTGATATTCTAAATACACTTCTTATTTTTCTTGTTTTTTCCCCCGGATTCATCGAGCCAAAGCTGTGTGCAAGAAAGTGGTTGGTGCCTTTTCCTTCAGCTGAAAAAAAAAGAGGGATATGGCTGCTGCCCAAGCTGAATTAAACTGGCCTCTACACAAACTCATCACTGAGTCACCTACCAGGTGGGGATCGAGGCAGAAGATGATCCAAAGAGTGCTGGAGCAGGAGCAGCGTTTCCGTTAGCCGGTAATTACCGGTATTTGGCCGGCAAAATCTGTTGAAGTCCGACATATTTAATCTCTCCGGTCATAGTGTCCGGTGAAAATAGTTCCCTCTGGGCACAGTTTGATTATTTGAATTGTATTTGGATGGGCTGGAGTTGGGTGAACGAAACAATCATTGCGTTTGTTGTCGTTGCTTCGCTCAGCGAGAGCTTGCTGCTGGATTTGCGGAAGGCATGCAGCTGCAGACCCACATAACCCACCAGCTTTGCTGGCACAGTGCGGTCCCCAGACCTGGAAAGCTGCTCTGCGGGTCTGCAGCTGGATGCTTCTTGCAAACTAACTGCTGCCGGCTCGCGCTGATAACAGCTTTCATTGTTGGACCGGCTGCTTGGTGGAGCAACGATGAAACGAATGTAATGAATCGTTCGTCGCATGGGCTATTTAATTTTGGCCTGTTTTGGTACGGTTCGGGTGATCAAGTTGTGCTTGGAGGGAGTTGTTTTCACCGGACATTATGACCAGCACCAAGTCGTTGGGAGGTGGAGAAATACATCACGCAAACCCGGCCACGATAACGTTGCCGTCTCTCTCTGCAAAATTTCTCAGTTCTTCGCTTGATATAATTAATACAAATGTCCAATATAACGGAATTCGTTAGCTCATAAAAATGTGATTATAACAGACTGCTGTTTAGTGTCGGACCGACTGCCCACATACGCGGTCTATTTTATTTCAAGTCAGCAGCAGCACGGAGTATCGAGGGACTTATTTTATTTGGAATATATTAATGACTGTATACGCAAAAGTAGCCTAGTTTTAAATAATAATATTATAAATCTACATGCCTTGAGGATGACATTCTTTATATAGTCTGCCTATAAATTGTTTTAAAGCTCAATAAACTATGACCGGAATTAATCTCATTTGTCCGGTAGATTGAAATCTTGCAGGTCACGGAGACCGGCAACAATTTTTTCTAACGGAAACCCTGAGCAGGAGAAAGCAATAACCGGACAAAAAAAGCAGGCACTTGGTGCCCACGTGGCAGGACATTGATGTCCTAGAATAGGTGAACAAGGCTCTAAGCCCACTGCAGGAATTCACAGATGCACTATCAGGGGAAGACTACGTGAGCGTATCCTATCTTAAGCCTGTCCTTCACCTCTTCAACTCCAATGTCCTAAATCCGGAGGAAGAGGACACAAATCTGACCACAACAATGAAAATTACCATTATGGGCTATCTCAACGACAAGTACTCAGAACCCGCCACAGTTGACCTGCTGGACATGGCATCACTCCTTGACCCACAATTTAAAACAGACTACATGAAAAGATTGAAGACGTAAAAAAGTCAGGGCGGTTTCCGAACTGGAGTCTCTGCTGGCAGAGCAGAGCTCATCACAGGCAACAACCGTGTCTGCATCCCAAGAAGGAGCAGAAGCTGACCCAGCAGCACCAGCGAAGAAAGCCAACAAGACACTTGGACGTTTATTAGAAAAAACAGCCGCCGTCTCTTCTGCCTGTTCCGAGAAAGAACTAATTGAAGGTGAAGTGACAAGTTACCTCCAGACGCCTGATGCAGATAGCGAGACAGATCCACTGACATGGTGGAAAGTCTACTTTCCAAGGGTTAGCCAACTCGCCAGAAAGTACCTCTGCATTCCTGCCACCAGTGCTCCATCAGAGAGAGCATTCAGCACTGGTGGCAACATTCCCATCGGTTCCCACAGACATTGCAAAATGAAATTCAAAGGCTTTTTTTTTTTCTATCTACTTTTTCTCCTCCTTTTTCTGTAATTTTTCTCCCATCCCATTTTTACCTCTCGTGCCAATTCTCCCTCCCCTGTCCTGATCGTTGCTCACATGTGCCCCCCACTGGCCGGTCGTAGGGAGGATAGAAGCCCATCACATGTCTCCTCCGATACATGTGGAGGCAGCCAGTCACATATTTTCACCTGCCAGCGTGGACTCTCATTGGCGAGGAGTAACATGTAGGAGGCTCACACTGCCCCCGCCATTTTCCTGTCTTTGCTGTGCAGGCGCCCTGACCGACCTGTAGGAGTCGCTGTTTACAACGACCAGACTACCACCCATCGACTCTCCTCCCGCTGACTCTGCCAATTGAGTCAGTATGACGGCCGGCCCAAGCCGGAGGCAACGCTGACAGGCGGATTCGATACCGGTGTCTCTTGCGTTGGTGACGATCGCAGTGTCCGCTGCGCCATCCAGCCGCAAATTCAAGGACTTTTAAGTACATTTCCAAGCACTATTTTTCATTTTCAAGGATGTCACTCGAAGGATACAATTCACTTTTAAATGCTGTTTTTTTTAAGCATCTTCTTGGCCTGCTTGCCAGCTAGAGCAAGCTAGAGCATCACACGTGAGGAAGTGAGGAAAAGCAGTTGGAGCGAGCGAGACAGAGACTCGTCAGATTTGATTAAAACAGAATATTAAAAAAGGATTTCTTGATTCAGAACAATTTGATGATGGATGTCCAAAACATTCAATGTGAATGGTTGATTTGAATTGCAAGGACTTTTTAAGCACCTTGTTAAAAAATGGGATGTTCAATGAAATCCAGGCCTTGAATTATTATTTTCTTTTTTAAGCACTTCAAGGACCTTGTGCGAACCCTGCAATATTGTCACATGCCACAGTTCAGCTCTGAAGCCTGACGCTGTTGATGGCTCGTTCTCGTTTTCCTTGTGAAGTTTTTCTGTACTTTTTTTTTTATCCACTTTTTCTCCTCCTGTTTTTCTCCCATACCAATTTAGTCGTTATGCCAATTCCCCCCTCCCCTTCCTGGTCGTTGCTTGCACGTGCCCCCCACTGGTTGGTCTAGGGAGCCCTGAAGTCTATCAGATGCTTCCTCCGAGACATAGGAGACAGCCAGCAGCATCTTTTCACCTGCCAGCGCGGACTCTCATTGGTGAGGTGTAACGTGTGCGAGGTCACACTACCCTCACCATCTCCCTCCCTCGCTGTGCAGGCGCCCTGACCGACCTGTAGGAGTCGCTGTTTACAACGACCAGAATACCATCCCACCGGCTTCCCTCCCGCTGACTCTGCCAATTGAGCCAGTATGAGGGCCGGCCAAGCCGGAGGCAACGCTGACAGCCGGATTCGATACCAGTGTCTCTCGCATTGGTAACGAGTGCTTAGTCCGCTGCGCCACCCAGCCGTCCTTGTTTTGTACTTATTTAGGCATAATAAAAAATATTGTTGGTTTCCTGTTGGTTGTCAGTTTGGCCATGGGTAGGGAATTTATTTTATTTTTTTATTTTATTCTTTCGCACGGCGACTATGGATAGGGAATTTCTTTATTTAATTAAAATGTTCACAACAACATGGATGCATGTACTCTGCCAGCATGTTTAATATCCATAATACTAAATGTTTGACTAAGATTTCTATGAAACTTTATTCTATATAAAAAAATAAAAAAATAAAACGAATTTAAAAAATAAACTCATAAAATATATTGGGTCGCACCTAAAGCGGCAGGGTCGGTCAGCAACCGGAAACCAACCATTATTTTTGTTAGGCCTTATTTGCATTCAGCACTGACCCCGCCAGGTTGAAAAGTAAGAACTTTGTTATTTTGAAAAGTTACACGTTTGGCATGTGTATATGGCATCATGTATATATTTTCTTTTTGAAATTAATTAATTTATTTTAGAGGTTAAAGGGGAACTATCTTATAATGGCCTTTTCCAGTGTTTAGCATTGTTTTCTAGCAATGTGGGGTTGTATCAATGGGGTCTAATTCTCATTTTGCCTGATTCGTCCAGTTCAGATGTCACGAGACCCTCCCCCACTGAACTAAGCCATTCTGAAACGTAGGGATGCATCGATATGAAAATTTGCGGCCGATACCGATTGTTCAACTAACACAATCGGCCGATACCGATATTTGTGGCAATTTTTTTTTTAATTAATTAATTTTTTTTTTTTTTTTTTTTTTACTTTTTATGAAACTACTGTATATTTATTTGTATGTCTCTAAATGTTTTGATGAATTGAAAATGGAGGACCCTTATGTAAAAAAGCCGAAAGTCTTTTTCTGGTCTTCATCCTCCAGTCTTAGCACTGTTGTTGTATTGAGCTGTACTGTATTGTACCCATTCTGCAATCTGTTAATAAAGTTTTCAATCAATCAATCAGACAAATGTATAGAAAAGCTTTTATTATAACCATATAACAAAAAATGATATTATTGTTTATGAAAATGTGTTAGCCCTATGCTTGACTATTATTTTAGGCATGGCAACAAATAAAATAATAATAATAACATTAATAAATAAAATATTAAATAAATAAATAGGCTACACGTCTCTCTTTTTGTGTTACAAATTGTGCTCACCGATATCAACATAGGCCTCTTTACTTAAAAAAGGAAACATCAAGAAATATGTTTATGGTATTCCATCATGCCATGTGTGTTTTTTATATATTTTATAATGCTCATGATTATTGCTGAAGTCTGAGTCATACAATACCCACTGGCTTTCATCTTCAACAGACTAACTTGACTAAAAAGACAAAAAAGTGTATGAGTTTTAAGAGTTTAAGAGACAGCACTCACTGTATCTCTCTCAAACAAAGCTTCATGTTCTCCAGTAATATCTCCATAATCTGAGTTTGCAACAGAACCATTTTGATTGACAGTCGATTCTGCCAATTACGTCACACCGCTAGCACCCACCTCCTGCTGTTCTTACCACCAATCGGCAAGCGTTTATTCTTATTTTACTTCCGGGAAGTCCGCCATTGATTTTGACGAGAGCTCAACAACAACGACAACAACAACGTTAGCTCCCCACGGCCCACGAGTAGATTACCAGCGCTCCGTAGGATGACCAAACGAGGCATAATGATTTTACTGCAACGAATGTTATAATAAAAGCTTTTCTATACATTTGTCTGATTGAAAACTTTATTAACAGATTGCAGAATGGGTATTCAGTATGGGCTCTCTGAGCAAAGGAAGGAACTGAGATATGAATGACCAACAACAATGCTATAGTCGGGTAAATAATATGCTGATGCTTGAACGTGTAACTATATAACGTTAATGCCACAAAACGAATGCCTTTGTTAATCATAACTATAAGTAACTTTGATGCAGTAGCGTGTGTGTGTGTGTGGGGGCGGCGTTGTGCAGGTCGCTTGACTGAAACTTTTTTCAAAGTTTGAACGTGTGGGTCAGATTGACGCGACACAAATTGATGGATATTTATCGGCTAGACGGCTACTGGCATCATTTGTGCTTATCGGCCGACAGGCCGATGGCAGTCAACAAGGCACTTCGGCTGATACCCGACAGATATACCCCTACTGAAACGTATGCGTACCTCTGACGTGTAAGAATTCTCATCTGCATAGTAACGCCCCCTCTATGTTTGTAGCCACCGCGCACAATCAACCATTATTTATTGCAGTACGCAAGCAAATACGTGGAATTGAAGTTTAACAGTTAGTTAGCATTGGGTTAGCATTTAAAAATGTTATGAGCAAAACGGGCAAGATATGTTGTGCTGTTCCTGACTGCCAAGCAGCGAATATGTCCTTGCATTAATTTCCTGATGATGTCGTGATCTGCCAGCAATGGGCCAAGAGACCCGCCGAATGTTGTCCCAACTGCTCGGAGTCGGGTGTGTACCGCACATTTTTGCAAGAAGGACATTGAGAATCAAGGACTTTATAATTCTGGGATGATTTCCAGGATGTTACTAAAGAAGGGAGCTGTACCGAGTATTCGGGACCCGAAAGAAAATATCGAATCAGTAAGTACAAATGTCGTAATTAGTCATTGATTTACTGTCGGGTTATATTTATTGTGGACAGAAGTTGTCAAATCATTACTTAGCAACTGTCAACTGTCTGCACATGTGTCAATAGTGTATTAACGTTACTATTTTACTGAATTAATCCAAAGCACTTTACAATTTATGCCTCACATGGACACATGCACCCATACACCGATCGTGGAGTCAACCATGCAAGGTGCCAAGGGGGCGGGGCACATCAACTCAAGGGACACCAATAAAAATTTAACAAGCTGGTGAGGAAGGCTAGCTCTGTGGTGGGAGTCGAGCTGGTCAGACTAGAGGTGGTGGTAGAGAGGAGGATGAGAAGGAAGCTGGCCGCTATCCTGGAGAATCTCTGCCACCCCCTCTACGATGAGCTAGTCAAGATGAGAAGCATGTTCAGTCACAGACTCATACCCCCCCGACACTCAACTAACCGCGTCAGCCAGTCCTTCATACCAGCGGCCATCAGGCTCCACAACAGTCGACAGGGACCGCTGCCAGCAGCCGGAGAACCAACGACAGCAGAACTCGAGAACTACTAGTGAATTTCTGATCACTGAGTGTGTCTGACTCCCACCTAAACGGACAACATATAACGTATGATGTACTGTATATCACGCTATACGTACCTTATCATACTGCACCTGTGTATAGTACTGTATAATTACTTACTTATAGTGTATATTTAGATTATAGTGTATATTGTAACTATATTTATTGTAATGCAAATATAACTGATAGGGCATACAGAACCTCATCTGCACCTTGATTTACACTGCCAGTTTGCACATATACTCAAGAGTTAATTATATTGTTTACACTGCCTATTTTTTTTTATTACTTTTCTACTGTACTATAATTTTATTACCTGTATTATGTCTCCTACTATTACCATGTACGTGCACCTGCCCTCCCCCATGCTGCCTGAATTTCCCCAAGGGGATCAATAAAGGAATATCTTATTTTATCTTAATCTGCCCCAATCCGTGTTTCAATATCAGTCAGTCAGTCAGTAAGGGTCCGGGACATTAGCTATTGTAGGCTGGCCCTCCTAAACTGATATGCCTTGCATTGCAAGGTAACGGCTCTCCGGCTCCAGTAAAAAATAAAGATCATGAATGGTAAATACTTATTAATCCAAAGCACTTTACAATTTATGCCTCACACATGCACCCATACACTGATGGTGGAGTCAACCATGCAAGGTGCCAACCTGCTCATCAGGAGAAGTTAGGGGTTAAGGACACTTCCACATGCTGCTGGGAGGAGCTGGAATTGAAGCGGGAACCTTCTACCAGACGATGCTCTACCACCTGAGCCACTGTGTAGGACTCGGTAGATAACCTAGTGAGCTTTTACTTTTGACACTTTGAGTCTTCTGACATCTTTCATGTGAAAACTCTCAGCCTAGTATTATGCAACAAAAGTTATTATTGTGGAAAAAAACTAGACGATTAATCATGCAGTTGCAGCAGTAATTTTACAGCAAGATAATCGACCACAGAACAACCTCTGGATTTGGGAAGGGCCTGTTCACTGGACCTGTTTAGGGGCTATTTGTGTTCAGGCCAACTGCGACCATCCATACTGAAAAGTGTACGGAGTAATTCCACTGTAAACCACTTTGTGTCTTGTAACAGTTATTGGTAAAGTACAATGGAAATGCACTCATGAATCTTATTTTAAAAGTCTGGGTAAAGCTAAGTCAGAGATTTGTTTCTAAACACAGTATACATGTTATATGAATTGAAAATCGGGGACCCTGATGGAAACTAGACAAACGTCTTTCTCAGGTCTGCATCCCCTTAACAATTGTGTGTATTGAGCCGTACTGTATTGTACCCATTCTGCAATCTGTTAAATAAAGTGTTCATTCATTCAGATAATAGTTGCTGAAAACATATGAAAAGACTGAACTAATGTAGTATGAATTATGGAGTTAGACCCTTTTAAACAGTTTTTCAACAATCCTCAGCACAACCCCTCAAATTATCAGTGTCAATATAAAAACAAGAGCACATTACATTAGCACCATGGTTTTCAGAGTTGATAGTAGCTCAAAAGTTAATGCTATTGATTGATTGATTGAAAAGTTTATTAACAGATTGCAGAATGGGTACAGTACAGTACATCTCAATACATACAATTGTTAAGGGGATGCAGACCAGAGAAAGACTTTCGTCTTGTTTCCACCAGGGTCCCCCATTTTCAATTCATCATAACATATATGACATACATGACATACAGATAGACAGTACTGCTACATCTATACATTTATGACATATCAGATTTGCAAATACAGTACTGTTTGTGATACAAAAGTGTCCAGAAAAGGAGTGTATATACATTTGGCGTAGAAACTGTACATTGGAGGAGGTTGGTGGGGTGGGGTTGGGTGGGTTGGGTGAGGGCTGTACATTGGAGGTGGGGGGGGGGGGGGGGGGGGTTGGGTAGGGGACACACACACAATTTACACTGTACATTGGAATGTTGACAAAGCCTTACTTGGTCATTTACTGTACAACTAGGTTAGGACATTTGTAGGGGCCAGTTTCGAATTGCAGTCTCACGTAGGTGTTTTTTGAGAGTGTTTTTGAAGGTGGGTAGTGATTCACATTCCTTTACAGCTTTAGGCAGGGCGTTCCACATTGATGTGGCATAATTGCGAAACGTGTTTAGTCCCTTGTTTGAGCCGAATCTGGGTTTTACATGATTTGTGGAGCTCCCTCTGGTGTTGTGATCGTGGTATTCACTGACCTTTGGGAAGTATTTTGACATGTACATGGGTACCTTGGTCGCGTAGTGTATCTTGTAGACCAGGCCCATTGCAAGTTGCTGTACTCTGTCGTCTACTCTAAGCCATCCTAGGTTGTCAAAGTGGGCAGGGGTGAGGTGGGTTCTAGGAGTCAGGTCAAGTAGTAGTCTGACTAGCTTGTTTTGAGATGTTTGTAATTTGTTTTTTAGTGCCTTTGAGGTGCTTTGGTACCATGAGGTGCAAGCATAGTCGTAGTACCCTTGAATGAGTGCTCCTGCTAGAGTCTTCAGGGTATTCTTGTTTACCAGAGAGGAGATCCGGTACAAGAATCGCGTTCGTTGGTTGACTTTTTTTTATTACATTGGATGCCATTTTGTCACAGGAAAGATTAGCCTCTAGGATGGAACCCAGGTAGGTAATTTCATCTTTCCTTGTGACAATATTGTCACCCACTGTAACCGAGAAGTCGTCAGTCTTGCTGAGTTTGTTATTTGAACCGAAGAGAATGGACTCTGTTTTGCCCATGTGTAATGATAGTTTGTTGTCGGCGAGCCATATGCAGATTTTGCCTAGTTCCGAGCTGAGGGCTTTTTTATAGAAAATGCTAAAACAAATAGCGCTACTCTGGGAGGTCTCCTTAAATAATCAAACCTGAGAAATGGTCTGAGCAGCCAGATGAGTTGGATCTGGGTTTTATAAGAGTCAAACACGTTTTTAAATCATTCACAATGTTGAACAACGTTTTGATTTTACAAACCTGTTCTAATCGCAGTCTTCAGAGCATCCAGCTGCGTACGTTGGTGATTGATCTCGCCTTCATATTCTTCTATGGTTCTTTCAAATACTCCAAATATCTCTTCAGCAGCTGCAGTTAGTCGCTCGTTCACCAACAATCTCAACATTTGTATTCTAGACATTTTCAACAAGTCAAAAGAAGACTAATATTAGCTAGCTTAGCTCAGAAGCACAGAACCGGACACCAGTTGTTACACTAGCGATAACAACAAAGATACTTCCGGTCGGGAGGTTTCAAAACAAAAGTCATAGACGCGTCTAGCGTACAGCTTCTTCTTCTCTTCTTCTTTTTGAGGTTTAACGGCGGCTGGCCACTTTTTTAGGGCATTACCGCCATCTTCTGGTATCCTTTACCTCCTGCTACTTCCTGACTGAGCCCACCTCTGCGAGACACTCCCTTGCCCCCTGCTGGCTGACTCTGGACTGACACAGAAGCTCTTGAAACATTTTATTTTGTACATTAAAATAACAAACTAAGCATTTAAACCAACCTATACAATACAAATTATGTTTCTGTTTTGATTGATTGATTGAATTGATTGAAAACTTTATTAACAGATTGCAGAATGGGTACAATACAGTACAGCTCAATACACACAATTGTTAAGGGGATGCAGACCAGAGAAAGACTTTCGTCTTGTTTACATCAGGGTCCCCCATTTTCAATTCATCAGGACATATATGACATACTTGACATACAGATAGTCAGTACTGCTACATCTATACATTTATGACATACCATATTTGCAAATACAGTACTGTTTGTGATACAGAAGGAGTCAAGAAAAGGGAGTATATACATTTGACGTAGAAACTGTACATTGGAGGAGGTTGGGTGGGGGGGGTGGGGTACATTGGGATATTGACAACCATACTGGGTAATTTACATTGGAGGTGGTTGGGGGGGGGGGGGGGGGAGAAACACTGTATAAACAAGCAAAACTGTACAATTGAGGGGGGGGGGGGAGACACTGTACAAACAAGCAAAATTGTACATTGGACTATTGACAAAACCATACTAGGTAAATGACTGTACATTGGAGGGGGTTGGGTTAGGATATTTACAGGGGCCAGTTTTGAATTGCAGTCTCCCGTAGGTGTCCCTTGAGAGAGGTTTTGAAAGTGGGTAGTGATCCACATTCCTTTACAGCTTTGGGTAGGGCGTTCCACATTGATGTGGCATAATTGCGAAACGTGTTTAGTCCCTTATTTGAGCCGAATCTGGGTTTAACATGATTTGTGGAGCTCCCTCTTGTGTTGTGATCGTGGTATTCACTGACATTTGGGAAGTATTTTGACATGTACATGGGTACCTTGGTCGTGTAGTGTATCTTGTAGACCAGGCCCATTGCAAGTTGCTGTACTCTGTCGTCTACTCTAAGCCATCCTAGGTTGTCAAAGTGGGCAGGGGTGAGGTGGGTTCTAGCCTAGGAGTAAGGTCAAGCAGTAGCATTACTATTTCGTTACTATCTCATCATAAATTCATAATGCAGGCGGAATGCAGTATTTTATTTCGTTTTCGACAGTCAAAAATACATTAACGTTCTTCGCAGTATCTAAATGGATAAATGCTGTTCATTGGAGTGCATAGCCTATAAAGATTGGACACAGTAAATCTACTGGCTTTATGGCAGCATGAAACAGATATCCACAGACTCCAGGATCATTTTCACATCCCACTGTAAATTAAGCGGAAGCTGTATAAATAAATAGTTGCTGACTGCTCATTTTCAGACTATATTGGTGTTAGTCTATTGCAGGGGTGTCAAACTCATTTTCACAGAGGGCCATATCAGCATTATGGTTGCCCTCAAAGGGCCAAAGACTGTATAAATGTTAATGTAATGTAAAATAAATGTAGCTACTCATTTACATATTGTTAAACATGTTGTTTCTGTATTTATTACTTATTCAAGTTATACATATTGCATATGCATTTGCATAAATGTAAAATATATGTTAGCTTATGTTATTTTAACAAATAATTTTAGTTTATCAGAACCCCATATTACTCCATCAATCAATGATCAAACCATTCAAGTAAATAACAAAGAAGAATATCATCAAATACAAGCTATGACATTAAGTTTGTTCAAAACCTTTTTGTCACAGTCAAGAGGGGCAGAACTAACAACTGTGAGCTGCAAAGAACACGTGGGACAGATGTAGCAGATGTTACAAAAACAAATGGCTGCACACAACCTTGCAGAGGCCATACATCCAACTAATGGAAGATAGTTTAATTAACTTTAATTAACAGATTACAGAATGGGTACAGTACAGTACAGCTCAATACACACAATTGTTAAGCGGATGCAGACCAGAGAAAGACTTTCGACTTGTTTACATCAGGGTCCCCCATTTTCAATTCGTAATGAAATTGCTATTATGTGTCTGCATGAACACACAACTGTAACTGTACTCAAAAATAACAAAATAAGGGTTGTCTCAGTTCACAACTATATTAGTTTTGGGTGGGACTTGTTTGCGTCCCTACAGCTTCTTATTCAATTGAGCGAGATGCTCGGTTATGTCACACAGCCAGTTTGCATCTGACAGTTCAGACAATATTTCTTCAACCCTTTGTTACCTATTTCGCCTGGATCTTTTTTGTATTTTGGGCTGTAAAATTGTCAAAGAATGTCTGAGGAGTAAGTGCTTTTTTTGCACTGGTTATTTCATCAATACCTCAGATGTTCAACATACATGTATGTGTAAGAATGTGTAATAACTAAGGCTGTCAAAGTTAAGGCTTTATTAACGCATTAATCCACAATTATTTTAACACTGCTATTTTTTAACCCAATATTAATGTAAAAAAAAAAAAAAAAAAAAAAATACCTGGGCCACATCACATTTTGTGGGGCCACATCAAATGACGTGGCGGGCCGCATTTGGCCCGCGGGCCGTGAGTTTGACATCTATGGTCTATTGGCTTAATGGCAGCATGAAACATTTATCCATGTTAGTTAGATTCGTTTTTATTGTTTAAAATAGATTCGTTTTTATTAGCTTCAGTAATTCATTTGAGTGTTTTTGATTGTTATAATATGGGGTATTTGTCAGGGGCACCATTTAGGAAGTTCAGAATAGGTTTGTAATACATACACATCACTTTGACTCACATTCATGTAGACGTCTGTCTCAGTGAACATATGCGCCAATGCCTGCTAAATTGTGCTAATGCCTAGTGTTTTCAGATTTAGATTCAGATTCAGAGTTTTATTTGCCACATGGAAAGCAATACAATCATAAAGTTGTCATACAAAATGATAAACACCATACCATGGGCAAAAGGAGCTGGAAGAAGAATAATTCTTATAGTTACCTGCCCCATATTCATAAACAAAACAAGTATTACTTGATGGTCGGCGTACAACCTAATTTACACAAAATAATAATTTATACCACATACAAAGAAACAAACAATCCACAGATTAAACAAGAACATTTTAAATAATAACGAAAAGAAAATATCTCACTATTCAGATCACATTTGAATTTCATACTGAATAAATATATATATTTTTATAATTCTTTTTGAATTGACAAACACTATTACATCCCTTAAGCTCGCTATGGAGAGAATTCCACAACTTTACACCAATAACTGAAGGACACATCTGTTTAAGTGTGGTACGTGCAAACTGATATTTAAAATGTATTTTCCTCCTACTAAACTCACTTTCTAAATGAAAAAGACATTGTAACTTTTCTGGCAGTGTCTTATTTCTTGCCCTAAACATAATTAACATTGTTTGAAACGTAACCATGTCTTCAAGTTTAATTATTCTAGATTTAATAAATAATATGTTTGTGTGTTCTCGATAATTCACTTTATGTGTGATTCTTACAGCCCTCTTCTGTAGTATATATAATGGTTTTATATTAGTCCCATAAGTATTCCCCCATACTTCAACACAATGATTGTTTCATCATATTGTTTAGTTTTCTTTCTAAAGTCTAGTTTCTATTTTTACTTCAGTTAACTCAAATGTTTTTTCACACATAGTTATAGATTTTAGTTTGGTTTTAGTTGGTAACTATAATAACCTTGCTAATAGATCAGAAACAGAATGTCCACAAGGGTTGATAACGTTTTCAAATGAACAGCAAATCTTTCAGTGGTTTTAATGCTGGATGTATTGCGGTTCAGCTTGATGTAGTAGAGGCACAAGCTCTCAGGATATGTTGTGGGACCAGATGGACTGGACCAGATGGGTCCAGTCCATCTTTGAAGTGAGGGTAGGAGTGCAGAAATAAGGGTAGATTGTGTTTAGCCTGGAGACAGCTGAGAGCAGGAAGGAAGGGAAACTAACGTTGTCTGTGGACCTGAGTGATGATTAATGAGTTAAATGTGTGTGTTGAATGAGAGAGTTTTGATGCATGAGTGAAACAAGCGTGAATGGCTTTGTTTATGAGTGTTTACCTAGAAATGTGAGGATGAGCTGAGTGTCTTTTGATTTCAGTGGGTGCTTGAGCGGGGGATGGGCCCCATGTTCTGCCTTACATTACCCATACACACACACACACACACACACGCACAGACACACACACACGCAGACACACACACACACACACACACACACACAGACACACACAGACACATTGTGAGGTTTCTGTCCTTGCCTTCTCACTCGTTCTGTTCCTTTAACCACCCTCGCTTTGTTTTCATTCATTTTTTCTGTCAAGTATTTCAATTCCCTCGTTCACACGTTTCTCCCCGCTGACGTCATCTGAGACGTCGCTGATTGGTTCCCTCACTTCCCCACGCTTTTCAATCACATTCCCCAGCTGTCACTGCCTTTCAATCAATCGATCCCTCATTATTTATACCCCGTTTTCCCCACCCTAAGTTGTTGGTTCGTCTTGATTTGTCGCTGGATGTTTTTCCCCGTTGCTTCTGTTTCACTGTGCTATTCTCCAGGAAATTCCTAGAAGCCTTCGCTTGGATACCTGCTCCGTGGCGCGCGCTCGCCTCCACTTCGTTCCTGTTCCTTTACGCAGCACGTCTGGGTGAGTTTATCTAGATTGACTGTCTTGACCTATTTCCGATTTTCGTGTGTAACCTTTACACTGAAGTCTACCACCTTTTTGTCAGACAGTCACTCACCCAGCCATTATCGTTTTTGCTCTTTCCTTTTTTGGAATAATATTTTGGGGATCTTCCACCTCCCACTGTGTATTGACACGAAGATATTATTTCACATTTGGACTGTGTTTGGATTTTTGCTCACTGTGTATTTACACGAAGATATTGTTTTCACATTTGGACTGTGTTTGGATTTTTGCTCACTGTGTGTTTACACGAAGATAGTATTTCACATTTGGACGGTGTTTGGATTTTGCTCACTGTGTGTTTACATGAAGATATGCACTTGGGCTGTTTTTGGAATATTGCACATCACTGTGTTGTTTAACACGAAGAATATAACACCCTGTCCTCCAGCTCGTTTCAAGTCTGCTCTGTCACTGACCCGTTCCCTCTCTCCCTCTCTCGGTCTTACACAACATCTGAGAGGTCCGCCGTGAGATTCTGCAGAGCGGTACAGAGGTCTGCTCCTGCTTCCCAAGACTACCCTTCCGGGAGAAGCTGCAGAGCAGCAGAACTTTGCCCCTTGTTCATTGTACCTGTTTCTTGTTGACCTGCTTTTCCTGTTTCACTTATTCTTGTCACCAAATAAACAAGCCCTTGTATTTGGCAACTCTGAATCCAACTCTCTTGTGTCGTTGCGTTTGGGGTCGGTGTCAAACGATAACATTACGAACCAACCATGACGACCCCAGCCGACACAGAGGGGGTCAGAACCGCACTTGCATTTCAAGTCGAGTTGACCAGGGATCACGGTCTCCAACTAGAGCGGGCTGCGGCTGCGGTGCAGAACCTCAGGGACCAGGTCCTGCCTATGCAGGGTTCAATGGCCGCTATGGCGGGACAACAGTCCGAGATTCTCGCCCAGCTTAACTCGCTGGGCGACGCCGTTAATACTTTTCATCTCTCACACCCTCCAGGAACATTCCCCGCAGCCCCAGCAGATCTCGCACCTCGGGAACCCCTTCTCTCCGTCCCACGGCTGTTTGACGGTAATCCCGAGGAGTGTGCCACATTCATCATGCAATGTGAGTTGGTTTTCCGTCATCAGCCAAGCCGTTTTTCAGCTCATGGGTCCCGAGTGGCTTATATAACCAACCTACTTTCAGGCCATGCTGCCCAGTGGGTCACATCCTCCTGGGCAATGGAAGCAGATTTTTTGTTCTCCTACCCAGACTTCGTGGCGGAGCTCCGCAGAGTGTTCCACCATCCAGCCCGAGGTCTGGACCCTGGAGCCCGGTTGGGGACCTTCCGGCAAGGGAGCAGCAGGGTGACGGACTATGTCATGGAGTTTCGACTGGCGGCGGTGGAGAGCGGATGGAACGAACCTGCTCTTCGCCTAACCTTCATAAGGGGGCTCAGTGACGCAGTCCGGGACCAGCTCGCTACCAGGGAGGTGCCCGACTCCCTCGAGGAGCTGTTTAGCCTTGTCATCCGTATTGACGGACGCCTCCTGGAGAGAGGGCGCGAGAGGGCCCGACTGTCACCTCCTGAAGCACCCCGGACTCCTGGACGCCCCGTCCCCAACACTACTGTGGGTAACAGGCTTCCCCGTCCGGAGCGCGAGGAGGAACCCATGCAGCTGGGACGCTCTCATCTGAGCCAGGCGGAGCGTCAGGCAAGGCTCAGGTCCGGTCTCTGCCTCTACTGCGGAGGTGCGGGACACCGTATCGCCGACTGCCCTACCCGGCCAAAAGATCGGGCTCACCAAGACCCCGGGAGATCCTGGTGAGCCGTTTTTCCCATTCCCAGCGCCGCGCACCACCTGACCATCTGTTGAGCGTCACCCTGGCCTGGGGGGACCAACGTGCCACGGTGGAGGCCCTCATCGACTCTGGGGCAGACGAGAACTTCCTCGACTTCGAGTTTGCCACCCAAGCCAACATACCTCTTGAGGCCCTTGTAAGGCCCTTGGAGATCTTTTCGTTGGACCAACACCGCCTGGCCGACATCTCTCAACGGACCGGCCCAGTCTTGCTGACCATTGCTGGGAACCACGTAGAGAGGATCCAGTTCCTCATTACCCAATCCCCCCTTGTCCCGGTGGTCCTGGGTAGGCCCTGGCTCGCGCTGCACGAGCCCCACATCGCCTGGGCCTCCGGTACCATCAGGGGCTGGAGCTCCTCCTGTCACGCCCGCTGTCTACAGGCGGCGTCTTGTCCCCCGCCCCGGAGACCGGCTGGTGAGTTGCCCCCGGATCCCTCGTCCGTTCCTCCCGAGTACCACGACCTCATGGAGGTATTCAGTAAGACCAGGGCTCAGTCCCTTCCACCTCACCGCCCCTATGACTGCGCCATCAACCTCCGCCAAGGGGCTCCCCTTCCCGGCAGCCGCCTCTACAGTCTGACTGCCCCGGAGAAGAAGGCGATGGATCTCTACATCTCTGAGTCATTGGAAGCAGGACTCATTCGGCCTTCCTCCTCCCCGGTGGCGGCCGGGTTCTTCTTTGTTGGAAAGAAGGATGGGGACCTGCGACCCTGCATCGACTATCGTCAGCTCAACGAGATCACCATCAAGAACAAATACCCCCTACCTCTCATGAGCTCCACCTTCGAGCCTCTGACCCAGGCCTCGTTCTTCACCAAGCTGGATCTCCGAAGTGCCTATCATCTTGTCCGTATCCGTGAGGGCGATGAATGGAAGACCGCCTTCAAGACCCCCAGGGGCCACTATGAGTACCTTGTGATGCCGTTCGGTCTCACCAACGCCCCGGCGGTATTCCAGGCACTCATGAACGATGTCCTCCGTGACATGCTGGAGGTGTTCGTGGTGGTGTACCTGGACGACATTCTTATCTTTTCCAGGACCCTCGAGGAACACATCCTGCATGTCCGCCGGGTGCTGGAGCGCCTCCTCCACAATCGGCTCTTCGTCAAGGCGGAGAAGTGCCGTTTCCACTCCAACTCCGTCGACTACCTGGGCTTCATCGTGGAGAAGGGCTTGACCCGAGCGGATCCTCGCAAGATCCAGGCTGTGGAGGATTGGCCGGAACCCACCACTCGGAAGGAGCTACAGAGTTTCCTCGGGTTCGCAAACTTCTACCGAAGGTTCATCCGGAACTACAGCCAAGTGGCGGAGCCTCTTACCAAGCTGACCTCCCCCGCTCTGCCGTTCGACTGGTCCCCAGCGGCATGCGCTGCGTTCCGCTCCCTCAAGAGAAGGTTCACTTCCGCTCCTATCCTGCTCCACCCTGACCCCAAGAGACAGTTCATCGTGGAGGTGGACGCCTCGGATTCTGGCCTGGGCGCTGTCCTATCCCAGCGTTCTCCTTCCGACCAGAAGGTACATCCTTGCGCCTTCTACTCGCGTCGCTTCCTCCCCGCCGAGAGGAACTACGACACCGGCAATCGGGAGCTACTGGCGGTCGTGGCGGCTCTGGAGGAGTGGCGTCATTGGCTAGAGGGTGCCGAGGAGCCTTTTACCATCTGGACGGACCACAAGAACCTAACGTTCATCCGCGCTTCCAGGCGCCTCAACGGTCGGCAGGCGAGATGGGCCAGTTTCCTCAGTCGGTTCGACTTCTCGCTGACCTTCCGCCCCGGTTCCCGCAACACGAAGGCCGACTCCCTGTCCCGGATGCACTCCAAGGGGGCTCCACCCTCTGAGGACCCATCTCCCATCATCCCGGAGGCCCGAGTGGTTGGAGCCATCACCTTGGGCATCGAGGGTGTGGTGAGGCGTGCCCTACGCTTCCAACGTGCTCCAAGCAACGTCCCTAGGAGCCGTCTCTTCGTCCCTGACTCTGTCCGGTCCCAGGTACTGCTGTGGGGCCATACCAGCCGGTTCGCCTGCCACCCAGGCGTCCATCGCACGTTCTCCTTCCTGGCTCGTCGTTTCTGGTGGCCCACCATGCGAAACGACGTCAAGGAGTTCGTATTGGCCTGCGCGGTCTGTGCCCGCAGCAAGGCCTCTCACCAGGCACCCTCCGGGCTCTTGCAGCCACTTCCCGTTCCAAGCCGTCCGTGGTCACATGTGGCGCTCGACTTCGTCACTGGACTACCCTCCTCCCAGGGGAACACCTGCCTTCTGACCGTGGTGGATCGATTCAGCAAGGGGGTCCACCTCGTGGCCCTCTCCAAGCTTCCCTCAGCAGCCGAGACGGCGGACCTCCTGACGCACCACGTGTTCCGCCTTCACGGCTTTCCCCAGGACATCGTCTCTGACCGGGGGCCCCAGTTCACCTCCCAGGTTTGGCGGGCTTTCTGCAAGGGATTGGGGGCAACGGTCAGTCTCTCCTCCGGCTACCATCCCCAGACAAACGGGCAGACGGAGAGGATGAACCAGAGCGTGGAGTCTGCTCTTCGGTGTGTGGCAGCCGAGAGGCCGGCATCCTGGAGTCGTTTCCTTCCCTGGGTTGAATACTCGATCAACTCAATGGTCAGTTCCGCCACCGGCCTCTCCCCCTTTGAGGCCTCCCTAGGCTACCAGCCCCCTCTTTTTCCCGCACTGGAGACGGAGGTGGCAGTTCCCTCCGTGCAGGTCCACCTCGATCGCTGCCGTCGCGTTTGGGAGATCACCAGGACCGCGCTGCTCCGGACATCTGAGCGCGCCTGTCGTGGTGCCGACCGGCGCCGGGTTCCCGCGCCGACTTACCGCCCTGGGCAGAGGGTGTGGCTCTCCGCGAAGGACCTCCCGCTACGGTCCTCGGCCAAGAAGCTCAACCCTCGCTTCGTCGGTCCTTTCGAGGTCCTGAAGGTACTCAGTCCGGCGGCCCTGCGCCTGAAGCTTCCTGCATCCATGCACATCCACCCCGTGTTCCATGTCTCCCGGGTTAAGCCCGTCTCCCTCAGTCCCCTTATGCCTCCGGCTCCTGATCCACCGCCTCCTGTGCTAGTGGATGGTCACCCCCAGTGGCAGGTCCGCCGGTTGATGGGCGTTCGTCGGCGGGGCCGGGGATTCCAATACCTGGTGGACTGGGAGGGTTACGGCCCTGAGGAGCGTAGCTGGGTCTCCCGGCAGCTCATCGTGGATCCCGGCTTGATCACCGACTTCCATCGGGCCCATCCTGACGAGCCGGGTCGGCCTGGTCGCCGGGCGGCTCCCGTTGAGGGGGGGGTACTGTGAGGTTTCTGTCCTTGCCTTCTCACTCGTTCTGTTCCTTTAACCACCCTCGCTTTGTTTTCATTCATTTTTTCTGTCAAGTATTTCAATTCCCTCGTTCACACGTTTCTCCCCGCTGACGTCATCTGAGACGTCGCTGATTGGTTCCCTCACTTCCCCACGCTTTTCAATCACATTCCCCAGCTGTCACTGCCTTTCAATCAATCGATCCCTCATTATTTATACCCCGTTTTCCCCACCCTAAGTTGTTGGTTCGTCTTGATTTGTCGCTGGATGTTTTTCCCCGTTGCTTCTGTTTCACTGTGCTATTCTCCAGGAAATTCCTAGAAGCCTTCGCTTGGATACCTGCTCCGTGGCGCGCGCTCGCCTCCACTTCGTTCCTGTTCCTTTACGCAGCACGTCTGGGTGAGTTTATCTAGATTGACTGTCTTGACCTATTTCCGATTTTCGTGTGTAACCTTTACACTGAAGTCTACCACCTTTTTGTCAGACAGTCACTCACCCAGCCATTATCGTTTTTGCTCTTTCCTTTTTTGGAATAATATTTTGGGGATCTTCCACCTCCCACTGTGTATTGACACGAAGATATTATTTCACATTTGGACTGTGTTTGGATTTTTGCTCACTGTGTATTTACACGAAGATATTGTTTTCACATTTGGACTGTGTTTGGATTTTTGCTCACTGTGTGTTTACACGAAGATAGTATTTCACATTTGGACGGTGTTTGGATTTTGCTCACTGTGTGTTTACATGAAGATATGCACTTGGGCTGTTTTTGGAATATTGCACATCACTGTGTTGTTTAACACGAAGAATATAACACCCTGTCCTCCAGCTCGTTTCAAGTCTGCTCTGTCACTGACCCGTTCCCTCTCTCCCTCTCTCGGTCTTACACAACATCTGAGAGGTCCGCCGTGAGATTCTGCAGAGCGGTACAGAGGTCTGCTCCTGCTTCCCAAGACTACCCTTCCGGGAGAAGCTGCAGAGCAGCAGAACTTTGCCCCTTGTTCATTGTACCTGTTTCTTGTTGACCTGCTTTTCCTGTTTCACTTATTCTTGTCACCAAATAAACAAGCCCTTGTATTTGGCAACTCTGAATCCAACTCTCTTGTGTCGTTGCGTTTGGGGTCGGTGTCAAACCATAACACACATTCACACAATTTGATCACACATGCATACACACACACAACTTAGCTTTCACTTAAGGTGAAACTAGTCTTAAAAATAACAAAATGTGTTTAAGTAGGGAGTGTATCGAACCACTTGGGTTATACCATTATCATTTGTTTCATATCATTTGTTTTACTGAAGGAGTTTGTCTTTATTACTTTCATTTGATTTGATTTCTGTTGAATGTTTTGTAGGGATGAGGTATTGAAGTTGAATTTTTAGATTTCTTTTCTATTTTTAATCTATGTTGTGTGGCCTGAATGGGTGTGGATGGAGCCTGTAGAGAGAGAATGTGCTGGCTTAAGAGGTGTCAAAGTCACTGACATGTGTGAATGGTACGGTTGGGTGATGAGATGTATTGATTTACTGTTTTAGGTATGACAGGTTTAGATGTAGAGTTTTGATTTCTTTTCTTTTCTTTCTAAATAACCATTAAGGTGGTCTGCGGTTGGAGCTGGTTAATTTCATTTGATTTGCTTTCACATCTGTGGGAATGTTTTTTTGATTATTTGCCTTTTGTTTGTTGTTTCTCTGTCATGATCTGGTGAGAGGACTATTGGAGCGTGAGATGCATTGGGACAGATCGATGGCAGTTAAGTGGTCCCATTACGTTTTGCATAATGATTAACCATTTGGCGTCTCTTGAGAAATATTTGACATATTGTATAAGGAAAATTTGTTCTGTGTTTTTGTTCCCTTGCAGTTCAGTCGGAGAGGGAGGATGGACCATCACAAGTGGAGGGATCATGGGGAAAATGTGTAGGAATACATTTCATTAGATTATGACACGATGGTGTGAACCCGTTCAGTCAGTTCCTGTGGGAGGTTGTTGGACTGTGGAAAGAGGTCGCTTGCGGCCCCTCCTTCAATATAGCCCCGGATACAAAGGCCGGAGGTTGAGACAAACATCCAGACTGACGGAGTCGTTCGTCTGTAGATCCATGGAAATACAGTCATGGGACAGAATATGACAAGGTCCAGGCCTACAAACGTTGGCTTCAGCTGAGGCTGGCCGACATGGGGTGGAGGGGGGGGGGCGAAAACGGTCGGAGACTGTGCAACCAAAGCGTTGAACAAGGGCCTCTGTGTGATTGATTGGTATGTTGGACGGGAGGTGACTGAACGGTAACAACTGGTATAGATTATGACACAACGCAAGAGTACTGAACTAAACACATACACATAGGTAGGAGATTAGGTGTAGGTTATGGCCGGTAATTTCTGGTGAACATTTTTTTTTCCCTTGGGTGCTGCTCCGCCCTCCCTGTCCGTCTGTGCGCAGAGGTGGTAAGGTTTATGTCCATAGGGATGTTCATAAAAGGGGGGAGAGGTGAGAAGACCAACTGAGTTGATTATGCAAAATGTGATTGGGCTGACTTGGAAAAGGAATTAACAGGAGAGGAGAAGCAAAATGTATGAAAGAATGAATACTAATTTCTGTCTCCCCAGATCATGTAAACGGATACCATAATTTTTAAAAATTGTGTTTTATTTGAAATGTGTAATGTTTAGATTAAATTGTTTTAATTGTTTTCAACAAATAGGCCTCTGGCTGTGAGCCCAGAAGAACAAAGCCGGATGAAAGAGTGGTAAACACTGTTTCATTTAAGGCAGAGTAGGTTAATTGGGGTTCTGGATGAATGGGTCATTTGGATTCCCCGGGAGGGGGCCATAGTCAGGGGAAATGTGGGAAAGAAAAGAAGAAGACAAGAAGGCAAAAATTGATGAGATGTACCAAAGAAAAATGGAAAAAGAAAAAATGGAGAAATTTTGAAAAAAATGAATTTTAATTTTGGGAAAAAATGAATTTTATTATGTATGGTTAGTATGAAAATCAAGTCAATATACAGTATATGACAATGTGAATTGCCAAAGTGGGGAATGTGGTAATATTGCCTTGGAATTTCATAATTAATATGTGTGAATAAATTAGAGAACCATACTGCAAAAAGGAATGTGTGCCCTTTCAACAGTAGAGGGTGTTTTAAGTGATACTGGTGTTACAGAAATAGTCAATAAACCCCCACTAACAAATGTACTCAGAACAAAGAGACAAAGGTCACACCTACTGTGACCAGATTACCGCAGAGGACAGCTGGTCTAACCAGAGACCTCATACTGGCTCTGACATTATAAGACAGGACAATCTATTAATCAACTGTTTAGTATCAAAAGGTCTCATATGATGTCTGGTATCAGTCTAAGAAAGCACTGACTGTACTTGGATGATATTAGACATCTATAGCCATATAGAAGGAATGTTAAAGTTATATATTATTCATTTAAGAGGAGATTTCTGTTGGGACAGACCCATCAGGAAGACAATGACGGGGGCCACTAGCGGCCCCTCTGGGTATTGAGTCAAGATCCACACAGGAGATCAAAGCCCCAACAGGAAGAAAACACCAACCCCCCACAGAAGGCGCCCACAGGAGATGTATGATTGGATCAACTGTAATAGTGCTATTTTGGCTAGACATGATAGGATATAAGGAAGAGACAAATTGTAATTCGGGAGCTCTCAGACCGGGACCACCACAGGGGGTCTGGGGGCTCCACCGCTCCACCCTTCCACCAGAGAGACTGAACTGCTGTGCTGTTTGCATTTTATGTGAGTAAAATCATGGGAAAACACCATTTGTTGTTTAAAGTTTAGTGTAAATCCTTAATATCTGAAACCAGATTTACTCATGTATAAATGTGTGCAGCATGGTCAATGTATGTTCAGATTATGTTATCGACTGTTTCATGTACATTATTGAGGTTGGAGATGTAAACCTGATTGTGATATTTCTGTACAACAGACAGCTGTTAATGTTTTCTGATCATCTTCTGTATGTAAAAGTCAACCTTTTATTCACCCTTGGCCCTGACTCAAATAAATCAGTTGAGATGAAATACAGTTCTGGTTTGTTTGGCGTACACGTTTTATTCCTCATCTGCTAAAGTCTGATGAGGAGACCAACAATTCTATCAAGTATGAATCTTTCCTCCTCCTTCCAGATAGTCAATCTCATTGTATTGTGCTACAATAACCTCAAATTATTGTAGAAAGTCTGTGGGAATTTACCACAGGGGAACTATGAACAATTTCAGAATTCATACTGCCATGTTATTCCTCTGGTCTAAGACAGTACAATAATATTAGTGAAAATGAGCAACTGTCTCCCAAATCCCAAAGACTAGAGTGCTAAAACACAAATGTGTGATGTCATCAAGTATAAAGTCTGAAGCTGCTCCATAGACAATGAATTGGGAAAGATCTTTATAAATGACACTCCGAGCACCCAGGGGAATGTTCTGAGTTCATAGGTAAATTTTCTGTTTCAAAACTAAGAACACTACTATAGAATAAAGCTCATTTGGATATAAAAAAAAAAGAGAAAATAAAAGCTCTGTGGGTCCACAAAATCAGTCTCAATGGAGCAGCTCCAGACTTTATACTTGATGACATCACAAGTTTGATTCTTCTCTGATTTTGGGAGAGAGTTTTGGGAGAGAGTAGCTCATGTTCACAGATATTAATTGAACTGTCTTGGCCTGGTTCAGCAGCAGTTATACTAAGGATTATCTTTGGAGATGTGTACATGATATACATTTAAGAATGAGTCATTCGCTTTTGGTTAAAAAAAAAAAAAATGTATAGCTATTTTTGAAGATTATAAATGTAAATACATCTTTTTGTAATTTTTTTTTATAATACTGTTTTGGAGTCTTAATTTTGTTAAGAATATAGGACAGGCATTATGACATTATGCTTCAGCCTGTACCTTTTCAGTCACTGCCAAATCAAAGATTGTTGAATGATTGTGCATATTGTATTGTGTGTGATGACTGAATAAAACTACTACTACTACTACTGTATTATCTTTGATATCACTTTTATTCAACAGGTCGCGACCCATGCCTGACCAATCCCTGCAAAAACAATGGGACTTGTAGCTACATGGCCAACTCCTACGTCTGCCAGTGTCCTGAGGGCTTTGAGGGTAAATTCTGTCAAACAGGTAAACAGCCTTGGAGATCATCTGAATAATTTAGCAGCAAGTTACCAGAAGTCGGCGCGGCTGGGTAGCGAAGTGGACTAAGCACTCGCCTACCACCGCAGAGACTCTGGTTCAAATCCAGCTGTCAGCGATACCTCCGGCTTGGTCAGTCGTCCCTACTAACACAATTGCCAGTGTTAGCGGGTGGGAAGCCAGTGGGGTATGTGTCCTGGTCGTTGTAAACTGCGACTCCTACTGGTTCAGCAGGGAGGGGATCTGGGGGAAATAGCGTGAACCTCTGCATGTTACGTTCCCCCAGTGAAACTCCTCGTCAGGTGAAAAGAAGCGGTATCAGAGGAGGCATGTGGTAGTTCTACACTCTCCCCAGGCCGACAGTGGGGCAATGTGCGCAACGACCAGGAAGGGAATTGGCATAACGACTAAATTGGGATGGGTGAAAAATACAGAAAGCCCAAAATAAAATTGAATAAAATAAAAATAAAAGTTACCACAAGTCAACTTGGACATGTTTGAGAAATATTAAGCTGCTACAAAAGTGTCCCCACCCTCTAGCAACCACTGTTTTCACTAGGAGGCTGAAGTACCCATAAAAAGGCAAAAAGCTGGAATTATGTATTTATTCACAGAATTTACTTGAAAGCGTATAAGATTCTTTAGTGTTCATCACAAACTGGCCAATTGTACATGAAACAACGTAGAACAAACTGCCTAGTGCCTCATTAACACACACTGACCACAACTTGATTATTATTAACTATTAATTATGTCCCGGAAAATGTTGTTACCATCTGCAATAAAAGATATATACAGTATACTATACATCATGTTTTATCGAATACGATTAAGTTTTCAGTCTGTTCACTTCATTCCAATAATCTTTATTCCAGTAAAATGGGATTGTCAAGCAAAAAAGTATATATATACTGTATACTGTATATATAAATATATATTTTTTATATCAATACTTGGCGCCAGTGTATCAATAACATGTCACAAGAGGAAGTACAATGATATATCACAGTATCGTGATTTTTTGTCCCACCCCTATTCCAAACGACCGGAAATCTTACAAGTAGCAGCTTTCACTTGAACCCGTGGTCACCTTCCACAGTGTTTGAAGATACTCTCAAGTGTCTGCATCTCAACGGGGGCTGCCAGCACTTCTGCGACGGCTCCGGACCTCGTCGTATATGCTCCTGTGCTTCGAGTTACATTCTGGGAGAAGACGGCAGAGAGTGTGTCGCTCAAGGTAAGGTTTGTTGTTGCACTCTCTCCCTTTTTTTTTATCCACTTTTTCTCCCATTTTTATATTTTTCTCCCATCCCAATTTTCGTATCATCCAATTCAACCCTCCCCTGTCTTTGAACGTTGTTTCATGCCTCCCACAAGCCGGCTGCAATGTGGACTAAGTCATACATAGCACGAGTCCCCTCCGATACTCGAGGTAACAGCAGTCGCATCTTTCCACCTGCGTGGCTCGATCTTTCAGCGTCAGGGGTCTGGGCTTTGGAGGGGCCCCGCCCCCCTCGCTTCCTGATTCTACTGTGCAGGCGCACCAACCGACCTGTAGGAGTCACTGTCCACAACGCCCGATCCCCACCCATCAGTTTCCCTCCCCCTAATACTGCAAAATGTGTATTAGTGCGGACGACCAGCTAAACTGAAAGCAATGTGGAGCACTGGGCTCGAACAGAGAGGCGTACCTGTTCGAGCCCAGTCTCCAGTATTCGTGGTGAGCGCCTTGCCCACTGCACCACGTAGCCGCCCTTGCACTCTCTCCCTTTAAAGGTAGAATCTGTAATGCTGTCAAACAGTGGCATCTAGGCAAAAGAGCCCTGCTTGGTACTGCACTTTGTTTACTTTTTTGTTTTGTTTTGATGTGATGTGTGGGTTGGATTTGAATGGCTATAGGGGAGGGGTTGCTACTGTTGGCCACACCACAGGCTCTGCCAAGAGAGGTCTGGAGAAATACACACTAAACTCCAACCCACATATGAGACCAAAACAAAAACATTTAAACAAAGTGCAATACCAAGCGGGGCTTTTTCGCCTAGAGGTCACTATTTTGACGGCATTACAGATACTACCTTTAAGTGCCTGTGAAATGATGACTTGTTCATCGTGTTACCTTGTGCCTGTGTACCTATGGAGAGAGTCCATCTCACAGCACCGAAACCACACTGGTCAAAGTCATCAATGACCTCCTCATCTCCGCTGATGCTGGTGCCCTCAACATCCTGATCCTACTTGATCTTAGTGCAGCCTTTGACACAGTGTGTCACTCCATCCTCCTCCAAAGGCTGCACCAACTGGGTGTTGAGGGCTCAGCACTTGACTGGTTCACCTCCTACCTCACAGACAGACATCAGTTCATCTCCCTCTCCCTCTATGGCCACACTTCTTCCACCTCCTCGGTCACACAGGGGGTCCCCCAAGGCTCAGTCCTCGGCCCCCTGCTCTTCATCCGCAAATACAACCTCCACTTCCACTGCTACGCCGACGACACCCAAATCTACATCAGCACACAATCCCCCCACAACCCACCCCTCAGCCACATCGAGTCCTGCATATCAGAACTCCAAACCTGGCTGACCCACAACCTCCTCAAACTAAATAGCGACAAGACAGAACTTTTCATCATCGGCACCAACACCACCCTCAGCAGATCCTTACCCATCACACTCACCATTAACGACTCAACCATCACCCCCTCCCCCGTAGTTCGCAACCTCTGCGTCATCCTGGACCCCACCCTCTCATTCGACCCCCATGTCCGCTCCATCGTCAAAACGTCCTACTTTCACCTCCGCAACATCGCCAAAATCAGACACTGCCTCTCCCCCCCTGCCGCTGAAACCCTCATACACACCTTCATCTCCTCCCGCCTCAACTACTGCAACTCCCTCCTCACTGGCATCACCTCCCGCTCCCTCCATAAACTTCAGATGGTCCAAAATTCAGCTGCCCGCCTCCTCACCAACACCCGGTCCCGTGACCACATCACTCCTGTCCTCCACTCTCTCCACTGGCTCCCGATCAAGGAACGCATAAACTTCAAAACACTACTCCTCACTTTCAAAGCCCTCCATAGCCTGCCCCCCCCCTACCTGACTGTCCTCCTTCTCCCCTACCGCCCCACCCGTTCCCTCCGGTCCTCTTCCACTGCTTCCCTCACTGTCCAGTCATCCAAACTTAAAAGTTTTGGTGACCGGGCATTTTCACGAGCTGCACCCCAACTTTGGAACACCCTCCCTCAGACTGTCCAAGACTCTCCCTCACTCTCCACCTTCAAATCCCGACTCAAAACCTACCTGTTCTCCCAAGCATACAACCTTCCCTACCCATAACCACCCTCCTCCAACCTACCACCTCCCCTTCCCCACTCTCTCTCCGTCTCCTGTCCCCCCCCCCCTCCCCTCGGTTTCCTTACTTCCCTGACTGTTTCCCTACTGGACTCTGTATTTGTTACTTGTTACCCGTGGTTTTATGTCCTGCGTATTCATACTGTTGCTTATTCCCTGTGGTTCTTTGTTTTCTCTGTTCATTTGTTTTGCACATTGTCAGCGTCTTTGGGTTCTTGAAAAGCACTTTATAAATAAAATGTATTATTATTATTATTATTATTATTATTATTAGAGTCGCCAGGAACGTTCTGGATGAAGTCTTCATCTCACAGTTGAGGTCATAGTGGGGCTTGAGGTCTCCAGCGAGGTTAAAGGAACACATTTTGGGAAATGTGCTTACTGTCTTGTCCAGAGTCAGACAAGAAGAATAGATACCAATTTCCTCTCTGTCTGTTCGGTAGAATGCTATCCAGCTGCAAGCTAGCCTAGCTTAGCACAAATTAATGGAAGCGGATACGGACCGCTATCCTAGCTTAAAACTCTGGGAGATGTGACGACCCCCACTTCACCTGCAAATGGGGAGTCTTCTGACTCAGGCCCCGTTTAGACGAGCGTTTTGTGAACAGAAACCGCAAAAGTCATCTTGCGGTTTCACTTTTAATTTTACGTTTAGACAAGCGTTTTGGAGTGGAATTCTCCGTGCAGATGACGCTGTAACGACGGAGACCCGCTGTCACACGATTGGCGCATATGTCACATGACGTGCTGTGAAGACCCGCCCTACTCTGCCTCTGATTCGCAGACTGTGGATGGGGAATGTGATTGCACCAAAGCAGAGTCACTCACAGACAGTGGGTCCACTCACGCCGCGGGACAGATTCTTGTGTATTTAACCATTTCACTGCCACACGACAGCCGGTTGTGTGATAGTAAAGGGGTAACCTTCTGTCGTGTGGCAGTGAAAGGGTTAAAAGTACTGCCAATGTAGCCTTCAGGTGATCTCCGTTGATATAAGTCAGACATACTTGCTTTGTTTACGTCTCGGCTACTGGCGCATACCTGCTACCTGTGACGTAAGCAGTACGTGCGACCAGAGCCGTGACAAACCTTTCGTCATCGTTTTATCAGATTTATACGTTTTAACAGTTTAGACGAGAGCGCAAAGCTTTTGCGTTTCTAGGAATTCTACCCTGGAAGGTAGTCTCACTTTTTTGCGGTTTCACCCCGTAAAAACGCCGTTTCCGTATAAACGAAAGGCACATCCGAAAAAATATTTTTGCGGATTCACCTGCTAGCGTTTCCGTCTAAACGGGGCCTCAGAGAACAGGGTGGAGTGGGTAGGTCGTTACCCCAATTTGAAGCACCTGTGCAGTGCAGAGAGCTGCCTGCACAACCAGTATATATGTTCCCCTGTCTAATCCCTTCTGTCTGCTTCTCCCATCTGCTTACCCCATCAAACAGGACAGGTTGTACCTACCACCAAGTGAACCAACTTGGAACCTCTGTCCATTCTGATATATACCTTTGTTGTTTAATTTGATTATTATTTGTTTAGATAGGATTAAACAAACTCTTTGTTCAATTGTTATCACGTGTGTTGACTCCCTTTATGTGAGGGAGTCAACTACTATGCAGCCATATATGTACCAATGCATGCCAAAACACTTAATTTCACAGATCTCCCTGGGTGAAACTACCCGGTTTTGATTCCTGTGCTTACTAGCATGAAGGGCAGCAAAATTACAGATGGAGAATATCTTGTTTTGATCAAAGGGCAGTATCTCTGAGCAGTGAATTAACATACTTATGTGTCATCTGACCATTTAGTCCAGTATCCATGTGGTCAGATCCCCACAGAGGACCCCGATCCAAATCAAACAGTCCAAGGCAACACCAGGCTGGTTGGAGCGAACCACTGTCCCAAAGGAAACTGTCCATGGCAGGTAGGGATGCAACGGTGTATGAGATTAATCTGGTATGATTATAGTCTGAGCCGAGGAATGATCACAGCTTCATGGTAGCACAATTTAATCAACCTAGTGGTAGGAAACTTCATTGGGTTCCTTTAAAGCGGCAATAACTGTTTTCTGACCACTAGGGGGTCATGAGTCGCTTTGTCACATTATGAACATGAAAATGTCTTACTGGCACAATCTTTTAACAAAAGATAATTTAAAGAAATATATAAGATTTCAACTACAATACATAACTTTCTCTTCCTGCTTTTCAAACAAGGTAGGTAAATACACCTACAAACACAATACTGTTCAGACAGCACAACATTGATTCACTGAAAAAATGCTTCTTAAATGCATAGGTTTATAAACTAATATAAAATACAAAGAACATAAATGATGGAATGACAACAGTGTGGCTGCTGGTAGCACAGGGTTGTTTGAGTAGGACACCAGGAGGACATTTTGAAAATATGAAAAATAATGTCAGAAAATGGTTATTGCCACTTTAAAGGTGCTATAGATAACATTGAGCCACTAGATGTCCCACTAGAGCACCAGCATGTCAGCATGTCTCAAACCAGAAGTAAGGTAAGTAAGTAACGCAACATGTAATTAACAACATTCATTTTGGACCCGCCAATTTTTTATTTTTTTTATAAATTCATGAATCAAAATAAAATTGGGGGGGAAAAGCAATACTTTTATTCTGCATCTTTCTAAAAGCACTGTGGATGCCCTATTTAAAAATAAATTTGTATCATTAGTCTACATGACATTTATATCTATAGCACCTTTAAGTATTGTCCAAGTAAAAAACGTATGTAACGAATGCTCCCCAGTGTAAATTACTAGTTTAGAGTGATCTGGTGATTACATCATGTCCAAGCAAGTTCTCACGAAAATGTTTCGCTAAATTGATCCTATTGCCCCAAGAGAGGCACACTTCACCACAACTCTTAACCTGTAACTTAGGCCATCTGTCACAGGCCCTCATTCATTCACTCACTCACTCATTAATTTTCCTTTGGGCTTCAGATTCTGGTTAAGTACAATGGCAGCAGTCACTGTGGAGGAGTCTTGGTCCATCCTCAGTTGATTGTCACGGCTGCACACTGTGTCCACATGAAATACGCTAGACTCCTGACTGTGGTGGCAGGTAATTTGTTCTGCATGTGTGTGTGTGTGTTTGTGCCTTTTTATGAGTGCAATAGTATGATGAGTTACAGCTTTGCAGGCTGGTCAACAAGTGTTGACTCCATGTTGACAGTCATCCAACATACTGTTGACAAGTTACTGACATACTATTGATCAAACTAAAGTGTTACCATCAGATATGAGAAATACATAGAAAGTAATCAAATAAACCCTGTACTCTCAATAACAAAGAACCATTTTGTCTAGTAAAGTAGCTTTTTTATAAAAGTGTCTCACTCATCTGACTGGTTCATTCCTGTTACCAGGGGAATACAACCTGGAAGAGGAGGAGGGAACAGAGCAGAGGTTCAACGTCTCTGGAGTAATCGCCCACGAGCATTATGACCCGGCTACGGGCGACAGCGACATCGCCATGTTGTCCCTGGACCGGCCAGTGACCCTCGGCCGCCACGCCATCCCCGTCTGCCTGCCTCAGGAGCAGTTCCTCAAGAGCGAGCTGAGGCCGATCCGTTTCCACACCGTCAGCGGCTGGGGCAAGCGCACCAACGGGGGCAACCACCTTGAATCCGACAACCCACCCGCCCCTCCCTCCTCGCCCATCCTCCGCAAACTCTCCGTTCCTATTCTGGCTAACTCCGAATGCACCCAGAAGAGCGGTTTTAACTTCACCGATAAGATGCTGTGCGCTGGGTACATGGAGGGCCAGCAGGAAGCTTGCACGGGGGATGACGGAAGCCCATTGGTCACTCAATACGGGTCCACCCACTTCCTGATGGGCGTGGTCGGCTGGGGGAAGGGCTGTCCGAAAACCGGGTACTACGGGGTGTACACTGACATGGTCCACTTCCTGGATTGGATTGATGTGAATTCTAGGTTGATAGCTCAGATAGAGTTCCTCCTCTCTCTCGTTCTCACATAGAGACCAAAACAAACAAATTTAAACAAAGTGTAATACCAAGCGGGGCTTTAGAGGTCACTGTTTTGATGGCATTAAAGATTCTACCTCTACGTGCCTGTGAAATGAAAACTGACTTTTCCATCTTGTTACTTCTTGTGCCTTGTACCAAATGAATGGAAGCAGATACGGACCGCTAGCCTAGCTTACATTTCTGGGAGAGGTGTTTTTGGAAAATTGTAGTATTCGAAAATAAAAGTACTAAACACATTGTGTGAAATGTGTAGGCCTACTGATGACTGCGACAACACAGTCTACTAAATAAATATTAATAAAGGATAAAAAACTGTACATCTGGTTCACTGTGGTAAAACTATCATTTAAGATTTGTATTGTCTTTAAAAAATAGAGTGGGCAGTAGGAGGGCTGGGAGGGAGACACAGGAGAGAAGGTTTTATATTGAGACAGTAAGAATACTGAGATGGAGACAGAGTAGGAGAGAAGGTTGTATATTGAGACAGTAAACATACTGAGAAGGAGACAGAGTAGGGAGACACAGGAGAGAAGGTTGTATATTGAGGCAGGAAAGCTGAGAGGGAGACAGAGTAGGGAGACACAGGAGAGAAGGTTCTTTATTGAGACAGTAGGAGGACTGAGAGGGAGACAGAGTAGGGGAGACACAGGAGAGAATGTTCTTTATTGAGACAATAGGAAGGCTGAGAGGGAGACAGAGTAGGGGAGACACAGGAGAGAATGTTCTTTATTTAGACAGTGGGAAGGCTGAGAGGGAGACAGAGTAGGGGAGACACAGGAGAGAAGGTCTTATATTGAGACAGTAGAAAGGGTGAGAGGGAGACAGAGTAGAGGAGACACAGGAGAGAAGGTTCTTTATTGAGACAGTAGGAGGACTGAGAGGGAGACAGAGTAGGGGAGACACAGGAGAGAATGTTCTTTATTGAGACAATAGGAAGGCTGAGAGGGAGACAGAGTAGGGGAGACACAGGAGAGAATGTTCTTTATTTAGACAGTGGGGAGGCTGAGAGGGAGACAGAGTAGAGGAGACACAGGAGAGAAGGTTCTTTATTGAGACAGTAGGAGGACTGAGAGGGAGACAGAGTAGGGGAGACACAGGAGAGAATGTTCTTTATTGAGACAATAGGAAGGCTGAGAGGGAGACAGAGTAGGGGAGACACAGGAGAGAATGTTCTTTATTTAGACAGTGGGAAGGCTGAGAGGGAGACAGAGTAGGGGAGACACAGGAGAGAAGGTCTTATATTGAGACAGTAGAAAGGGTGAGAGGGAGACAGAGTAGAGGAGACACAGGATAAAAAGTGTCTTTATTGAGACAGTAGGAAGATGATCCAAGGCCAGCAGGGGAACATGTGGTTCCAGATATTGGGGTCACTACACCATCTCTGAGGGCACAAATATACTCCATACAGCCTATTAAACACCACATGAAAGACTAGTGGTCCTATACTCTCTGAAACACAGTCGTTGTGTTGACTGCTGTTTGAGGAGATAAGTTATTGATCCCAGGGGTAAATATTAGTTCAGGGTTTTTGGACCTCAGAACACTGAAATGGCACTAATGTCCTGCCCCTTGTGAAAGCAGCCTGGATTGGCTGACGTTCAGCTTTTCATGTCCAGAACACACAGCAGAGCTACAGGAGATTTGGCACAGTGTGACACGAGTTGTGTCATTTTAACCCTTTCACTACCACACTACAGAAGGTTAACCTTTCACTACCACACTACAGATGGTGTGGTAGTGAAAGGGTTAACCTTCTGTAGTGTGCTTGTGAAAGGGTTAACCCTTTGTCGTGTGGCAGTGAAAGGGTTAACCTTCTATATACCCTTTGGTAGTGTGGTAGTGAAAAGGGTTAAGTGGGTGCTAATCAGGTCTGTCTGTCTGTATCTTAGTAAACACACTGCAGATCCATATTTCACAGTAGCCTCTATATCCCATCATCCAGGATGTTGGCTGTCACTTGTTGGCCAAGCTGCTGAGGTAGATTTTTGAGAGAGATGGTTCTGGTCCCGAAGAAGAAATTAGACTGGAAACAGATTTCAAAGCAATGGCTTCTAGATTCTCGCTGGTTTATTTCAGTCAGGCAAAGCAAGTTATATATCAACTGGCTTCGTGTCTCGCTCTGCCTTCTGACATAACCCATTATCTCCAGCACCTAGTGTGCTCCGGGGAACAAAACAAATGCACCCACTTGCACGTGACCATGCCACTCCCATGCGTCCCCTAAATTACGCCGGAAGTGGTCACGCCTCACCCTTCCTCATTCGTTTCCAACGCGGAAGCATGCTCAGATGCACTTCTGAACTGGAGATTGTTTGTAGCGAAAGATTACGCAATGTTGGGCTTCGCCAGAAGTACGCCAGCCCCCGGATCCTTCTCGGCACGTCCACAGCACAGCGGTCCTATCCCGTGTTTTTTCCTCGTCGCTTGACAGCGGACCGATGGACTTCGCGCAACGTTTAGCAGTCTAGCTACGTCGCGCTCAGGTAGGACCTGCGCTAGCAGGCATGGGTAATACTGCTCGAGTGATGTATTGGCGCAGGGGGGCGGGATATTTGGATAAACGTGGTCATCATGACTCACTTTTGAGATGTTTTTCCAAGTATCCTAGTGCGCACAGCTAATGCTAATGCTACAATGTTAGGGCGCCGTTCCCATGTGCCCGCCGGGGCGCGTGAATACTTTCGACAACAAATGTTTGTTTCCGCGTGCGAGTTTTGCGCTCTGATTGGCCAGGTCATGTGACATGTGCGCCAATCGTGGGACAGCAAGTTCTACGCCTATTTCCGGGTCTAACAGCCTGCAAACTACCTGGCGTTCTATCGACATGCTCTAAGACAAACTCTAACCTTAACCAACTTCGAAAGAGTACCTAAGCTTAACCGTCGAAAGAAGGGCAGGCGTTCTATCGACATGCTCTAAGACAAACTCTAACCGTAACCAACTTCGAAAGAGCGCCTAAGCTTAACCAGTGTAGACACTTGCAGTCCCACGATTGGGCGTACATGTCACATGACCAGAAATTACCTGGCCAATCAGAGACGCGGAAACAAACAATTGTTTTCAAACGTATTCAGGCCGCCAGGGCTGTCTTTACTCTTCCCTCCTCTTAACCATTCATGCTGACGGTCAATCGGTGTGTAATGTTGGGGGTTTAGCGGAGGCTTATTTACCCTTTACCTGGGCGGATGGGCTGACGACAGGGCTCAGGGAAGGTGTGCATTTTGTGAATCTATGAATTGAAAATGGGGGACCCTGATGTAGACAGGACTAACGTTTACTCTGGTCTGCATCCCCTTAACAATTGTGTGTATTGGGCTAGCCCATTCTGCAATATGTTAATAGAGTTTTCGTTCATTCATTAATTTATCCCGTCACGGGTGCACACTGCAGGGGAGGTTGTTGCATGCCTACTAGTGGAGCAGTGCTTCACTAGTAATAGACTTTGGTCAGCAGCCGCCACTGGTGTTCCGTGCTTAGTGGTGCAGGTGGCATCGGTCCTTTGCCCTGACATGGTGGAACGGTATCCCGCCCGGCCGACGCCAAGAGGTGGGCTGTTGAAGCTTATACTGCCGCGGTACAGAATTTAGCAGCAACTAACAACATTGCTCAATTGGCTGCTTTTCTGTCAAAAATGGTGTCGGGTGGTGGGGCCTTAGGGCTAGCCGACATCAAAACCATTGTGCGATGTTTTGAGGTTATTCAGTTTTTGACCCAGCCGCAAGCTATAACCGCAGGGAGGGCTAGGATGCTGTCAACGGTTGTTCACAGGCATCTTGGTTGGAGCAAACTCCCCTTGAGGAGGGGAGGGGTCTCCTCCTCAGGGCTCCCCTCTCCGCGGGTGGACTTTGGTCTGTCCACGGAGGCGCGGGCGGTATTTGACCTGGGCTCCACGCCGCCCCACACCGCGCAGCCAGAGTTGAGAGCACGGCCTCGCCAGCGGCTTAGGCGAGGCCCCTGGCCAGCGGCCATGTTTCCCTCACCTGAGATACCCTTGACACAAAGGAAACAGGTGATCACAAGGCCGACAGCCTCGGCGGCCGAGGGATCGGCTATATTAGATGGGCACGCCCTAAAAAACCGTTGCCATCTAGCTGTGTCTAGCACGCTCTCCGGTTACTCCCCCTGCTACGCTACGGGACTCAGGGCTCTGATTTGTCCCCTTTGGCTGCGGGCAGCGTTCTTCCAGTGAAGCACAAGCGGCCCCACATTTCGCTTCTCATGGAGACAGGGGCTGACACCCAGTTGCTAGCTAGGCCTGGGTCTGTCTATGAGAATGCTGTGCTGTCAAGCGGCTCCCACACCACACGTCCTGTGTCTGTGTTTGGTGAGCCTGGTGTTGTATCTGTCGACGGAGCAGGGTTCCCTGTATCTGACATTTTTTGTCAGAGGGGGAAATCTAGGCCCAGGAGGTCGCAGCGTGGGTTCCCCCCAGCCCCACCCTCGCCAGGCCGGGTATTACGTTAGTGCCTCCCCCGTCTGGACTTCCGATCCCGCGGTTGTCAGTTAGGCACGTGTAATTTGGGTGGTAGTAATATCACTACAGGGCTACGGTGTATAGAGACCCACCCTATCGGGCAGTGTGGGCCCACACACCATGCATGTCCAGCTGCAGAGCTCCCCCCGTATCAGACCGCTCTTCTGTTGGGGTCCCCCCCTTGGGTGCGATTGCCTCGTTGGTAGAGTCAGGGTGCGATATCCCGGCTCCGCGGGACACCCTGCTCGCGCGGTTGGCGCGACTAGGGTTGACGACGCACAGCGGGAGGGACCAGGCCACCTATCTACGATTCCTAAGCGGACCAGCGGCAGTTGGCGGCGGGGGGCGCTTTGGAATTTTTTACCACGTATGGCTGCAGTAGTAGCCATATGTCGGTGTGGATGGAGAGAACGCTGAGGGCGGCGCTTGTGTTACAGTTTACACACCCCCGCCTTCCGTTTTTGGGTTTGGTACAGACTCTATTATCAGAGTCCACGGCAGTGACAGCCCTGGCCGAGGAAATTCCTTCTCTGGCGGCGAAGCAGGCCGCCATCGTGGTCCCATCGGAGGATGCGATGAGCGGCGTTTCCTCCCGATATTCTCTGGTGCCAGAGAAATGGGGGGGGGGGGGGGGGGGGGGGGGTCAGACCTATACTGGACCTGTCCCATGGAAGGTTCATAATGTTGACCGTCACCCACCTGTTAAGCGCTGTCAGGTGAGGGACTGGTTCACCTCCATAGACCTGAAGGATGCGTATTCGCATCCCGATCTTCCCTCCTAGGACATACCTACGCTTCCTTTTCAGGGCTTAGCGTACGAGTACCAGAGGCTGCCGTCCGGCTACTCTCTGGCTCCTCGCATCTTCACCAAGTGCGTGGAGACCACGCTGGGGCCTCTGCGTCGTCAGGGGATACGCATTTTATTCTACCCTGGACGACGTTCTAGTCCTCTGCCGGTCAGAGAAGATCGGCAGGTCTCATACCAGGCAGGTGGTGGAATTCCTCACCAGCCTGGGTGTTTGCTGTAGACTGGAAGTAGAGTACTCCTCTTCCCAGTCAACGGGTGGAGTACTTGGGCTTATTTCTAAACTCAAGGTCTATATGGACATTCCTCTCAGAGCGGCGGCGAGTGGATGTTCTTGGCGCGCTCTGGAGGTTCCGTCCTAGGACGGTTACGGCGCTGTCCGTGATGCGCCTGCTCGGTATGATGGCATCTGCTCACTCTGTGGTCCCTCTTGGCCTCCTCTTCATGAGGAGGATACAGAGGTGGTTTTTCCAGTATGGAAATAGACCCGGTGAGAGACAAGTCGAAGCGGCTGAAGGTTCCCATGTCAGTACTGGGGAACCTCGCCCTCTGGGGAGGGCCTGGGGCCCTCACCAGCGGGGTCCCCATGGGCAGCAGGCTGTCACACGTCATGGTCTTTACCAACGCCTCCCTCACGGGATGGGGGGGACGTGTCGGGCCAACGCAGTAGGGGGCAGCTGGCAGGACCATGCTGCCCGGTCTGCACTACATTTCAATGTGTTGGAATTGAAGGCAGTCCTTCTGGTCCTCAAACGGCTCTGCCACCTTGTGGTGGGCAAGCATGTTTTGATCAGGACGGACAACATGACGTCAGCGTCGTATATCGACAGACAGGGAGGAGTACGCTCCCCCCGTCTGCACCGGGCGGCGGTCGAGCGCTGGCTATGGGCGTCTCTCAATCTGCGCAGCCTGAGGGCTCTCCACATCCCCGGCAGGGAGAATGTGGGTGCAGATGTGATGTCGCGGGGCGGTCCTCACCCCGACGAGTGGGGACTACATCCAGACATAGTCAGACAGGTCTGGGACCGATTCGGGGAGGCCACGGTGGACCTGTTTGCGAGCAGATAGTCCCACCAGTGCCCCTTGTGGTTCTCGGTCAGTCGGAAGGACAACCCCTCTCTGGGGTGGATGCCTTCTCGATGTATCTGTGGCCGCCCGGGATTCTGTACGCGTTCCCCCCATACACCTGATAGCTCAGCTATTGGGGCAGGTACGTCAGGAGCGCGGGACTTTGATCCTGGTCACGCCGGGCCGGGGCTCGGCTGTTTGGTTCCCGGCCCTGATTCAGCACTTGGTGGCCCCCGCCGTGGCCTGTTCCATGGTCACCGTGGGCCCTCTCTCAGGCACACGGAACTCTGTTCTGCCTCCTGTTCTGGGGCGGCCTCTAGGCTTGGCTGCTGAAAGGGTGAATCTGGTGGGGATGCGTCTTAACTCTTCTGTGGTTAATGCCATCTGGAATGCGCTTGCTCCATCCACTACCGCGGCTTACGCAGGGAAGTGGCGTATGGTTCGAGAGTGGTGTGAGATTGGGGGCTTGGACCCGGTGTCCTGCCCCCTGGACTCGGTTCTGTCCTTCTCCAGTCTATCCTGGATGGGCGGTCGGCCTCAACAGTAAAGGTATATGCCGCAGCTATATCTTCTTGTCATGTGGGCTTTGAGGGCAGAACACTGTTCAGCCACCCTCTCGTGGGACGTTCTTGCTTGGCGCACGGCATCTCAAACCTGTGGAACGTTCTCTGTCTCCGAGTCAGGACCTCCAACTGTTCTGGAAAGGCTGTTGGGGGCCCTATTTGAGCCTCTTGAGCAGGTGCCATTGGATCGTCTGTCTTACGTCCGCGTTCCTTTTTTGGGCCATCACCTCCGCTAAATGCGTGGGTGAGCCATGTGCTCTCTCGGTGCGGTCGGAGTACCTGTCTATTCGGGCCGATAGCAGGCGACTCTGTGGCCTGATCCGGCCTTCGTGCCAAAGAATATCCGGAGCTCTTGTCGCTCCTGGGATATTGTGCTTCAGGCGTTTCGCCCCCCTCCTCACGCTAGTGGGTTGGAGGTGAGCCTTCACCTGTCGTGTCCTGTCCGTGCACTGAAGGTTTACCTTAGTCGCACGCGGGATCTCAGGGCTCCTGTTTGTTGTTACGGTGGCCCTGTCCAAGCACCGCCTGTCACAGTGGTTGTGCGAGGGCATTGCCCTTTGCTTCACGTTGGCTGGACAGGTTCCCCCCGGGGGCGTCAAGGCGCACTCCACTCGTGGCGTGGCGGCCTCTGCTGCCCTGTTAGGGGGGGCCTTTCGTTAGGTTTTACCTCATGGGCATGACTGGGGGTTCTGTCTCCCAGGCGGTCCTGAGGTCTGGGACCTCTCCTGCATCCTGCCATCAGGTGGGCTAGCAGGGGTGTGTGGGTGTGGGCCGCGGGGTGCTGTGTCACACGTGGTCCCGCTTGCGCTGTGCGTTCGGGGGTGCCTGGTTCCCCTTTTTTCGCACTTTGGTGGAGTTGACTGCCTCCCCCCCTTCGTTAGGATGGGCGGGTGGACGGGACTCCCCTCCTCCTTGACTGGGGCTTACGGGCCCTCAGGGGGTGCATTTGTCTGGGGCATGCTGCCCTTTATCTCAGAAGGCAGAGCAAGATGCGAAGCCAGTTGATATATAACGTAAGGTTATCCTATAACCCTAATTATATGATACTGGCTGAGCGTCTCGCTCTTTAGCGCCCTGAGGTCCCTTGGATGTTTTCCGCTTATGGAAATCGAACTGGGAAGGGTGAGGCGTGACCACTTCCGGCGTAATATAGGGGACACATGGGAGTGGCAAGGTCACGTGCAAGTGGGTGCATTTGTTTTGTTCCCCGGAGCACACTAGGTGCTGGAGATAATGGGTTATCTCAGAAGGCAGAGCGAGACGCTCAGCCAGTATCATATAACTAGGGTTATAGGATAACCTTACGTTATGAATATATGAACCATCTGCACCTCTGTTATCTACTATCAAATGACAAACTTAATACCTTTCAAACATGCTCATTCATATTCAAGTTCATTAACAATAGGCAAGCTCTTCCTGATACCTTCCATAGTTTCTTCATCTTTTCATCAGAATTTCACTCATATCCAACAAACCATAGCAATAAACTCCACTTACCTTTCTGTCGGACAACTAGCCATCAATTCAACATTAGCTTGAAACTCTGGAACACTCTAAATTCATCATTGAGTTCAACAACAACCTCCTTATCCATATTCAAAAAACTATTAAAATCTAATTTAATTTCATCATAAATCACCATCACATTAAGTTACTCCTGTGCATCTACTGTTAGTATGACTGCTTGTTTGCTTTTCCTCATTATATACCGTTAATATGTTATTCTCCTCTTCTTTGCCCTCTTGTACTAAAAACTTGTGTCAATCTTCCATGTTTTCGCTATAGTGTCTGCCTTATGTCTCTGTTCCTGTTTTGTAGTTTGTGTGTGTGTGTGTGTGTGTGTGTCTCTCCCTTCTAGGGTGTTTCTAGTATTTGCATTGTTACAATGAGGTGAGGAGACCCCATGTGGTGTGACCCCATGTTGTTTCAGACAGGCAGCTATCCTTAATTTAATCAAAGCTGAGTTGATACACTTTTATTTATCTAGCTATTTTTAAGTTAGTATTACATCAATTGGCCATATGAATAAAAAGGATACGTCATTCATCTCTTGTAAATTCCTAAATGGGATTTACACCAAAGTTTATCTTATTTTAATCTCATATTCTAATTTGTATTTTTCCAGATTGGTTCAATGTATTTAACCTATCAATACCTCCAAAACCATTACTAATGCCAAAGCTTCTTTCTTTCACCATAGGATCGAGGCCTCTGCCAAGAATCTTCGCAAACTGCATGCTACCATGTCCTCCCTCCTCACTCCCCCCCCCCCACCTCCTCCTCCCTCATCTTTTTCTGCCGAAGACTTTGCGATCTTCTTTGAGGAAAAAGTGGAGAACATCCGCAGCTCCTTCTCCCAACCCCCACCCATTCCAAACGCTGAATCGAGAACCTCATCCTTCACTCTGTCATCTTTCTCTCCCATTACAGAAGCCGAGACCCTGACACTGGTAACGTCGAACCGTCCGACTACATGCCAGCTGGACCAGCTACCCTCCCCACTCCTCCAGACCATAGCACCGGACATCCTCCCATTCCTAACTGCAACCATCAACTCCTCACTCAACTCGGGGGTGGTCCCCACCTCCCTAAAACAAGCCAGAGTCACGCCCCTCATAAAAAAACCAACCCTGAACCCCACCGTCATAGCCAACTATCGTCCTGTCTCTCTTCTCTCCTTCCTTTCTAAAACACTTGAACGTGCGGGACTCTGTCGGCCACCCGCCCCCTCCGGACGGGTGTCCCCCAGGGCTCGGTCCTAGGACCCCTTCTCTTCTCCCTCTACACTAAATCACTGGGTAACATTATCACGTCTCATGGCTTCTCATATCATTGTTATGCCGATGATACTCAACTCTTCCTCTCCTTCCCTCCCTCAGATATCCACGTCTCTGAGCGGATCTCGGCCTGTCTGTCCGACATCTCCGCCTGGATGACGACCAACCACCTCAAACTGAACCTAAGCAAAACAGAATTGCTCCACCTGCCGGCCAAATCCTCCCCCCTGACCGACCTCTCCATCACAGTCGAGAATGCAGCTGTGACCGCGTCCCAGACCGCCAAGAACCTTGGTGTTGTCCTCGACGACCAGTTGAACTTCTCTGCTCACATCGCAGCGACAACCAGAACCTGCAGATTCCTCCTGAGCAACGTCAGAAGGATACGCCCATTCCTGACAAAAGAAGCCACCCAACTCCTCGTCCAATCAACAGTCATCTCCCGCCTCGACTACTGCAACGCACTGCTAGCTGGCCTCCCGGCCACTGCCACCAAGCCTCTTCAACTCATTCAAAACGCAGCGGCCCGCCTGATCTCAAACCTACCGAAGTCGGCCCATGTCACCCCACTTCTTAGGGACCTGCACTGGCTCCCCATTGCTGCACGTATCCGCTTCAAGGCCCTCGACCTAGCATACCGTGCGGCAAAGGGAACCGCTCCCGCCTACCTCCGGTCAATGGTCTCTAACTACACACCCTCAAGACCCCTACGCTCTGCATCTTCTGGCCGCCTCAGATCTACTCCTATCCAAGCTCCCGGAGGGTCATCAAAGAGAAGCCGCCTATTCTCAGTCCTTGCCCCACAATGGTGGAATGAACTACCCATCCCAGTTAGGACAGCCGAATCCCGTCCAATCTTTCGCCGTCGACTAAAGACTCACTTCTTCAACCATTATCTGAAATGATAAAAAAATAAATAAAAATCTAACCCCGACTAACCTTACTGTCATGCACTTGTCCTAATAAACTAACCTACACTGTAACACGCAACACTTTGATGAACATTGTTACTCAGCTGATAGAGTTATACCCTTCTTGCTGTCTTGTCGCACAGAACTTGTAAGTCGCTTTGGATAAAAGCGTCAGCTAAATGACTAAATGTAAATGTAAATGTAAATAGTAAGATACACATATACAGTTTTCCTAGAAATGTTTTAATGAAAAATTTATAATAATCAAAAGAGTAATAATTATAAAAATAATAATAAAATAAATAATACTGGGAAGAATAATAAAAGGAAAGCATAATAAAGAAATAGCGATAGAAAGAATAATAGAATAAATACTAATCAAAGAAATCAAAATAATTATAATAAATTTTTTCTTATATTTTTTTTATAAAAAATTAAGAATTGTGGTCAGTCATGGGTCAGGCTGGATCTAATCTGCAAACTGCTAACTGCATTGTATAGAGCAGAACAGGCAGGAATCGAAGCGGGGTTTATATGGGTTCCAGCCCATGTGGGGGTGGAGGGCAACGAGGCTGCAGATTTGGCAGCCAAAGAGGCCCTGAGGAGGGAGGAGGTGGATGTGGGCTTAGCCTTGGGGGTATCAGAATACTGCAGTAAAATAAAGGAGGAGATTACCAGGAGGTGGCAGAAGGAATGGGAGGGAGAAAAGAGAGGAAGGTTGTATTACAGCTTACAGAATAATGTTATAGGGGAGGGAACGTCACTCTGGGGAACAGCAGAAGGGAACAGGTGATAATGACAAGGTTGAGGTTTGGACACTGTGGACTAGCAGGGGGACTGGCTCGCATTGGGAAGCATGGAAATACTAGTGTTGTGGAAATTACTCTAAGAGAAGAAACAATGAGCTGAGTAATTCTGATTGAGTCGAGTTGTAAAAAATGAACACAGATTTATTCTCTGTGACCACAGTGAAAGTGCTCAGTTACTAATCAGAGACCAAGTGTACACAAGAGTCTGACCAGAAAGTGAGACAGAACCTTGGTCAGACGTACAATTAAATACATCACTGAACATGACATGACGTACATTAAGATGACCAAACAGGTAAACATAGATTTAACATAGAAGAGAAAATAAAAACAGAAGATAGGTCTAAGGGTTTGTCGTCCCTGAGACAAGACTGGAGTCAAGTTTAAACAAGAAAAGAACAAGATGTGATTTACATGGAAATGTCTATCTGTCCTGGCCCTTGAGGTTGTTTTAAGAACATCAGCCAGACTGTTGCCCTAGTGTCTTTGAGCTCTGCTAGTTGACCTATATTAAACTAGTCAAGGCTATCGAATATGTATGATAGAATATGTATTTCAACACAGATCTATGACATGATAATATTTCCATTACACTAGTCAACATCACCATGTTACAGGAGTGCCTTTCATTTATAAAATGATTTATATAGAATATAACATCAAACTGTTGTTTTAACTGCAGGAGAATACAGTGTTTAGGAGCTTGTTGTAAATGTAATAAAGATGTTTTAACTGCAAGAGAATACAGTGTTTAGGAGCTTGTTGTAAATGCAATAAAGATGTTTTAATTGCAGAAGGATACAATGTTTAGGACAAACAAGACTACAAACATCACAAAACAAACAGACTACTGCTTGACCTTACTCCTAGAACCCACCTCACCCCTGCCCATTTTGACAACTTAGGATGGCTTAGCTTAGATACAGCAACTTGCAATGGGCCTGGTCTACAAGATACACTACACGACTAAGGTACCCATGTACATGTCAAAATACTTCCCAAAGCAATTGATTTTGATAGTCTATCAGTGAGCTGGATACAATCCTATACCTGGAGGGGAGAGAACAGATGGTGGAGGTAAACGGTACCCTATCCCCCCCCCTCACAGTGAGCTGTGGTGTTCCACAAGGAAGCATACTAGGACCGCTACTATTCCTAATTTATGCAAATGACATGTCGTCAGCTTGTGACTGCAACTTGTTCCTGTTTGCGGACGACTCAGCCCTGCTGGTCTCTGACAAGAACAAGTTACAGGTTGAAAAAGCCCTCAGCTCGGAACTGCAAAATCTGCATATGGCTCGCCGACAACAAACTATCATTACACATGGGCAAAACAGAGTCCATTCTCTTCGGTTCAAATAACAAACTCAGCAGGACCGACGGCTTCTCGGTTACAGTGGGTGACAATATTGTCACAAGGAAAGATGAAATTACCTACCTGGGTTCCATTCTAGAGGCTAATCTTTCCTGTGACAAAATGGCATCCAATGTAATAAAAAAAGTCAACCAACGAACTCGATTCTTGTACCGGATCTCCTCTCGGGTAAACAAGAATACCCTGAAGACTCTGGCAGGAGCACTCATTCAAGGGTACTACGACTATGCTTGCACCTCATGGTACCAAAGCACCTCAAAGGCACTAAAAAACAAATTACAAACATCTCTCAAAACAAGCTAGTCAGACTACTGCTTGACCTGACTCCTAGAACCCACCTCACCCCTGCCCACTTTGACAACCTAGGATGGCTTAGAGTAGACGACAGAGTACAGCAACTTGCAATGGGCCTGGTCTACAAGATACACTACGCGACCAAGGTACCCATGTACATGTCAAAATACTTCCCAAAGGTCAGTGAATACCACGATCACAACACCAGAGGGAGCTCCACAAATCATGTTAAACCCAGATTCGGCTCAAACAAGGGACTAAACACGTCTCGCAATTATGCCACATCAATGTGGAACGCCCTACCAAAGCTGTAAAGGAATGTGAATCACTACCCACTTTCAAAAACACTCTCAAAGAACACCTACGGGAGACTGCAATTCGAAACTGGCCCCTACAAATGTCCTAACCCAGTTGTACAGTAAATGACCAAGTATGGCTTTGTCAGTATTCCAATGTACAGTGTACAGTGTCCCCCCCCCTACCCAACCCCCCCCCCCCAATGTACAGCCCCCACCCACCCAACCCCACCCCACCCACCCAACCTCCTCCAATGTACAGTTTCTACGTCAAATGTATATACACTCTTTTTCTGGACACTTTTTGTATCACAAACAGTACTGTATTTGCAAATCTGATATGTCATAAATGTATAGATGTAGCAGTACTGTCTATCTGTATGTCATGTATGTCATATATGTTATGATGAATTGAAAATAGGGGACCCTGATGTAAACAAGACGAAAGTCTTTCTCTGGTCTGCATCCCCTTAACAATTGTATGTATTGAGCTGTACTGTACTGTACCCATTCTGCAATCTGTTAATAAACTTTTCAATCAATCAATCAATCAATCAATCAATCAATCAATCAATCAATCAATCAATGTCAGTGAATACCACGACCACAACACCAGAGGGAGCTCCATAAACCATGTTGAACCCAGATTCTGCTCAAACAAGGGACTAAACATTTTTCGCAATTATGCCACATCAATGTGGAACGCCCTACCCACAGCTTTAAAGGAATGTGAATCACTACCCACTTTCAAAACCACTCTCAAAGAGCACCTACGGGAGACTGCAATTCGAAACTGGCCCCTGTAAATGTCCTAACCCAACCCCCTCCAATGTACAGTAAATGTCCTAACCCAACCCCCTCCAATGTACAGTTACCCCCCCCCACCCCGCCTACCCAACCCACCCCCACCCAACTACCTCCAATGTAGTTTCCCCACCCAACCCCAACCTACCCCCCCCTACCACATATACCCAACCTCCTCCAATGTACAGTTTCTTCGTCAAATTTATATACTCTTTTTGTATCACAAACAGTACTGTAATTGTAAATCTGGTATGTCATGAATGTCTAGATGTAGCAGTACTGTCTATCTGTATGTCATGTATGTCATATATGTTAAGATTAATTGAAAATGGGGGACCCTGATGTAAACAAGACGAAAGTCTTTCTCTGGTCTGCATCCCCTTAACAATTGTGTGTATTGAGCTGTATTGTAACGTACCCATTCTGCAATCAGTTAATAACATTTTCAATCAATCAATCAATTACCCTGCCTACTTGTATACACTTCCTATCAAATTCATGTGTCGGTTCTATGCTAATTTTATCTAACTGCCTCCTATGCACTGTAATTTTAAGAGCGCTGCACTGTTGTAATTCAAAACTGAACTTTGTAAAGAAACTCAAAGTTGAGAGCGATGCACTGCTCTGTTGTTCACACTTTTTACTGATGCACTGCTCTGTTGTATGTTAAATACCCTGTTGTATGTCCGTTCTATTTTATTATTTTTAGCCTATTTTTAAACTGAATTAAACCTTTTATTTTACTCTGTCTATTCTATTTTTATTATTTGTATTACTGAATGAAACTGTAAACAGAGAGGCCTGTTGGGATCCTAATCTGAAACACTGTGATTTACCTTACCTTGCTACCTCTCTATCTTTTTTATGCTCGCTTATGCCTTAATACTTAATACTTAATAAAGTATTCAATCAATCAATCAATCAATCAATCAAATTTTTCCCACGTGTTCCTCATCATCATAGCTTTCATTTTGGGGTAGGGGCCACGTCATCATGATGGATTTCAAGATGGCCGCCATGTAAAATCAAGGTTCTGCCCATTAAAAATATCTTGGTCGATAGCGCGCTCAATATTTGAGCGAACACAAAGGTATTGGTATCCCTGTAAACTAAGGAAGCTAAGCTTTCCATTGGTATCATTTTCATTAAGCCCAACTGTTGGGAAGGAGGTTTTAATAGGCAATGATTAAAAATTATGTTACATTTTCGCCTAGAAAAAACTGCCATGCTCATCTTCCAAAAGGTCCCTTGGCCGTTTGGGTTAGGGTTTGTTGTTAGAATGTTGAACATAGAAGATCAATTTTGGTGTCAAACTACACATTTTCTGGGTCAATAAATGTGTTAATGCTATGTCACCAGATGAATATTTGTACCATTCTAACAACATATTTACATAATATTTTACTTGTTTAACAGTCAGACATGCATGAATCGAATAGACATTTTATTAGGATCACTCTATAAGAACAAATGATCTCGTAAAGTTATGGTGGAGGGAGGTGGCACAGAGACATAGGAACTTCAATAAATTACATGTATTATTATTATTATTATTATTATTATTATTATTATTATTATTATTATTATTATTATTATTATTATTATTATTATTATTATTATTATTATTATTATTATTATTATTATTATTATTATTATTATTATTATTATTATTATTATTATTATTATTATTATTATTATTATTATTATTATTATCATAACTCTTTAGCCCGTATAGGCGTATTTAACTGTTATGGAAAGTGGAACTAAGTATATGGTGCAAAGACTATGTGGGAATGATGTTGCGTATGCCCAATATGCATAGGTGTGTGCAAGAGTCACACACACAAGAGTGTGTGCAAGAGTCCAGCATGTGTGCATGTGTGTGAGCAAGAGTCCAGAGGTAGGAAGGCTGGGGTCTGTGAAGCACAAGGGAGTGGTCCAGGGAAAGTTGGTTGGAGGCGTCACTGGGGAGCGAGAGGAAATATGAGTAAGTATGAGCTTGTAGCGAATGCGAGGCACCACAAAATACAAAACACTGGAAAAGCTTAATAGAATCAAGACTGTACCGTATATATGTGTCTAGGTTCTGGCACTAGACCCATGGTATGCTGGCCTTGATCCTGGTCAGCATCCTCATCAGCGGGCAGGCGGTAGGAAGGCTGGAGTCTTGGAAGCATGAGGGAGAGGTCCAGGGAACATCTGGGGGAACGTGAGGCTTGAGAGGGGTCACAAGGTGTCTTGACAGGTCCAGGGGAATCACTGAGGAGCAAAAGCAAACACTGGTAAGCACGGGTTGTAGGTTGTAAGGCAGCACAAAATACAAATAAAAGAAGCTTAATAGAATAGACTAGAGAACTAGACTGTAGCCTACCATATGTGGCCACGGTCTGGCACTGGGAACCATGGCACACTGGCTTTGATCCTGGTCGGAATCTTCCTCAACGGGCAGGCGGTAGGAAGGCTGGAGTCCAGGAAGCACTAGAGAGAGGTCCAGGGAATCTCCGGGTGAGTGCACAGAAGCTGTGACATATCTGTCACAATGGCAGCTGCAAAGATCTGTGCATTTCCAATGTGCCTTCTTGCATGAGCACCTTGCACCACAACCACTTCAATTGCACTTCACAAGTTCATTGCAGGCTTTTGATGTTCGACACATTTGTACCACATGCACAAATGTCAAGTTAGACCGCGCTCTCAAGATACGACACTGGGTGCTGAAATCCCATTAAGTATTATATAAAAGAAGCAGTGAAGCCAGACCAGCACTCTCAGGTTCAAAATTTAATGGCAGCCTGAAACAAACATGTTTCGGAAATATGTATTCCTTCTTCAGTGTTATAGCTTGCCATATACATATTTCCGAAACATGTTTGTTTCAGGCTGCCATTAAATTTTGAACCTGAGAGTGCTGGTCTGGCTTCACTGCTTCTTTTACCACATGCACAAACCTGCTTGATTATTGCCCCAAATAGCATGCAAGTTGGACAAAGTGGGTATGTCTGGAAAGAAGAGGCTTGTGGGTACCTATAAAACCAATGTTCACTCTGATATATTCATGTGAACGGCCAAGGGACCTTTGTAAAAATGTAACATCATTTTTAATCATTGCCTATTAAAACCTCCTTTTCAACAGTTTGGCTTAATTGAAATGATACCAATGGAAAGCTTAGCTTCTCTAGTTTACAGAGATACCAATACCTTTGTGTTCACTCAAATATTGAGCGCGCTATGGACCAAGATATTTATTAATGGGCAGAACCTTGATTTTACATGGTGGCCATCTTGAAATCCATCATGATGACGTGGCCCCTACCCCAAAATGAAAGCTATGATGATGAGGAACACGTGGGAAAAATGTGGTGCTTTTGTCCGGCGTGTCCACATCCTTCTCAAATCTGGTGCTAAGCCACCGCACTATTTACCGCCATCTACTGGAATCCTTTATCCCCTACATTGTCCAATGGAGTGCAGCTAATGCTGCTACTTCCTGACTGAGCCCCCCTCTGCGAGACACTCCTTGCCCCCTGCGGGCTGATTCTGGACTCCTTGGTCACTCACAACCCCCTTATCCAATTCCCTAACCACCTCCTCCCATTTCAGACCTTCCATGCTCAAATGTTGAACCGCTATCCTAACAATCATCTTTATTCTATCTGTCCTACCCCTGCTAGACGGTGGGCCGAAGGTCTCTAGAGGCTTCCGTTAATGAAATGATTGATCTGGTTTTACAGAGTAAATGTTATTGTAATATGAACTACATAATATACTATAATAACACATTTCCGTTTGTTGGCAACGGTTTTTGGGTCATATCTTTATGAAAATGAATGTGTTGATAAGATAAAAACTACCTACGTTTGTGAAAAGGGGCGTTGCTGCGGAACCAATCAAAACACGTTACAACGTCAGGTGACTTGATTTCTCCCAATGACATTCCTCAAGCTCCGGAAACTAGGAAGTAAATTTGCGACTCGTCTGTTGACAACACTGGATTTAGCTCTGCATCGGTAAGCTCTCAATACTCATATACATTACTATTGAAATGCATTTTTACTTAACTCTACAGCATTATTCAAACGTGATAGGAAGTTATGAGTCATCAGCTGTTTATATGCAGTCCGTTTTGACTTCCGATTACACATTGGAAAATGTTGTAGCCAGCTCACAGACTAACGTTACGTTAGCATTTTAACTTTCTCAGATAGCAATCTAACATTACGTTAGTGTAAATCAAACAACTCTAACCCAATACTAATAATAGTAACTTGTTTCACATTCTTGCTGTGTGTTACACTATGGTATAGCGGTATGTGTTGTTGCCTTTGACGTTGTACTGCTACATCTATTTATGACATACCAGATTTGTAAATACAGTACTGTTTGTCACAAGACGTTGTCACAACCGTTACATATACAAAATATACTGTCTCATAAATATACTCTTCCAATATATAAATATACATATAAATATATTGTTTTAGATGCTGTTGTCACTATGAATTACAAATGGGGGGCCCTGATGTAAACAAGACAAACGTATTTCTCTGGTCTGCATCCCCTTAACAATAGTTTGATATTGGATGGTCCCTGTGCTGTTGTTTACTGTCTATCTGTATGTCATGTATGTAATATGTTATGATGAATTGAAAATGGGGGACCCTGATGTAAACAAGATGAAAGTCTTTCTCTGGTCTGCATCCCATTAACAATTGTGTGTATTGAGCTGTACTGTACTGTACCCATTCTGCAATCTGTTAATATGATGAATAACGTTATCTATTGTAGTAACAATGTTCCAAAATGTATTGATTGTTTTTCTGTTTCCCCAGATGCTCAACCCTGGACCACACGACAGATATATTCTAGGCCTAATTAACCCTAGCCTGAGGGTTCTATAGTAATCAATCATGCAAGCTCAAAGATTGAGCTATTGAGGTGACTGGCCCTGCTCTATATCAAGAACCAGTCGAGAATGCAGCTGTGACCGCGTCGCCGACCGCCAAGAACCTTGGTGTTGTCCTCGACGACCAGTTGAACTTCTCTGCTCACATCGCAGCGACAACCAGAACCTGCAGATTCCTCCTGAGCAACGTCAGAAGGATACGCCCCTTCCTGACAAAAGAAGCCACCCAACTCCTCGTCCAATCAACAGTCATCTCCCGCCTCGACTACTGCAACGCACTGCTAGCTGGCCTCCCGGCCACTGCCACCAAGCCTCTTCAACTCATTCAAAATGCAGCGGCCCGCCTGATCTCAAACCTACCGAAGTCAGCCCATGTCACCCCACTTCTTAGGGACCTGCACTGGCTCCCCATTGCTGCACGTATCCGCTTCAAGGCCCTCGACCTAGCATACCGTGCGGCAAAGGGAACCGCTCCCGCCTACCTCCGGTCAATGGTCTCTAACTACACACCCTCAAGACCCCTACGCTCTGCGTCTTCTGGCCGCCTCAGATCTACTCCTATCCAAGCTCCCGGAGGGTCATCAAAGAGAAGCCGCCTATTCTCAGTCCTTGCCCCACAATGGTGGAATGAACTACCCATCCCAGTTAGGACAGCCGAATCCCGTCCAATCTTTCGCCGTCGACTAAAGACTCACTTCTTCAACCATTATCTGAAATGATAAAAAAAAAAAAAAAATCTAACCCCGACTAACCTTAATGTCATGCACTTGTCCTAATAAACTAACCTACACTGTAACACGCAACACTTTGATGAACATTGTTACTCAGCTGATAGAGTTATACCCTTCTTGCTGTCTTGTCGCACAGAACTTGTAAGTCGCTTTGGATAAAAGCGTCAGCTAAATGACTAAATGTAAATGTAAATGTAAGAACCATTATCAGAGTGGCAACTGCAGGACCTGTATTTCCCAAAACAATGAATATCATGATTGAATGAGAGGCCATGGTAAACAGCACAGTGAATAAACAATGTGCAGTCCCCTTATATATTGTTCTGGATTGAAGTGGGGCCAGGCTAATCTGCAAGAGCTCAACTTTTGAACAAGGATGGTCATCCTCTCACATAAGCTGTCCGGGGACGACTCACACAGCTCTCTACTCTCTGGGCCCTGGACTGGACACCCCTCCACTGTTAGTTACACATTACACACATACAAATGACAATAACACTATGTAACAACCATCAAATGCACTCACAGCACACACACTCACTTTAAACAAACAACTGACTGCAGCACCCACTTTAGAACACCTAAACACACTTTATATTTATTGGCAAAGAATTTGCACTACAACCCATACCTCATTACACCTTACTGTAAATTGTACCTCATCCCATTTCTGCATTGTACTGTATAGTATATTGTATTGTAACTCAGTTACTTTTCTACTCTGCATTGTATGTATATATTGAACACTTGTCTACGTACTTGACTTCTATTTTATACTTATCTATTTTTATCTAGCACAATCTCTGGAGCAAAACAGAAAGAAGCATTTTATATAAAAGTATTCTGTACTTCTGTATGACAACTAATAAAGAAACTTGAACATCAAAAAATCAACATTCTGTTCTCTATGCCAGGCTAGATCTGACCTTGACTCATGTTACAGGATTAATACACACTTTATACACAAATTGCATATAGCATTCTCTTTGGTAGCATTCATTCTGTGTTTATTGTGTCATACTGGGGAATAATATTAATATTATTATGTCCTATTGGGGACATAATTTAAAATTCTGAGCAATTCAATCATTTTTTTTATGGAGAGGACGTCTGACATGAATTGAAAACTGTATTAACAGATTGCAGAATGGGTACAATACAGTACAGCTCAATACACACAATTGTTAAGGGGATGCAGACCAGAGAAAGACTTTCATCTTGTTTACATCAGGGTCCCCCATTTTCAATTCATCATAACATATATGACATACAGATACAGTAGGCCTACTGCTACATCTATACATTTAATTATGACATACCAGATTTGCAAATACAGTACTGTTTATGATACAAAGAGTCCAGAAAAGTATCAAACAATTGCAGATGGGATGCAGACCAGAGAAAGACGTTTGTCTTGTTTACATCAGGGTCCCCCATTTGTAATTCATAGTGACAACAGCATCTAAAACAATATATTTATATGTATATTTATATATTGGAAGAGTATATTTATGAGACAGTATATTTGCAGTCCAGAGAAAGACTTTCGTGAGAGACCAACAAAGTGAGGTATGTAAAAACTTGGAATCAAATTGTGGTCATAGATCTAATGTTAATATCACGTTAACAATCTAATGGCTAGAAAGCTCACCTGACGTCGATATGGCTTAATACAGTGCAAAATACAATCTTATAGTAAGAAACAAAACACAAGTTGAACATAGTTTTGAACGTTTTATTACAATAGTATTTAGGTCGGACCGTCGGATCTAACGTTAATATCACGTTAACCATCTAAAGCTCATCTGTGACGTCGTTATGGTTAATACAGTGCAAAATACAATCTTATATAGTAACAAAACAATACACAAATTGAACATAGTTTTGAACGTTTTATTACAATAGTATTTACTGTCTCATGTTGTGTATAATCAGCTAGCGTTCCAGTCAGATCCATTCTCTGTTGTTCTTGTTGACAATTTTGGGGTCCCAAAATCCCGTTTCTGTATCCTGATTGGTTTATCAGCTAGAGGTGTCCAAAGATATGCATGAGCAAACATGTAATTTAAATGTAAGATTACGAACACCGATGACCAACAGACGGCTGGCCAACAAACGTATTTTGACTCAACATAATAACTAGATATTACACACAAAGAATTGTGTAGTCTGCCAACATGGATCAATCAAGTTCACTTTAGACTGACTCGGCCTCCCATCTATGCCACGAAGGCCACAATACAAAATTTCTCCTCCCACACCCTCTCTCTATCCTCCTGCTCTACCCTCTCTGCCAAATGCCCTTCTCCAAACCCCTGCACCATCTTGACTTCCCTGTCCTACCCTCCTAGCCGCCTCTGCATACGATAACTTACCCTCCCTTCTCACTCTCTGAACCACAACCTCCCTCTTCATCACCTCACAACCCCTAAACGCGTGATTTCGAAATCTAGCTGCATTTCTGGCAAGACGCTCTGATTGGCCGACGCCTGTTTCTACACTGGTTAGGCTTAGGCACTCTTTCGAAGTTGGTTAAGGTTAGAGTTTGTCTTAGAGCATGGCGATAGAACGGCAGGTAGTTTGCAGGCTGTTTGACGTGGAAATGGGCAAAGACACAGCTCGTCACGCGATTGGGCAAACGCGTCAGTGGCCAATCAGAGAGCGTCAGTCAGTGCCAATCAGAGAGCGTCTGACAGAAATGCGGCTAGGTTTCGAAATCACGCCCCCTAAACGCTACACTAACGTCGTTCTTCTTCTTCTTCTTCTTCTTCTTCTTCTTCTTCTTCTTCTTCTTCTTCTTCTTCTTCTTCTTCTTCTTCTTCTTCTTCTTCTTCTTCTTCTTCTTCTTCTTCTTCTTCTTCTTCTTCTTCTTCTTCTTCTTCTTCTTCTTCTTCTTCTTCTTCTTGTAAGTTTCCGGCGGACTACGCGTCTAGGCGTATTGCCGCCCTCCACAGGACAGAGGGAGCACTATAGATTTCCAGCCCTCCCTATATTCTGTTATACAGCCCCGCGGCAAGCAGGAACTGCACAACAGCACTAGCTCTCTCTCTTGGTGGTTCTCACCCAGGCCTAGAAATGAAGGCAAAGAGAAAGAATTAACTCCCTGAGAAGAAAGAACTCTAAAGAAGGAATTTCGTTGTTCTCTGTACTTAATACAGTCCATCAGGACCTGCTGCACTGACTCCACCCCCCCCCCCCCCACATTCACATAACCCAGAAGGATGTTTCCCTACTGTACCCAACGTATGATTAAGCCCACAGTGCCCCAACTGTAATCTTTTTTGTATTTTATTTTTTTATTATTTTTTAAACAAACACATAAACAAACCTGACAACACACGATTAGATATATAAGCATTGTAAAACAGTGTACATCAGTTAACTCACCGTTTGGCTAAATGTCTTATACAAGATATACCCCTAATACCTGCTATCTATTCCCCTACACACATATGCTCTTGCTCGCACCCCCCGCCCTGGACCCCCCAATGGATAATCCATCCATTATCCTTCGCTCCTAACCAGACACTACCATTAAATGCTAGCTTTTATTCTCTCCACCACTTCTAACCACATTGTCAATTTGGATTCATTGAGACCCAAAATTCTTGCTGTAGATATTTCTAGATAAATCACATCGAGATATGTAAGAATCCAGACCTTTCGGCAAATTTTTTCCGGTTGAAACCATCGTGATGCTATCAGTTTTCTTAGCCACTGTAATACCAGATAAAACCAATCTCTTTTGCTGTATAGGTACTGCATATTCAAAAACATCATTCAGCAGTAATATAGAGGGGTGTACAGGTATATTCAGAATTAAGAGATTTGATAATTGCTGGGTCACTTCTTCCCAGAATATCTTAACTGGTGGGCAGTCCCAATACATGTGCAAACTGCTTAGGTATTATGTACTATATAAATACATGGTTTCCAAAGAGAGGCTTGGAGGGAGGCTTGCAGTTACACTATTAATCAGGTTTTAATCTGTTTCGGACCTAATCCATACATGCATTGAATTGATTACCCTTTAGTTTATACCAGTGACACCTCATGTTCATCATCAGATAACAGTGCTTGAAAAGATAAATGCATTTTCTCAAATTCATTCATCAAAAACGTCAAAGGCTCATTCAATCTATCAAGTCACGTCACGTCATCAAATCCATCAAACAGCGCATCTCCTCATATATTTTAATCCCAGTTACAATATCACAATAACGTGTGACACTGTCACAGTGACACTGACAGTGATACAATTAAATACTCCACAGATTCAGATTCCTCATAATTCATATCCACAATCCGCACATAGACGCTTCAGCTTGAATGAAACGCATCCGGGTGCTCCGTTAAGCAAATACACAGCGAAGAATATTAAACTAATCAGAGCCAAACACCCGATAGGTTTCATTCATTAAAAATATCCCAGCGGGATTCACATTTGCAATGATCCATTTAGTCCGTTATTAAAATAACTGTGTGTGTCGCGACTCGCGAGCGCCGTATCCATATAAATATGTCGTGCATTATATAGGACAAAGTAAATTCATAGGCTGAATATGATTTATTATCAGCGTTACTGCAGACCTATTATTTTACATTTCAAACGAAGCACAAAAACATAATTCAGAATGGCATAATGGGATCTAGACTGTGAGAAATATTTCAGGAAGGGAGCTGGGATTTCTTTGCGGGGGTGTGGCCATAGTTCATCCAGCTGAACTGAACTTAACCCTGCCCTCGACCAGGTTCAAACTTTTTGATCTGTTGTCATAGTGATTTAGACAATCGAGCGTCGGGGAATGGAAAGGTCTGGCTTAAGTCAAGCTATGGTGAAAATTATCCGGCTAACTCAGTTAGCCAGGTACGGGGAACGGGGCCCAGATCAGCAAAAGTACGTTTGCATTGTTGGTTTTTTTTCTCTGTGAGGGGAAAGTTGTGCGGAAGAACGTTGGTGTGTGTGTGCGTGTGTGTGGTGTGTGTCTTTCCATTGGCTATCATTATTAGGCGAACATGAAAACGATGAAAATGTTCAGCCTATTGTACTCTGCTCACACAGCGACCACTCGAAATGTTGTTGCCTGAAGCGTATTTCTCATATAAACGTGTATAGACATATACACTGGTAATCGCGATAGCGATGCGATCACTTGGAATTATTCGTTTTGGAATACCTTCTGGCTAAGGTAAGGTATATTCTATGTCTATTTTACCGAACCTGAAACATGTTTTTGTAACAATCACAGTTTTGTTTTACCGGACGTAAAACATGCTCGACAAACACGATCACAGTTTTGAGTTAAAACGACCCCCCCCCCCCCCCCCCTTGATGTGAATGCACATATATGTACATGGTATATACCTTTGATTTGGGAGTATTTGGAGCTTCAGGTGACCAACCATAACGATTTGGGCTTATTGCACATAATGTGTCATATCTCACAATCTATGGAAAAAGACTGGATTATTCTAGAAATGGGGCGACGTTTAGCGTGTAACAAACTACAGTGGGTAGAAATTAACTAATGAGTCAGTAATGGACTATGAACAATGCCTGTCAAATGAGCCATACTATTGTCTCCATAGCTATAATACAGAACACACGATGAGTCTACAAACATCGCTAAAATTGTCAGCCATTTAGTAAAGATGACGAAGGTTTATGGCAGTCAATGAGTTAAAGCAGCCTACACACACTACACAACTTTAAAAATCGTCAGCACGCTGTGCGTTTCACACAACTCTGTCTTGTAATCGGGGATCTTGAAGTCCGTGTAAAGTCATTATGGTTTTAGGCTGATCAGTGACGAGGGTTTACACATTACAAGATCTTTCACCAGGAGGAACCCCAGAGGAGTCCGTCTGGTCTCCATAACACACGCAAAGAGTGACACAGTTTTGGTCATGGAGGCATTTGTTTTGGTCAGAGGGATACACTGTAGGGACGTTTCAAGGTAAACCGTGGTGTCAAAACTCTAACTAACCGCGTTACCTGTGGTTTGTGTACATTTAAAAATAAAATGAAAAATCATTTAAGATTAATTTGAAGATTTCTCCACCGATACAATGTAATGTTACATGACTAACGTCAGCCTGCTAATGAAAAAAAGTCAGCCGTCGTTGTTTGCATTCTGGGTATGAGGACGCAGCAAACAACTCTGATTAATGTTACGTTAGCTGCTGCTCTGAAGATGGAAGAGAGGTTGTGGAGGATCGAGTAGCAACATTGTTTCCTCTGAAAAAACATCTAAAGTCAAAGGTCTGTGAACACTTTGGCTTCCAAAAGGATCAAACAGACTAAATTGTGATGGGTCTCTGACCTGCAAAACATGCTGAAAGAAAGCTAGCTAACCTCTTGCCTGTCATATATCTGTATCAGGTATCTATATCAGATTCGGCTCAAACAAGGGACTAAACACGTTTAGCAATTATGCCACATCAATGTGGAACGCCCTACCCACAGCTGTAAAGGAATGTGAATCACTAACCACTTTCAAAACCACTCTCAAAGAGCACCTACGAGAGACTGCAATTCGAAACTGGCCCCTGTAAATGTCCTAACGGAACCCCCTCCAATGTACAATAAATGTCCTATAAAACCCAATAATACACAAGACCCTCTTCTTGGGACCAAGTAAGGTCGATAATCCAATGTACAGTTACCCCCCCCCCCCCCTCCAATGTAATTCCCCCCCCCCCACCCAACCCCCCCCCCCCCCTCCTACCTACCAACCTCCTCCAATGTACAGTTTCTTCGTCAAATGTATATACTCTCTTTAGACTCTTGTATCAAAAACAGTACTGTATTTGTAAATCTGGTATGTCATAAATGTATAGATGTAGCAGTACTGTATGTCATGTATGTCATACATGTTATGATGAATTGAAAATGGGGGACCCTGATGTAAACAAGACGAAAGTCTTTCTCTGGTCTGCATCCCCTTAACAATTGTGTGTATTGAGCTGTACTGTATTGTACCCATTCTGCAATCTGTTAATACAATTTTCAATCAATCAATCAATCTGTGCCGTTATTAGTTAGTTTGAGCTAACAAGCTAACATTAGCAAGCAAGCCAAACACTTTATCTATTGCTAGCATGTGTTTAGATTGCCCATTTGTTGAATGAATGAATGAATGAATGAATGAAAAGTTTATTTTTGAACATGTACTTCTCCATATTTCTCCAAACAAATCACGGTATCTTGTTCCGTCAAACCAAACAATCATAACAACAAATTAAAAAACATTAAAAAAAAGGAATTATAAACAAAAGGTCAAGAGCAATGTGTTTGGTTAGCAGACATGACCAAAAAAGGAGTAGAGGGAAGATTATTGATCCCTACCCCCTTACATTTATGTTTGTTCTTCCATACATTTTTGTCCATCGATAGGTTAATTTAGCTGGTAAACGAGATACGTTCCAGGTTTGGGACGTTATATAGCTAGCTAGCAGTGGTGCGGTAAGTGTGAAGGAGGATCCACTTCATCAAGGTGAGCTGAACAGTTAGTTAGCTACCAGATTCCACGTCCAACCAGAGAGTGTAGTTTCATGCCATAAATCAGATTATCCATTCCCTGTAACGTTAAATACTGTAAATTCCATATAATTGTCCGGTTGAGCCAAATCAGTAATCAATTCATTAATCTCAACTAAAGTTAATAATCTAGGTTATAAGAAAGTAAATCCCATGTGAAAGACCCCAGGTATATTTGTTACTCAGCTGATAAGAGTTGTACCCTTCCTGCTGACTTGTCATACATAACTTGTAAGTTGCTTTGGATAAAAACATCAGGTAAATGACTAAATGTAAATAAAAAAAATATATATATCTATAAATGCTTAATATTTGATTATGGGATATGTGTGCTTATCGTAAGTTAATTGCATTATATATATTATAATGGATTATTTTGTTTATAAGAGTTAGGTCTAAATTGTGCGTGTTATTCTGTGATAACCGTAACGTTTTAGTTGAAGGTTATCATACCGTCAGAAACTCATATCATGACATCGGACATTTAGCAGTTTCTCTTCTCTAAGAGAAAAGACTAGTGGAAAACAAAGCCAACTTGTTAACCACACTCTGGTAATGGGCTGGTTCTTTCCCAGACCTCCGCCCCATGTCCCTAAAATCATGAATTATGAATGACAACTTATAGACTACTAATAATTGTCGGGCGATAGTGGCTCAGGAGATAGAGCAGTTGTCTGGTAATCCAGAGGTTCCCGGTTCGATTCCTGTTCCTCCTGGGCAGCGTGTCGAAGTGTCCTTGAGAGAGATACTTGACCCCTAACTGCTCCCTATGAGCAGGTTGGCACATTGTTGCCTCCGCCGTCGGTGTGTGAATGTGTGATTGAATGGGTAAAAATGTGAGGAACAAATTGTAAAGCACTTTGGATAAAAGCTGTTATATTAATGCACCATTTAGCATTTGATTTAATAGAGAAACATCAGGCAGGATCATCGAACATTGCAATAGGCAGAACAGTTTAATAATTTTCTTGTTCCGATTCAGATGAGACAGCTTTTAAATTCACAGCTTTTCAAGACAAGCGTTTCTTCATTCTGTTCCCGGTCCCTCACTAGTTCAAAGTCAATGCAACTCAACCACAGCAGAATGGTCTCTCTCTCCTGTGTTGTGTGTTCTCATTGGCTATAACTCAGTGCTAGATATCTGTCGGGTGTCTGCAACACATCGGTGAGCCACTCTTGACGGGTCTTGGAACATTTCACACGTAACAATCGAGCTCCGACGCACACATGCAGAGCAAACACTGAGTTGCCACTGATCTGATCTTTTTGTCAACAATCTCCAAGAACTGTCGGCGAGCACAAAATCAGGGCTGTAATCGTGTCGTCTGAACTTGGCATCAGGGCATTTCATAGGTGCAATAAGGAATTCTGGTGTTAAAGAGTCTCTTGCAAGGGGGTCAGGAATCGGATGTGTGTATCAGGCCTTGGTTACACTGGGGGAAAACAGCAACGTTGTATTTTCAAATTATTTTGTTTGCATGTCCAAGTTAAAAGGCAACGCCGTTTTTGCTGGCATTTTCGTTTTCCTAGCGGCAACGCTAGTGTGTGGTGAGAAGGGGAAGTGAGAGAGTAGAGGTGTGTGTGAGTCTGAATCTTCCTCAATGGTCATGTGTATTTATTTACACTACAAACTAAGGGGTTTCTCTCCTGTATGAGTTAACATGTGCATCTTCAGTGTTAGATGAAGAGCAAATGTTTTGCCACAAACTGAACAACTAAATGGTTTCTCTCCAGTATGCACTCTCATATGAATCTTTAGATTACCTTTCTCACTGAACGCTTTCTGACAAACTGAACAAGTAAATGGTTTCTCTCCAGTATGCACTCTCATATGAATCTTCATATTACCTTTCTCACTGAACGCTTTCTGACAAACTGAGCAACTAAATGGTTTCTCTCCAGTATGAGATCTCATGTGTGTCTGCAGGTGTGTCTTACTACTGAACCCTTTTCCACAAACTGAGCAACTAAATGGTTTCTCTCCTGTATGAGTTCTCATGTGTGTCTGCAGGTGTAACTTCCTACTGAACCCTTTTCCACAATCACTGCAAATAAATGGTTTTCCACACAAACCACAATCACTAGAATGAGTATGCAACATTAAAGACAACTCATCAAGAAAAGATGTTCCACACACTTTACAACAATGTGTGGACAGGATATTACTGGATGATCTGAGTTGATGGGACAATTCCATATATCTCTTTAAAGTCCTGCTGTTAGATAAACTTGGTATTTTCTGTGGGATCCTGGAGCCACCAGCCTCCTCTAGATCTTGAGAGAGTTCCTCCTGTTCCTCTTTAATCTGTAGGAGCTCTGGGTCCTGGTTTTGGCTGAGCTGAGAGTACAGTGTATTCTTACCATAATTTTCATATTTCACAAGGTGTAATGTCATTTTAGAACCAACATCCTCCTCTAGATCTTGAGATAGTTCCTCCTGTTGCTCTTTCATCTGTAGCAGCTCTGATTCCTGGGTTTGGTTGAGCTGTGAGGACTGAGTCTTCTCCCCATCGTGTTGACATTTCACAGAGACAGGACATACTGTGAGCTCTGTGATATCAGTCTGCTCCAGACCTTGAAGGAGACTCTGGCTCCTCTCCTGCTGCTCAGGGTGGACCTCCTCTTCACACACAAGGAGCTGCATAGGGAGGGAGTCTAGAGGGAGGAGAAAACAAATCAAACAGCTTATTTAACTATGCTACCTGGTTTAATAGCAATAATGTTAAAGGATACGTTAAGGATCTGACCACTAGCTCTATTTCCTACTTGATGTTTTCCATCGGTAGAGACCTTTTTTAAGCACAATCCATGCTGATCTTAACCTCTTAAGCCCGATCGGCCCGGTAACGGATTGAGATTTATTTCACGTCATAAATAGATCAATACAGTCGGTATTAATTAATGTTGCTTTTCTTTTTCAAATGTATCCAAGAGTAAATACCCTAACCCTATCAAAACAGCAGTCAAAATGTATATTTTCAGTACTACGTTTGTTTACCAATGATTTTAAGCGTTATTAGCTAAATATGAGTTAATAAAAATCTCCACGCATTGCATCAGAAACCGGATGATTTAGACGTGAGAAAATTACACTGCCATGAAATCTTTGCAGTCCTAAGAAAGAGGAGACCCAGGGCTTTCAATGGATATAAAAATCTCATAAAAGTACACTACCCAGCCCACACCAGCCGCTGTCAAATCTGCAGACGGCTGACGTGAAAAGAAAATATTGACGTTATTTTGGTGATTATATCTCATGGGTCGAACAAACCTGAATGTTATTGCCATAAAATACAACGTATACTTTTTCTTTCCCTTTCTGTGAACGTCTACAAAAAGCTGCATCACAATCTGGTGAAAAATGGCGGAGCTATGGACATTATACAAAAGTAACTTACAGTAGATTTCATTCACAGTATTTACTGCCCTATAACGGGCACCTGGTGGTACTAAATCCAGATTTTTAACTCTGCCATTGGAAAGAGGAGATTTGGCTCAATCCAAATATGTATGACTTGGCCATAATAAGGTCATTTATAGGCCTGATATTCTATATTCTATATTCATATTTCAAATAGCATGGGTGACAAAATGCAGTATTTATTATATTATTCTAATGACTTGTTTTATTAGGAGATTGCAGACACTGTGCTGCCCTATAGTAGTCATACTGTAGTTCTACTACTGTACAGTACAGATCTTAGCGTGCCACAGAGTCGGGCGTGAGCGGACCAGACTCCACAGAGCACACAAAAGGCTGCACACCGGTGTCATTAAATCATTAAAGACTCCAGTCACCCGAACAACTGCCTCTTTGAACTGCTGCGGTCAGGCAAGCGATACCGGAGTCTCAAGGCGAGCACAGAAAGACTCAGAAGAAGCTTCTATCCCCAGGCCATCAGGCTGCTAAACGAACAATGAATGAACACTACACAACAACAACCACCAAACGCACATAGCACACACATCCACACGCACACACTCACTTTAAACAAACACACTGTAGCACCCACTCCACACTTTATAGCACACACCCACTTTAAACAAACACACTGTAGCACCCACTCCCCACACTTTATATTTATTGATGAAGGATTGCACTACAACTCGTACACCTTACTGTAAATTGTACCTAAAATTGTACCTCATCCCATTTCTGCTTTGCACTAGATAGTACTGTACATTAGTACACTGCATAGTATTGTATATTATATGGTAACTCAGAACATTGTACATATGTCTATACCGAACACTGTGACCTCATTTTTCTTCTTCTAAAATTACATGCTATATTATGTTATTTGATACTATCTTGTCTAGCACAGTCTCTGGAGCGTAACAGTAAGAAGCATTTTGTATGAAAGTATTCTGTACTTCTGTATGACAACTATTAAAGAACTTGAACTTGAACTTGTCACACAAAAGGCTGCTCAGCGTTTGGTTGACATCGACCTGCATTAAATGTAGTAAACTGGTAAGCGGTGGTACAGTATGCTTGACTGAAACCTCAAACGATTGCAGACATGCCGCGCAGAGTCCGGTCCGCTCACAGTACGCCCAACTATGTGGCGGCCTTAAGATGTCGTGCTAAGATGTGTACTGTACTGTACGTAGTGCTATAGGGCAGCGCATACAGTATCTACTCTCTCCTAATGAAACAAGTCATTAGAATAATATAAGCCTACTGTTCATTCATTACACATGTAGGCTATACAGTGTGAGTGTGTGTACGTGTGTGTGTGTGCGCTGAACAGGTGGCCAGAAGCGTGCAACAAGACGGTATAAATATGGAATATTAATACAGTCTATTCCACTATAGCTATATCCATGCAATTAGCTTTAGTTCTTATTTATTTATCCACTGTCATTTGCAGTGTTGGTGTAGTGTTTTTATTTATTTTCGGACATCACAATGCCTCTTTCTTTTTTACCTTCACCACTTCCTGTCTTTTGCTGTGCAGGCGCCCTGACCTGACCTGTAGGAGTCGCTGTCCACAACGCCAGATTACCACCCATCGACTTCCACCCGCCAACTCTGCCAATTGAGTTAGTACGACGGCTGGCCCATGCCGGAGTCAATGCTGACACCCGGATTCGAGACCGGAGTCTCTCGCATTGGTGACGAGCACAATCTCCGCTACGCCACCCAGCCGCGCGATGCCTCTTTCTTGAGGCTTGACTGTAAAACAAATGTTTTTATCATACAAATTGTCATATTTATTATGATTATTTAATTCCAAGGATGTCTGTAGAGTTGACATGAATGCAATCACCACGATTCCTCCCAAATAAAGCCCTTAACACTTTGGATGCCACTGGTGAACATGGTAAAACATGGTTGAATGCCAGCACCCACTTCAATGATAGCGTTGTGAATGCATAATCTATGTCTTAAATTATGTGTCTAATCTGGCCGTCGCTTATCAATGACTTTTTTGCAGTCAACATTGTCGAAACGGATTTTTTTTTTTAAATCGGTTCATTTCCGTTTTATAGGATTTTGAAAAGCCCTCGTTTTCTTGAAAGTTTCAGGAAAATATAAAGATTCTGTGATAAACAGCATTTACTGGAATATTCTGGAATACACAAAAAAACGTTGTAATTTTTCGGCCTATTTATGAATTGTTTTCAAATTAACGCTAGATTATCGATAGTATGTGTACTTATGCACGCTAGAGAAGCGAGCTGAAAAATCTATTCTCTCATTTCCTGATCAGCGCGCACACACACACACACACACACACACACAGGGCAAACACTGATATCTCTGTGAAAACAGATCTGATTATCCTAAGACTGGTAAAATAGATTCCTTACCTCAGATCAGATGTTCTCCAAAAAGATTATTCCAATTCCTGATCGCCATTCCAAATATCGATCGCGTTTATTGATTCAGCGCTGGGTACTGTAAATATGTATTCCACTCTGTTTTCCGGCTCGGCAATCACTTCGATCTCTTCGGATGGCTTGCCGGAAAAATTTTATGACGAAACTGGATTCCCCCCCCCCCCCCCCCCATCAGTCTAATCCAATGGGGTGCAGTTACACAGGGAGAAGCGATAGGGGGCGGTATTTTCCCAATGGAGCTCAGAGAGAGGTTGCTGCACTAGCGTGAGGCTAGATTGATGAAATATGAATTCAAATCGCTAATAATAAAAAGAAACGACAAACAAATGCTATATAGCGTTGCTGGCATTCAACGGTCGGCATGAACTAACGATATATAGCGTCCGTGGCACTCAAAGTGTTAAGAAAACGGCGCACACCAGTCTGTCCGACTTAAGACTGCTCTTCAGTGCTCCTAAATCATGCTCTTAGTTAAGACCGAATCCAGGAGAAGGGACTGTTCGTGAATCGCCCCGAAAATGTCTTAAGTGGAGCTAGGACAAAATTTTGTCTGATCATTTTGTCTTAAGTCCATTGGTGAATGAGACCCAATGGCCTGATGTCCCCAGGAGAGCTCCCGAATTCAGTCAGACGTAGCTCTATATAGTAAAGAGAGAAAGGGAGGGGGGAGGGGGGGTGGGGTTGGAAAAGGGGGGGGGGGGTGGTATCAGGTGAGACAAAAGGTGAATGGGGGAGGGTTGGAACATGGCTGCCCTCGCTGAAGGTGTGAGACACATTGGACCTGTTGCACGCGCTGGTCTGTGTCTTATGAAATGACAATTGCACATCATTGGCTAAGAGAATCATTAAAGACTCCAGTCACCCGAACAACTGCCTCTTTGAACTGCTGCGGTCAGGCAAGCGATACCGGAGTCTCAAGGCGAGCACAGAAAGACTCAGAAGAAGCTTCTATCCCCAGGCCATCAGGCTGCTAAACGAACAATGAATGAACACTACACAACAACAACCACCAAACGCACATAGCACACACATCCACATGCACACACTCACTTTAAACAAACACACTGTAGCACCCACTCCACACACTTTATAGCACACACCCACTTTAAACAAACACACTGTAGCACCCACTCCCCACACTTTATATTTATGGATGAAGGATTGCACTACAACTCGTACACCTTACTGTAAATTGTACCTAAAATTGTACCTCATCCCATTTCTGCTTTGCACTAGATAGTACTGTACATTAGTACACTGCATAGTATTGTGTATTGTATATTATATGGTAACTCAGAACATTGTACATATGTCTATACCGAACACTGTGACCTCATTTTTCTTCTTCTAAATTCATGCTATATTATGTTATTATGTTATTTGATACTATCTTGTCTAGCACAGTCTCTGGAGCGTAACAGAAAGAAGCATTTTGTATGAAAGTATTCTGTACTTCTGTATGACAACTATTAAAGAACTTGAACTTGAACTCATTGGAATCATTTTCTAACTGGGCGGGTCTTAGGTACGTCTTCTGCCACAACTCAAGTGGGTGACACCTGGAGGGATTAAAGCAAAAAGAAATCTCCTGACTGAACTCTTTTTTCAGGCCAAGTCTATTCTTATTTTTCATTTTTCATTTAATTAAATTTTAACCTCCACTGTATATTTTTATTTAATAGCTTTAGTGTTTTAAGGGAACTAGATTATTTTTAACATATTCTCTATTGCTTGCTATTTCTATTTGCTTTCACGTAATATCAATGCTGTTTTAAAAATCAAATCAACCTAGGATTTTTATATAAATCCTATTTTGGGGCAATTATTTTTTCTATGTAGTGAAGCTGTGGATTTTTTTTATCATAAATTGATTTTCGCAGCTGGTATTGTTCAAAATTGCCAAATAATGTTGTGATACTAAACAAATACCTCATATGCATAATTCAGGCAATTGGTTGCAATACAGACGCACAGTTTGTCACAATCTGCCCTTACTTTGGACTCAGGAACTCTCTGAACTCTCTGAACATAGACAATCCTCTGCTGCCCTCCGGCGGCCTGTCCGAGGTACTACAGGCAACCACCCTGTGGTTACCTATTGGAGAATTATCCAGTGCCTTTCCTACAGAGATATTATTATTATTATCATTATTATAGGGGCACTTATTATACAAGTATTATTTATCATCTGGTGCCAGTGCCACCTAGTGGGCGTTTACTGCAACTGTAGGACGCCAGGGGATTGAGATATGGACAGGTGAGGCTGATTCAGCGTCTCTGTGACGCACTATTTAAGAGACACACGTAGCCATATGCCTGTAATGAGAAAAGCCCTGTGGGCGATCTAACTGGCTAACGGTACGTTGCATTGTATTATCTCTTGTATGCACTGACTCTGTTCATAACTATCATTTATGTATGTAGCGCATGTGGCTAATGGATGCCGTTTTGTTTCCTGTTTTGTATAGGTAAATAATCTACTGACCGAAGCTAAATGCTGACAGCTACTAACTGTTGCTACTGACAGCTGCTAAAATGCTACTGACTGTATCGACTCTACTGGCTAAATGCTACTACTAACTGGCTAAATGCCACTACTACTACCAAGCTGCGGAATGCTACTGACTGTATGCTGCTAACTAAGGACTAATGCTACCAGCTACGAGCTGTCTAAATTGACCATCTGGTGGCTATTAGTCAATGACAGTGGAGTATTGGAGCGTTTGGATGGGATATCCTAAATAAATAACGTTCAAGCAAGAGTCTGAATTGTTTCCTTTGGTCCAGTATAAACAGTTGATCGCCTGCACCCTTCCAATGGGGAGATCTAGTTGACATATTGACAGTGACTGCTAGATAATTGGACAATTATTTACCGAACGCGCCCGCTATGAGACGGGACGGACGGAACGCAGAAGCAAGTGCCCGCGTGAGATACCCCTCAACGTCAAGGTGGAACCAGGACGGAGTGGATACACACGACGGGGCACATTGGAGAGGACGCAGTCAGCTCAAGGGAAGTGAAATGTTGATGTTGACTGCTTATTGGGTTGGAATCGCCGTATTCCGCCCACATGCTGGTTGCTTGAAGTGGTGGGGTCGCTGAATTCCATCCAATGCTAATGCTAACACTGCTAGCTGCCAATGCTAAACGCTAGCCATTAGCCAACCAATGCTAATACCGCTAGCCACCAATGCTAACGCTGTTAGCCAAAGACTGCTAACATTGCTAGCCAACAATGCTAACACTGCTAGCTGCCAATGCTAAACGCTAGCCATTAGCCAACCAATGCTAATACTGCTAGCCACCAATGCTAACGCTGTTAGCCAAAGACTGCTAACACTGCTAGCTGCCAATGCTTAACGCTAGCCATTAGCCAACCAATGCTAATACTGCTAGCCACCAATGCTAACGCTGTTAGCCAAAGACTGCTAACACTGCTAGCTGCCAATGCTAAACGCTAGCCATTAGCCAACCAATGCTAATACCGCTAGCCACCAATGCTAACGCTGTTAGCCAAAGACTGCTAACATTGCAGAGGGCGCTTATGGAAGCCATGGCAGCCATGAGGCCTCCAACGCCGTCCATCTCCAGTATGGAGTAGGGACCGCAGGAAGTGGGCCTCTCCATCATGTTGGAAGGCAATCACCCCCACGGGTAAGACAACCCAGCAGGGAACCCCGTTTCAGTTCATCCGTCACCATCTATATTCATGCCAACCCCATTGACACGCCTCAGTCACGAGGTGACCGCGCCACGCCACCAGGTGATGAGGGCGCAACGCAGGAAGGTCTCGCTCACCACAGAGACCACCAGGGGGACCGACCTAGGATCAAGCTCGCCGCCATCAATCTACCCAAATTCTGTGGGGACAGAAGGACCTATTGGCGCTGGCGGGATAACTGAGAGGACCTCCAGGCGCTGGCAGAACCCTCAGGTTTACCAGTGTGTAAACTGTATCACCTACTGGACAGTGTGGAAGAGCCACTGAGGAAGAAGCTTGGGCTGGATCGCTGCAGAACCGCGGATGACATCTTCAGGCTCCTAGACAACCGATTTGGGGACAGGAGCGTGACCGCAAGCCTGATCCTCAAGGACCTGGAAGAAGTGCCTGCAGTGCGAAGCAGCCAGCCTAGGCCGATGATAGACCTGGTCCAGGCAGTGGAAACCGCACTGTATGACCTGAAGGACCTTGGAATGGAGGATGTTATCAAGAACCACTTAACTGTCGCCGCCATAGAGAGGAAGCTGCCTATAGGCATGAGAGAGAAGTGGACCTCCTACGAGCGTGACCCCGCAAATGGCGTCACGCCCAGAAGCTACTTCGACAGGCTCTTGTCATTCCTGAAAGGACAGGAAAGGATCCTCGAGAGGCTAGCACAGCTGGAGATCGGAACCACCCACGCTGGCGATAGACCAACCCAGCATGAGATGCTGAGCGACAGAGGTAGTGAAAGACAGTAATTTACCAGAACAATAGTGAGTGATGTCAGGAGGGAGTCCCAGAGGGACCCGTGCACCATGTGTGGAGACAAAGCACATGGAGGGAGACTTTACTTCTGCCCGGCCTTCAAGAAGGCTTCATTGACGGAGAAGAGAGCCCAGGTGAAAAAGGCAGGGATGTGTGCCAAATGTCTCGATTATCACAGGGTTGACAGCGGGTGCAGGGAGAGATTCTTCTGCCATGAGGAAGTGTGTGTGGAAGAGGACGGCCCTGTCGAGCATCATTTCCTCCTCTGCCCCAAGACGCAAGGGAGGAGTGAAGCAACCGAGGAGCCACGAGCTAGGAGAGGACCCCAAGTCCTGACAGAGAAGCAGGAGGAAGTCATCGCTGGGTTTGCGCTCCAAATGGAAGCATTCAAAAAGGCCTTCACGAACAAAACAACCTCCAAAGTGTGCGCCAGCAAGAGCCTGTTGGACAAAAGCGGCATAAAAGAATACCCAGTCCTCATGATGCTCATGGATGTCACAACAAGAGGAGGAGACTGTGTTGGAGCGTTGATGGACCTCGCCTCCGACACCAACTATATCACTCACCTCGCGGTAGACCTGACCGAGAGTGGCCGCCCGCCTGGTGCGAAGGAGCAACCTGCATCACTCCCTAACGACCATAGTATCTCACAGTCGGCACTCCTGAGAACGGAGAAAGCCTCAGGAGGGACCTCGCATGGCGTTGAGCCTACACCAGACAGGCCCGGTCTGGTCAAGGTGGGAGGCGTAACGCCACAGAAGCCAAACCAAAGACACTGGTCCAAAATCGCCCCAAGAGGGACCCTGAGTGGAAGGGAGCCTACACCAGGCAGACCCGGTCTGGTCAAGGTGGGAGGCGTAACGCCACAGGGGCGAGACCAAGGACACTCGCCCAAAAGCGCCTCGAGAGGGACCCCAAGTGGAAAGGAGCCTACACCAGGCAGACCCGGTCTGGTCAAGGTGGGAGGCACAGCGCCACGGAGGCGAGACCAAAGACACTGGCCCAAAAGTACCTCAAAAGGGGCCTCAAGTGCAAGGAAGCCCACACCAGGCAGGCCCGGTCCTGCAAAATGGGATGCAGTGACGGGCAAGGAACTCCAAAACACGTCCGATGAACTATGCCTGGCTGGGCAGGAAGGAGAAGTCCACAGGGCCAACCACGAGGGCGTTGCTGAAACCCTCTCACAATTGAGGAACAATGACCGAGTCAAGGACGTTGAAAGTCGCCTGTTTCTGGAACAAAGAGAAGGACGTCGAAAGTCGCCTGTTTCTGGCACAAAGAAGGACGTCGAAAGTCGCCTGTTTCTGGCACAAAGAAGGACGTCGAAAGTCGCCTGTTTCTGGCGCAATTGAGGACGCCGAGGATTGCCTGTTTCTGGCACGATTGAGGATGTCGTGGATTGCCTGTTTCTGGCACAACTGAGGACGTCGAGAATCGCCCGTTGCCGACATAACTTACGTAGTTTTCACGGACGCCGTTGAGCTACCACTGTAGATAGAACGAGAGTTGTATCTTTTCTTTTGTTTCCCTTTAAATATAAGTACATTTGCATGGGTAGAACAATTTGTATGGTTTGGGTAGTTTTCTGAGCCCTTACGGCCAGAATACTAGGTGGGAGGTGGAGAATTATCCAGTGCCTTTCCTACAGAGATATTATTATTATTATTATCATTATTATAGGGGCACTTATTATACAAGTATTATTTATCATCTGTGGGCGTTTACTGCAACTGTAGGACGCCAGGGGATTGAGATATGGACAGGTGAGGCTGATTCAGTGTGAACAATGGAGCGCCAGTATACTCGGGTTTTGATCCTTTGATCCCTGTTATATACGGTCAGCCAGAGCCATCTACATGTAGATGTCTATGATTCATCTACCTACGTTGGAATTGCAATGACGACCGAATATCACCAGGTGGCAGTATCGCCTAACTTTGAACTGGAATGGCTTGGCGTGGATACACGTTTTCCTTTTTTTTGTGCTGGTAATCGCGATGGCGATGCGATCACTTGGAATTATTCTTTTTGGAATACCTTCTGGCTAAGGTAAGGTATATTCTATGTCTATTTTACCGAACCTGAAACAGGTTTTTCTAACAATCACAGTTTTGTGTTCTACCGGACGTAAAACATGCTCGACAAACACGATCACAGTTTTGAGTTCAAACGACCCCCCCCCCCCCTTGATGATTTTCTGAAGGTACATATGTACATGTTATATACCTTTGATTTGGGAGTATTTGGGGTTTCAGGGAATCAACCAGAACGATTCGGGCTTATTGCATATAATGCGTCCTATCTCGCGATCTATGGAAAAAGACTGGATTATTCCGGAAATGGGGCGCTGTTTAGCGTGTAACAAACTAGTGTGGGGCGGCGTGGCTCAGGGGTAGAGCGGGTCATCCAATGATCGAAGGGTTGGTGGTTCGAATCCCGCTCAAGCCCATGTACATCCCACTGCCGTTGTGTCCTTGGGCAAGACACTTAACCTACTTGCCTCGTATGAATGTGTATGCATGTGAATGAATGTTGGTGGTGGTCGGAGGGGCCGTAGGCGATGATTATTCGCCACGCTTCCGTGAGTCTGCCTCAGGGCAGCTCTGGCTGCAATTGTAGCTTACCACCACCGGTATGACTGTGTATGAACGAATAATGGACTCTGTAAGCGCTCTGGGGTCACTGGGGTGTCATGAAGAGCGCTATATAAATCCAATCCATTATTATTATTATAGTGTGTAGAAATTAGCTGATTAGTCGGTAATGGACTATGAACCATACCTGTAAAAGGAGCCATACTATTGTCTGTCTCCATAGCTATAATACAGAATGGGTCTGCAAACATAGCTAAAATGGTCATTAACGCTGGCGTCAAACAGTGCAGATGGCGATAGCTGGTGGCTGTGAATGAGTTAACGTCCTCACATACATAAAAGCGAGTAACATCTGCACAGCGGCACAAATGGCGCTACACTGGCTTATACATGAAAAAAGGATAACGGCGGTTGGTACATTAGCTCAATCATAGGAAGGATCATGTTAGCCAACTTAGCGCCTCTTAGGGCTGGGCGATAAAACAATAACGATAATTATCACGATATATTTTAATAATCGATATAAAAAAAAGTATATCGAAAAAATATATATCGATTTTTATTTGTATTTTTTTTTATCTACAACAGGGCAGTTTTAAAACCAGAGACAGTGGACAGACTTGTCTTTCTTGCCTGCAACTTAAAGTAATGGCTTTGCTTGTCCAAATGACAATACTGACCAAATTGAGATTTATTTTTCTATTGTCCATTTATTTAGTTTGCTTTCTAATTTAAAACACAGTTTGAAACTGTCTGTACACAGTAGGCTATGTGTGCTAGCAGAGCTAGTCTCCAGTCACGAGTCACGGTGCACATGTGCTGTGGTTTGTCCACAAAAAAGCGCCAAAGGATAGAAAAGAAACTAGCAGAGCCAGACCTATTCAACTCGCCTGGAGCCACAGCCAGCAGAGAAGCTTGTTTACTTTAGCTTTCAAACCAGCTGCAGCCTGAGAACTGGAGTGTGAGGGGCTGCAACACTAAAGATGGCGGAAACGACAAAGAATTGCTGCAAAATAAACATACATATGTTGTTTAAAAAAAATTTAAAAATAAAATTATTATTATCTATTTTTTTAATACTTATAACAATTTCGATAATTATCGATATCGAGTGATATGATAACATTATCATATCGTTATCACGATATCATTTTTGGCCATATCGCCCAGCCCTAGCGCCTCTTCTAGAGCCATATGAAATCCGTGATCACGGAATCGCGGACGGAATCACGGAATTGAGCAATAAAATGGAATCAACTGTATAAAAAAAATAAAAAATATAAAATCTAATAATTTTTTCTTTTTCTTTTATATGTTGTGGGACTTGTACAGCACTTTGTTCAACTTTGTCAGTGCTGTAAAGTTTAAACCTTTTTAAATCTTAGACAAACAAATAGAGATGTTCCGATACCATTTTTCCCTTTCCGATCCGATTCCGATACCTAAGCTTTGGGTATTGGCCGATACCGATATTTATCCGATACCAGTGCATTAAAAAAAAATTAAAAAAAAATTATATAAATTATACTTTTTTTTTTTTTCTTTTTTTTTCAGATACTGTTATACTGTTTTTTAGTAATAACTAGAACGTATGGTATTTATTCAACAACAGGTGATTGTATAGATTTGTATTAGTATCATTAATCAATGAGTATGGGCTGCAGCACTGCAGATATACCCTACTCCAATGATCCACACGGACATTAAACGGTGTTGCACTCGCTACTCAGTGGCTCTGCAGATATACCCTATTCAGTCTGTAAACTAGTGGCAGATAGAACGTTCATGTTGTGGTTTTTGATGCAAAATAAATATTCAACATTCTCTTTTGAAACTCCGCCTCAGACTCTTATCCTTTGGCACTTGCTGTACTTTGCTTGCAGGTCTGCAGCCATTATTGCTGGATTATGTGAATAGCACCAACTTTAGACACGGTAACGTTATCAAGCTAAGCTAACTGACCTAGCTCGCCTTCCCGCATCGACATTAAGATAACGTTAGTAATAGTCAGCTAACGCTAGTCCGTAGCTACTTAACTTAAATACAATTCACCGTGGGTGCATTATTGTTGATAGACGGTCACGCACAGTGTTAGGTCCTGGAGAAAGGACAGGCGATCATCTGATTTGATGTAACGTTAAAAGCGGATGTTGTTCCAACTAGCTATCTTTCCAGCTAATGCTATCATAACACCAGCCAAACACATCCCGATTCCCGTCCGAGCTCCCCGTCACACCGCACTGTCGGGGCCAATGGAATTTAAGAAAGTGTATCTGCTGTTAAAATGACACAGCATCACACTTTAAAACATGTTCATTTTATAATCCTCACTCTCCGCAGGACTCGGCAGGAGATAAATTACATCATGGGATCGGAGGCTAGAATTTACGTGTACTCGCCGATACCGATACTAGCATTTTAGGCAGTATCGGCGGCATTTCCGATACTAGTATCGGTATCGGAACAACTCTACAAACAAAACACTTTGCTTTCATGAAATATTGTAAGCCGTCATTTGAGGCTTTATAAAAGCAGCACAATGCCAAACAAATCTGTCAGTGCCGAGTCCGACCTCATCTTAAATAACAAACAGCATTGCTTGTTGTAATTAACAAAGAGAGGCAGAGTTGATTTTGCAAAAAAATATATATATATCATTTATATTTTTATATTTTTTAATGGTCAAATTTTATTTTCATATTCGAATCCCATGCCCATCGAACAAAGCTTCGAAGTATTTAAGACAGCCCTATTAAATGGACTGTTATATCTCATTAAATTGTGGACATTTATTCATTCCCACTTATTAGACACTATTTCTGATGGTAAAATGAGCGTACAAAGCAAAATACAGAATTCTGAAATATTAAAACGGAAAAAACGGAATTTGGAAAAAAATAAAATGGAATTTGGAAAAAAATAAAACGGATTTCATATGGCTCTAGCCTCTTCCAGTCAATCACACTGAACAGAGTTAAATTTGCAGGTAAACAATAAACTGCGGCCACTTACTTTCTGTCATTGACTCAACAATCTGGATATCACAGACTGGATCCCACATGAAATAAATAACTATATTATTAACGGTCACTTTTCAAACTAGCGTATGTCTCAAACTGAACTTCAACTCTTGTTCTGAGCTCACAACACTCGCGAGGTAACTTACATACAACAAGATAACAGCAGTTTTAAAGGGATATTCCGCTAAGTTATTTCCCAGCCTTTTGTCCAGCCAATTGATGCAAAATCCGTCGCGTCTCCAAATCAAATTGACGGAAATCCGTCCTAGGACGGAGCGCTTTAATCCCTGCACTTGCAGAAGTTCTCAGATGACTCCTCCATTGTAAGTTACATCACCAACGACAATGAGGAGGATAGAGCCCTGGTGGAGAGCTTTGTGGGGTGGCGTGACAGCAACCACCTCCAACTAGGGGTGGGCGATATGACGATATTAAATAAATATCGGGTACAGTTCATTAACGATACTTTTTAAACGTATCGTGGATATCGTGATGTTTTTGCCCTCACGCAAGTTTCTAAGCCGCCGCGGCTGAGATGAGACATACAGGCGCAGCAGCGCCTTCCTCTCCCTCTCGCAGAAAAAGTCAGTCACACACACTCGCCCAAATTACATTACATACACAACGCACATACACGCACGCACGCACCCAGCCAGAGACAGAGAGGGGGTGGCTCAGTGCCACATAAGATGAGTGAACAAGGCAAAAACGAAAGCGAGGACTCTTAATTCCGAAAAAGGGTTCTACATCAGTCCCTTCCATGACCCGATCGATCGGCCAGCGATCGGTATCGGCCGATATTCAGTATAAATATGAGATCGGTGAATTCCGATAATGCTTTATTTTCGCCGATCGTGAAAACCGATGGAAGACACGTGCGAAAAACATTATCCAATTCCCAGCGGAGAACGTGATCGGGGCATCCCTAATGCGAACAGACGTGAGTAAAAGCACCATCCTGTGCAAACCTTGTAATGCTAAAGTCGGGGCAACGGGAGGAAACACTACCAACCTCTTCCAACATCTGAAAAGAAAACACCAAAAAGAATATGCCAAAAGCATTCAATTGTGCGGTAGCCCTGTGACCAAACCAAAAGCATTTGATTACCAGTTATAAGCTACTAGTTTGTAGATTTACATAAAAAATATCAGTATTTATATCTAATGTAACAATTTGTCATCATGTGTGTGAGTGTGATGGTCAAACGTTTCAGTAAACAATAAACATTACAATTCTGACCAGGTGGTTTGACATTTTCATGTTTTGTTAATGTTTTGTTTTTTAATAAGGGTGCCCTCTCAGTCATATAAATAGTTACAATATATAATCTAATAATCTAATCTAATAATAATCTAATATATATTATCTAAAAAAACTAAATGCTAAAATGCTAAATATGCAATATTAGGGGCGGGCTGTCTTAAATACTTCGAAGCTTTGTTCGATGGGCATGGGCATGGAATTCGAATGGGAAAATAAAATTTGAATATATTAAAAGAAAAAAAGAAAAAAAAAGATTTACCTGCAAAAACCACTCTGCTAGAGCCATATGAAATCAGTTTTATTTTTTTCCAAATTCCATTTTATTTTTTTCCAAATTCCGTTTTTTCCGTTTTAATATTTCAGAATTCTGTATTTTGCTTTGTACGCTCATTTTACCATCAGCAATAGTGTCTAATAAGTGGGAATGAATAAATGTCCACAATTTAATAAGATATAACAGTCCATTTAATAGGGCTGTCTTAAATACTTCGAAGCTTCGTTCGATGGGCATGGGATTCGAATATGAAAATAAATTTTGATTAAAAAATATAAAAATATAAATGATATATATATATTTTTTTGCAAAATCAACTCTGCCTCTCTTTGTTAACTACAACAAGCAATGCTGTTTGTTATTTAAGATGAGGTCGGACTCGGCACTGACAGATTTGTGTTCATTGTGCTGCTTTTATAAAGCCTCAAATGACTGCTTACAATATTTCATGAAAGCAAAGTGTTTTGTTTGTCTAAGATTTAAAAAGGTTTAAACTTTACAGCACTGACAAAGTTAAACAAAGTGCTGTACAAGTCCCACAACATAAAAAAAAAAAAAATATATATATATATATATTTTTTTTTACAGTTGATTCCATTTTTATTGCTCAATTCCACGATTCCGTCCGCGATTCCGTGATCGCGGATTTCATATGGCTCTACACTCTGCCTCTCTTTGTTAAAGGGGACATGCATTATAAATAGAGATGTTCCGATACCATTTTTTCCTTTCCGATCCGATTCCGATACCTAAGCTTTGGGTATCGGCCGATACCGATATTTATCCGATACCAGTGCATACATAAAAAAAAAATAGAAAAATTATATAAATTATACTTTTTTTTATTTTTATTTTTTACAGATACTGTTATACTGTTTTTTAGTAATAACTAGAAATTAATGGTATTTATTCAACAACAGGTGATTCATTGTATAGATTTGTATTAGTATCATTAATCAATGAGTATCGGGCTGCAGCACTGCAGATATACCCTACTCCAATGATCCACACGGACATTAAACGGTGTTGCACTCGCTACCCAGTGGCTCTGCAGATATACCCTACTCAGTCTGTAAGCTAGTGGCAGATAGAACGTTCGAATGTTGTGATTTTCGATGCAAAATAAATATTCAACATTCTCGTTTGAAACTCCGCCTCAGACTCTTATCCTTTGGCACTTGGAACTTGCTGTACTTTGCTTGCAGGTCTGCAGCCATTATTGCTGGATTATGAATAGCACCAACTTTAGACACGGTAACGTTATCAAGCTAAGCTAGCTGACCTAGCTCGTCTTCCCGCATTGACATTTGATAACGTTAGTCAGCTAACGCTAGTCAGTAGCTACTTAACTTAAATACGATTCACCGTGGGTGCATTATTGTTGATAGACGGTCACGGACAGTGTCAGGTCCTGGAGAAAGGACAGGCGATCATCTGATTTGATGTAACGGGCGGATGTTGTTCCAACTAGCTAGCTTTTCAGCTAATGCTATCATAACACCAGCAAAACACATCCCGTCCGAGCTCCCCGTCACACCGCACTGTCGGGGACAATGGAATTTAAGAAAGTGTATCTGCTGTTAAAATGACACAGCATCACACTTTAAAACACGTTCATTTTATAATCCTCACTCTCCGCAGGACTCGGCAGGAGATAAATTACATCATGGGATCGGAGGCTACAATTCACGTGTATCGGCCGATACCGATACCAGCATTTTAGGCAGTATCGGCGGCATTTCCGATACTGGTATCGGTATCGGAACAACTCTAATTATAAATGGCTTTTTCAGTGTCTAGCATTGTATTATAGCAATAGGGTAGAGCCATATGAAATCCGTTTTATTTTTTTCCAAATTCCATTTTATTTTTTTCAAAATTCCGTTTTTTCCGTTTTAATATTTCAGAATTCTGTATTTTGCTTTGTACGCTCATTTTACCATCAGAAATAGTGTCTAATAAGTGGGAATGAATAAATGTCCACAATTTAATAAGATATAACAGTCCATTTAATAGGGCCGTCTTAAATACTTTGAAGCTTCGTTCGATGGGCATGGGATTCGAATATGAAAATAAAATTTGATTATTTAAAAAAAAAAAAAAAATTATATATATTTTTGCAAAATCAACTCTGCCTCTCTTTGTTAACTACAACAAGCAATTGTTTGTTATTTAAGATGAGGTCGGACTCGGCACTGACAGATTTGTGTTCATTGTGCTGCTTTTATAAAGCCTCAAATGACGGCTTACAATATTTCATGAAAGCAAAGTGTTTTGTTTGTCTAAGATTTTAAAAGGTTTAAACTTTACAGCACTGACAAAGTTGAACAAAGTGCTGTACAAGTCCCACAACATAAAAAAAAAAAAAGTAAAAAAAAAAAAAAAAAGTTTTAATTTTTTATTTTTTTTTTATTGTGGATTCCATTTTTATTGCTCAATTCCGCGATTCCGTCCGCGATTCCGTGATCGCGGATTCCATATGGCTCTACAATAGGGGCTATTATCAATGGGTCTGTGTCTCTAAATACCATATTGGCGGATTGCTCTCATTCAGTTGAAACAATTTCCTCCTCCATTTAATTAGGTCATTCTGATTTGACTCGCTAGGTGACGTAACTTGGCGCTGGTGGACAGGGGTGCAGTCGTAATTTCAGAAGTGGCTGTACCCTGTTTAAATGACGCCACGTGCACTCATGCGCATACATGTTCCCTCGCGTGCGCACAGAACAGATGATTATTATGCATAAATAGCAGTGTTGGGCAAGTTACTTCTAAAAAGTAACTAGTTACAGTTACTAGTTACTTCTTCCAAAAAGTAACTAAATTACTTACTCAGTTACAAATTATAAAAGTAACTAGTTACTTCAGAAAGTAACTATTGCGTTACTTTCAAGTAAATTTTTTACATAAACAACATACACTACAAAGTGAGATTAGCCTCCAATCAAATGCCATGTATGTAGATATTATAATTACTATGTTTATATAGTGGATCATACAAATACAAACACAATAGATGTTTTGGAACGTTTGATATGTATTGCCCCTCAACAGGCCACAACTGGGCAACATTAAATTATGCTTGTTAAGCACTATACCAAAAATAAATAACAAATATATACTGATTGATTGAACATTTTAATTAACAGATTGCAGAATGGGTACAGTACAGCTCAATACACCCAATTGTTAAGGGGATGCAGACCAGAGAAAGACTTTCGTCTTGTTTACATTTCCCCCCATTCCCCCATTTTCAATTCATGACATTTATGACATACACAACATACAGTTATAAGAATCTAATCTAATCATCTAAACTAATCTAATCATGACATTTAAGACATGCATGGCATACAGATATATATTGAGCACCAGACTGTGCTATTAAACCAGGAAGGGCAGCACTATGTTGATAAGGCTGTAGCCTCCACTACTGTGTAGTGCCTTGCGCTGCAACACAACTAACAGAAGAGTGAACAAAAAACGCTCATGGACCTGTCGTTGACTGCTCGCTTGTGTTGTTCGTTGGATTAGTTTTGGATTATTTGGGCTCGCCAAACCAACTATCAAAACGTACACGGACCGCGGTCTCACGCTGACTGAACCTGTCGCTGTGTGTCAGACCCTGGATGCTTTCAAACACCCGCCCGGCTATGAGGAGTTGAACAGTTCTGGCTCTGCTAGTTTCTTTTCGATCTTTTGGCGCTTTTTTGGTGGACAAACCACCGCACGCACCGTGACTCGTGACTGGAGTCTAGCTCTGCTGGCACACATAGCCTACTGTGTACAGACGGTTTCAAACTGTATTTTAAATTAGAACGCAAACAAAATAAATGGACAAGAGAAAAAGAAATCTCAATTTGGTCAGTATTGTCATTTGGACAAGCAAAGCCATTACTTTAAGTTGCAGGCAAGAAAGACAAGTCTGTCCACTGTCTCTTGTTTTAAAACTGCCCTGTTGCAGGTAAAGAAAAAACAAAAAAAGATTTTTTTTCCCGATATCGATTATTAAAATATATCGCGATATTTATCGTTATCGTTATATCGCCCAGCCCTAAACCAAATCATCAGAACATCTCAAAACAAACTAGTCAGACTACTGCTTGACCTGACTCCTAGAACCCACCTCACCCCTGCGCACTTTGACAACCTAGGATGGCTTAGAGTAGACGACAGAGTACAGCAACTTGCAATGGGCCTGGTCTACAACAGTGGTTCCCAAAGTCGGGGTCGCGACCCAAACGTGGGCCGCGAGCAGCCACGGGTGGGCCGCGAGATGATTAAAAAAAAATAAAAAATAAAAAATGTATTATTATTTTTTTTCATTTATTTTTTGTCATGCCACTGAATTTAGAAGCAGGCCAGGACAGTGTTTCTAGTTGTATTCTAAAATTCTATTCTATTGTATTCTAAAATGTGACTATATGGTTTTATATTAACTTAATAAATAAACAAAAACGATGTGACGATGTGCATTGGGCCGCGTGTTGCTTTTTAACAGCGGAGGAGTGCAAGAATGTGACAATGTGACCATGTGACCGCGGCAGCCCGAGAGAGCGGCAGTGCGGAAATAGGCTGTCTATTGCCATTTCTACGTCAAATGTATATACACTCTTTTTCTGGACACTTTTTGTATCACAAACAGTTAGGCCTGCCGCGATAAGCAATAAATCGATTAATTGCCGCGATAATTAAAATGAATGCAATGATTTTGACGGGCGCGATTAATTGCTATTTGCGCGTTTGTTTTAATGTGGCGGAACCAGTGCCCCTTGCAGTCTCTCTCCGTGTGGGTTGGCCGCTGGCGTTACTACAGAGCACAGCACGGGAGCTCCGTGGGGCAGTAGCAACGCCACATAATAGCTTAACTACATTTCTCAATAGTGTTGCTCCTTCTAACCAAGTAGCGTTATTTGTAGTGTAACGTTAGAATAACACAGAATAACGTTAATACAATTACATGCATCATTGTTTACAATGAACGGGTGGGGCTAGTCAAAGCACTGGAGACGGGGACAAGTTAAACATGAATTAATTTATTATAACGGGTCGTTTTCGAGTCGTGCTGCAGTGCCTACGCACCACAGCTATTCTATTATATACTGCTTTGACGCGTCCTCCTCATCGTTGATTGCCTGTAGTAGCTGCATCTAACGTTAGTAGCTAACGTTAAAACAAAAAAACACAACCAGACGAGACAAGTTGTCGGCTAGGATAATCACAACAATACTTCCGGTCCGGTCGGTGGGCTTCAAAATAAAAGTCTTAAACCGGAAAAAACGGAGCGGTGGGCTTCAAAATAAAAGTTTTGGGAAATAAATTTCTCAAAAAAATTCTCTAACCGGTCGCAATAATATCGCTTATCGCGATATTTTCGGGGGCAATTAATCGCCCAGCAAAATGTGTTATCGTGGCAGGCCTACAAACAGTACTGTATTTGCAAATCTGGTATGTCATAAATGTATAGATGTAGCAGTACGGTCTATCTGTATGTCGTGTGTGTCATATATATGTTATGATGAATTGAAAATGGGGGACCCTGATGTAAACAAGGCAAAAGTCTTTCTCTGGTCTGCATCCCCTTAACAATTGTATGTATTGAGCTGTACTGTACTGTACCCATTCTGCAATCTGTTAATAAACTTTTCAATCAATCAATCAATCCTCCTGCTCCTTTAGCCCCTTTCGTGACTGTGATGCACCGCAAGGGGCTACCTGCTCCTCTGACATTGCGACACTGAATGATGTTTCCTGCAGTGATTTAATAATGTAGCTGTGGCCATTATATGGTTTCATAATTTATATGTTATTAAGTTTGTAAGTCTAGTGTAATATTTGAGAATGTATTTATGTTGCATTTCTTATTTTCTTTATTATTTAATTTGCTACAATTGATAGTATATTCATTTTGACGTCTGGTTATATATGGTGTCCCGTTGGCGTCTATACTTTCTACAACAAATGTTTGTTTCCGCATTCGAGTTTTGCGCTCTGATTTTGATTGATTGATTGAATACTTTATTTTGACACAAATCGTAGGACAAAAACATTTTAAAAGACAAGACAATAACAGTGTCAACAACGCTGGTCAAAAATGGATAAAACACAATAAAGCCAAGGCTTGTTTCCATTGTGGTCCATACATGGAACATAAAAAGGCACAGAAACACAAATGGACATGTACACTAGACAGGATACATCCTAAAAATTTGTATAAAAACACCTAACCTGACAACTCATACAGTTAACTAATGTTAAAAGAAAATCTGCAACCCTTAAAAGCAACTCATGATAAAAGAAATAAAAGCCAAGTTATGATAAAAGAGATAAAAAACATTTTAAGACCAATTTGAGTTGCTGCTGAGCCATGTTTTTAGGGCGGATTTAAATCCGAGAGGGGAGTTCAGGAGTTTTATGAATGTTGGCAGGGCATTCCACATTACCGTAGCCGAGTAAAAAAAATGCATCTTTCCCCATGCATGTCCTGACTCTCGGCGGGACCAGGTCCGTGGGGCTCCCTCTTGTGGCGTGTTTGTGGACATCTCCTACTTTATTAAAATAATTTACTAGGTACTTGGGGACCGTTTCTTTCAGTACTTTAAAAACCAGTAGCATTTTAAGCTGGTGTACCCTTTCTTCAACCCTAAGCCACCCCAGACTGCTAAAGTGGGCTGGCGTTAGGTGAGTCCTAAAGTGAAGGTTGTGCAGGAGTCTCACTAGTTTGTTTTGGGAGGTCTGGAGCTTTGTCTTAATTTGTTTTGATATGTTGCTGTACCATGAAGTGCAAGCATAGTCAAAGTGACATTGGATGAGGGCTCCAGCTAGGGTCCTCAGAGCGTTTCTATTTATGAACGAGGAAATTCTAAATAAAAATTTGGTTTTTTGATTGACCTTAGTAATAACTTTTTGTGCCATTTTTTCCTTAGAAAGTTTGTTATTTAAAATAAAGCCCAGGTAGGTGACCTCCTCTTTATCCTCAATAATGTTTTCACTTACTCTAATTTTAAAACCCTGGGATTTCTTTAGGTTGGTGTTTGACCCAAAGAGTATGGCCTCTGTTTTTCCCAGATGTAGAGACAATTTATTGTCACTGAGCCAAGAGCAGATCTTTTTCATTTCATTGCTCAGGACACTTTCCACTTTAGACTTATCCCTGTCAGAGACCAGGAGTGCCGAGTCGTCAGCAAACAGGAACAGGTTGCAATCGCATGCCGATTTCATGTCATTAATATATATTAAAAACAGTTGAGGCCCCAAAATGCTTCCTTGGGGGACCCCACATGTCACTGGAAGGGACAAGGACAAGGTGCCATTGATGTCTACCACCTGTTCTCTTCCCTCCAGGTAGGACTTGACCCATTTGGCTGACTTGCTATCAAAGCCTATCGCTCTAAATTTTTCTAGTAGGATGGAGTGGTTGACCGTGTCAAACGCCTTTTGCAGGTCCAACATTACCATCCCGCAGTAGTTCCCCTTGTCCATCTCCCGTTTTATATAATCGGTCAGGTACAGTAAACAGGTGTCAGTGGAGTGTGATTTTCTGAAACCTGATTGGAACTGGTACAGTAGTCTATGTTCAGTCAGGTAGTTGTCTATCTGCTCATATACCAGCCTCTCAATTACCTTTGATATGGAACAAAGGATAGAAACGGGGCGGTAGTTACCTGGATCTAGTTTGTTTCCTTTTTTAAATAGAGGGGTTACCCTAGCAAGCTTGAGTTCTTGCGGGATGTGACCCTGGTTGATGGAGAGGTTGGTGATATGGGCTACAATGGGAGCTATGATGGAAGCAGAGTCTCTGAGAAATCTGGTGGGAATATTGTCATGGCCTGTGGCTTTTGTTGGCTGCAGCATACTGAGCTTTTTCATAACCTCTTCAGTAGTTACTTCAGTCAATTTAAAATCATTTTCACGTACACCCAGTTACTTATAAAAGGCCTGGATGTGCTGTATGCCATATCGGCCAGAGTGGATCGGCAGTTTGTTCACCAAAGTGGTAGCAACAGTTGTGAAGAAGGTGTTTAAACAATTTGCCACGCTCAATTTGTCAGAGATGATCGTGTTATCTATTTTCAGGTTGAGATTTGTGGTTTTAGTCTTGAGTCTATTATTGTGACCCAGTGTTTTTAAAGACTTCCACAGTTTTTGAGGATTATTTTTATTTTCCTCAATTTTTTCGTTAAAATAGTTCAGTTTTGCTTTTTTGATCATATTGGTTACTCCATTTCTTGGCCAGGTCATGTGACATGTGCGCCAATCGTGGGACGGCAAGTTCGGCCCCTATTTCCGGGTCTAACAGCCTGCAAACTACCTAACGCCTAGTTTATCACTGGTTAAGCTTAGGCGACTCTTTCGCAGTTGGTTATGGTTAGAGTTTGGAATCAGGGCACGCGTTCTATCGCCATGCTCTAAGACACACTCTAACCTTAACCTTAACCTTAGATACTCGGTGCACTAAGAACAATGTTGAACAACGTTTTGATTTTACAAACCTGTTCTAATCGCAGTCTTCAGAGCATCCAGCTGCGTACGTTGGTGATTGATCTCGCCTTCATATTCTTCTATGGTTCTTTCAAATACTCCAAATATCTCTTCAGCAGCTGCAGTTAGTCGCTCGTTCACCAACAATCTCAACATTTGTATTCTAGACATGTTCACCAAATCAAAGGAAGACAAATGTTAGCTAGCTTAGCTAGCGTTAGCTCAGAAACAAGGAACGACACAAGTTGTTCTGCTAGCGATAACAACAATACAAGACTTCCGGTAGAGGGGTTTCAAAATAAAAGTCTAAAACACAGAAGCTCTTGACAAACTTTATTTTGTACATTAAAATAACAAACTAAGCATTTAAACCAAGCTATACAATACAAATTATGTTTCTGTATGACAAGTAGTACTTGTTATAATTACATTGATAACGTTCTTCGCAGTATCTAAATGGATAAATTTGGAGTGCATAGCCTATAAAGATTGGACACGGTAAATCTACTGGCTTTATGGCAGCATGAAACATATATCCAGACACCAGGACCACTTTCACATCCCACTGTAAATTAAGCGGAAGCTGTATAAAATAAATAGTTGCTGGCTGACCATTTTCAGACTATATTGGACACTGTACTGTTAATCTACTGGCTTAATGGCAGCATGAAACATTTATCCGCTAGATTCGTTTTTATTGTTTAAAATAGTTTAGTTTTTATTATCTTCAGTATTCATTTGACTGTTTTTTTGTTTATTATAATATGGGGGTATTTGTCAGGGGCACCATTTAAGAAGTTCAGAATAGGTTTGTAATACATACACATCACTTTGACTCACATATAGACGTCTGTCTCAGTGAACATAATGCACCAATGCCTGCTGCTAATGCCTAGTGTTTTCAGATTTAGATTCAGATTCAGAGTTTTATTTGCCACATGGAAGCAATACAATCACAGAGTTGTCATACAAAATCATAAATACCATACCATGGGCAAAAGGAGCAGGAAGAAGAATAATTCTTATAGTTACCTCAACCTGCCCCCTATTCCTAAACTAAACAAGTAGTACTTGATGGTCGGCGTACAACCTAATTTACACAAAATAATAATTTATACCACATACAAAGAAACAAACAATCCACATATTAAACAAGAACATTTTAAATAATAAAGAAAAGAAAATATCTCACTATTCAGATCACATTTGAATTTCATACTGAATAAATATATATTTCTTTATAATTCTTTTTGAATTGACAAACACTATTACATCCCTTAAGCTCGCTATGGAGAGAATTCCACAACTTTACACCAATAACTGAAGGACACATCTGTTTAAGTGTGGTACGTGCAAACTGATTTCCCTCCTACTAAACTCACTTTCTAAATGAAAAAGAGTTTTATAAGTGTCTTATTTCTTGCCCTAAACATAATTATCATTGTTTGAAATGTAACCATGTCTTCAAGTTTAATTATTCTAGATTTAATAAATAATATGTTTGTGTGTTCTCGATAATTCACTTTGTGTGATTCTTACAGCCCTCTTCTGTATAATGGTTTTATATTAGTCCCATAAGTATCCCCCCATACTTCAACACAATGACTGAGATAGGTGTGTTGACAAATTTGAACAAATTGACAAAGACTAAAACAAAATAAATGTTATATATATTTTTCTTTGCGTTAGTTTTATAACACTATTGTTTCATCATATTGTTTAGTTTTCTTTCTAAAGTCTAGTTTCTATTTTTACTTCAGTTAACTCAAATGTTTTTTCACACAGTTATAGATTTTAGTTTGGTTTTAGTTGGTAACTATAATAACCTTGCTAATAGATCAGAAACAGAATGTCCACAAGGGTTGATAACGTTTTCAAATGAACAGCAAATCTTTCAGTGGTTTTAATGCTGGATGTATTGCGGTTCAGCTTGATGTAGTAGAGGCACAAGCTCTCAGGATATGTTGTGGGACATGGACGTGCACACATAGAGCCCAAGGGGTGCTCGAGCACCTGCCCTTTTGTCCCTCATAAAAAAGTGCCCTTTTTATGCCAATTATTATAATTATTATTTTTAAATATAAATGTTTATTAAGTTATACTTAGTTCCACCTATAGGCTTGCCGCGGTAGTCAGTCAGTGATAACGGTGTCATTCTGTGTTCAGGAATCAGTAAATTAATTGCCCCCACCCCCCACCGGTGTATAGTTTCACTTTCACTTCTAGTCGTAGATTTAACTTCATGTGAGGCAGAGAAAGAAGGCTCTGTCTAGAGAAGCGATGCCATATTACACAACAATGGCAGAGGATTTATCAATATTTTGGATTTAAACACTGCAGCTCGACTGGAGAGGAGCTTAGTCCAGATCAGCAAAAGTACGTTTGCATTGTTTTGTTTTTTTCTCGGTGAGGGGAAAGTTGTGTGGAAGAACGTTGGTTTGTGTGTGCGTGTGTGTGTGGTGTGTGTCTTTCCATTGGTTATCAGTATTAGGCGAACAAGAAACTGATGAAAATGTTCAGCCTATTGTACTCTGCTCACACAGCGATCGCCTTGAAATGTTTGCCTGAGGCGTATTTCTCATATGTTTATGTTTATTAAAGGATCCCCATTAGAGACACATGAAAGAGCCTCTAGTCTTCCTGGGGTCCTAGACAAAACAAATACAATACAAATGTACAACAAAAAATACGAATAAAAAATTAAAACAAAACACAAATAAAAAATGTATACAAATATAAAATTCACATTATAAAATCTAACATTCCAGTCAAACAAAAAAGATAAAATACACAGATAACAGTTACATACTTGACATGTTTGCAAGATATCTCTTAATATTTGTTTTGAAAGTAATTTTATTAATTATTAATTTATTAGTAATTATTATAAACGTGTATAGACATATATACTGGTAATCGCGATAGCGATGCGATCACTTGGAATTATTCGTTTTGGAGTACCTTCTGGCTAAGGTAAGGTATATTCTATGTCTATTTTACCGAACCTGAAACATGTTTTTGTAACGATCAGTTTTGTTTTACCGGACGTAAAACATGCTAGACAAACACGATCAGTTTTGAATTAAAACGACCCCCCCCCCCCCCCTTGATGTGAATGCACATAAATGTACATGGTATATACCTTTTGATTTGGGAGTATTTGGAGCTTCAGGCGATCAACCAGAACGATTTGGGCTTATTGCACATAATGTGTCAAATCTCGCGATCTATGGAAAAAGACTGGATTATTCTGGAAATGGGGCGACGTTTAGCGTGTAACAAACTACAGTGGGTAGAAATGAACTAATGAGTCAGTAATGAACAATGAACAATGCCTGTAAAATGAGCCATACTATTGTCTCCATAGCTATAATACAGAACACATGATGGGTCTACAAACATCGCTAAAATCTTCAATGACGCTGGCGCCATTTAGTAAAGATGACGAAAGCTTATGGCAGTCAATGAGCAGCCTACACACACTACACAACTTTAAAAATTGCCAGCGCGCTGTGCATTTCACACAACTCTGTCTTGTAATCAGGGATCTTGAAGTCCTTGTAAAGTCATTATGGTTTTAGGCTACATGACTGATCAGTGACAAGGGTTTACACATTACAAGATCTTTCACCAGGAGGAACCCCAGAGGAGTCCGTCTGGTCTCCAAAACACACGCAAAGAGTGACACAGATTTGGTCATGGAGGCATTTGTTTTGGTCAGAGGAATACATTGTAGGGATGTTTCAAGGTCAAGTCAAGTCAAGTCAAGAGTTTTATTTGTCACGGCATACGAGTATACAATGAAATGCGGGTGGTCTTGCCCGCAACGATGTGCAATACAGTGGTACAACATATAATAGAATCCAATACAAAAAACATTGTGCAATAACAGGTAACAGGCAACATGGCGTGACATCTCGGCATTTGTACATAGTTATTTACAGAGTATATAGGACATGCTAGGTAGCTTTGGTAGTGCAATACACTGTTACTGTTGCTAATACTAGTTTAAAGTGGCCTTTCCTTTTGGCAATAAGTGTGGGTGTGTGCGGCATGAGTGTGTGCCCGCTCATGTTAAAGTGTCAAAGTGGCTGCTAGTGTGTGAGCGTACACATCGTGCGTGTCGTGTGTGTGCTCATGTGTGCTTATGTGTGGATAGTTCAGTGTTCTGTGGTACTCAATGTTCATTGTTCAAGACTCTGATGGCCTGGGGGAAGAAGCTGAGCCTAAGCCTCTCTGTCCTAGTAGCTGGGGTTCGCAGGCGTCTGCCTGACCTCAGCAGCTGAAACAGGCTGTTATTGGGGTGGTGGGGGTCTTTCATTATTCTGCAGGCTCTGGATTTGCACCTCTTGTTTTATAGAACCTGCAGGGGAGGTAGTGCAATACCCGTGGTATGCTCGGCTGAGCGCACCACTCTCTGTAGGGCCTTCTTGTCCTGTGCCGTGCTGTTTCCATACCAGGCTTTTGATTGATTGATTGATTGAAAACTTTATTAACAGATTGCAGAATGGGTACAGTACAGTACAGCTCAATACATACAATTGTTAAGGGGATGCAGACCAGAGAAAGACTTTCGTCTTGTTTACATCAGGGTCCCCCATTTTCAATTCATCGTAACATATATGACATACATGACATACAGATAGACAGTACTGCTACATCTATACATTTATGACATATCAGATTTGCAAATACAGTACTGTTTGTGATACAAAAAGAGTCCAGAAAAAAGAGTATATACATTTGACGTAGAAACTGTACATTGGATTGGGTAGGTGGGGCCGTGGGGGGGACTGTACATTGTAGGTGGGTGGGGGGGGGGGGGGGTTGGGTAGGAGTGTGGGGGGGGGGAGGTTGGGTAGGAGGGGTGGCTGGGGGACACTGTACAACTGTATAAACAAAACTGTACATTGGAATATTGACAAGACCATATTTGGTAATTTACTGTACATTGGAGGGGGTTGTGTTCGGACATTTACAGGGGCCAGTTTCGAGTTGCAGTCTCCCTTAGGTGTTTTTTGAGAGTGTTTTTGAAAGTGGGTAGTGATTCACATTCCTTTACAGCTTTGGGTAGGGCATTCCACATTGATGTGGCATAATTGCGAAACGTGTTTAGTCCCTTGTTTGAGCCGAATCTGGGTTTAACATGATTTGTGGAGCTCCCTCTGGTGTTGTGATCGTGGTATTCACTGACCTTTGGGAAGTATTTTGACATGTACATGGGTACCTTGGTCGTGTAGTGTATCTTGTAGACCAGGCCCCAGGCAGTGATGTTTCCGGTCAAGATGCTCTCTACAGCTCCTGAGTAGAAGGACTGGAGTATCTTCCCCGATACTCTGAACTTCCTTAACTGTCTCAGGTGGTAGAGGCGCTGTTTCGCCTTCTTTACTACTGTGTCTATGTGTGTTGACCATGTCAGATCCTCCGAGATGTGGACCCCCAGGTACTTAAAGCTGCTCACCCTGTCCACGGTAGCCCCGTTAATCATCAGTGGTGTGTGTGTCTCCTGCTGTCCTCCGTGGTAAACCGTGGTGTCAAAACTCTAACTAACGGTGTTACCGGTGGTTTGTGTACATTTCAAAATAAAATGAAAAATCATTTAAGATTAATTTGAAGATTTCTCCACCGATACAATGTAATGTTACATGACTAACGTCAGCCTGCTAATGAAAAAAAGTCAGCCGTCGTCGTTTGCATTCTGGGTATGAGGACGCAGCAAACAACTCTGATTAACGTTACGTTAACTGCTGCTCTGAAGATGGAAGAGAGGTTGAGGAGGATCGAGTAGCAACTGGGCCTCATTCATGAAGCGATATAAGAACAGATTTCGTTCTTAACTAGCATTTCCTCTTATTTTGTTCTTACCTGGGATTCAGCAATGTTTTCTTATTGTTGCTTTTCTCTCAGGCAAGACTAAATTCTAAGAGTGGTCGAGAGCACTCTTACCCAGATGAGAAACATTTAAAAAAGCCTACCATTCCTAATAATAATAATACATCAGATTTATATAGCGCTTTTCCTAATGCTCAGACACTTTACAAAACAAACAATAGAATACAATACAGTTTTAGTAGATACAATAAAAAAAGATATATAAAAAGGTGAGAGAGGAAGGAGTTCATGGGTTGAAAGCAAACCATTGGTCAACTGCCCCCAAATATGACTTTATAAACCCGGAACTTTTCAATAATAATTATTATTATAACTTATTGCGTGCGTTCTTCTTCTGAAATGGATTATATAATATTGCTGTTAGAACAGTTAGAACAGTTAGATGCTGGCTGCCCAGGCGTATGCATAGAACGCATATTTACAACATCTCCTCTCCTCTCTGCTCGTACACGTTCTGAGCGCACTCGGAAACGTTTAGCCACAGGGACCTTTCAAGTTTCAAGTTTCAAGTTTCTTTAATAGTTGTCATACAGAAGTACAGAATACTTTTATACAAAATGCTTCTTACTGTTGCGCTCCAGAGACTGTGCAAGACAAGATAAGTATGAAATAAAATAACATAGTAAAATTAGAAGTAAAATAAATGAGGTCACAGTGTTCAGTTTAGACATATGTACAATGTTCGATGCAGAATAGACGTAGTTACCATACAATATACAATACTGTGCAGTGTACTAATATACAATACTATATAGTGCAAGGCAGAAATGGAGAAATGGGACGAGGTGCAATTTAGGTACAATTCACAGTAGGTGTACGAGTTGTAGTGCAAATCCTTTATCAATAAATATAAAGTGTAAGTGTGTTTGTGTGATCTAAAGTGTGGAGAGTGGGTGCTGCAGTGTGTTGTTTGTTTGAGCGAGTGTGTGAGTGTGGGTGTGTGTGCTGTGTGCATTTGATGGTTGTTGCATAGTGATTATTGTTCGTTTAGCAGCCTGATGGCCTGGGGATAGAAGCTTCTTCTGAGTCTTTCTGTGCTCGCCTTAAGACTCCGGTATCGCTTGCCTGACCGCAGCAGTTCAAAGAGGCAGTTGTTCGGGTGGCTCGAGTCCTTAATAATTCTCTTAGCCTTCCCCTTGCACCGCTTGTTGTAAATGTTCTGGAGGGTGGGAAGCCCCCCTCCAATTGTGCGTTCGGCTGAACGTGTCACTCTTTGTCAGGGCCGCCTGGGAGAAATGCGAGGCCCTGTGCGAGATTTAACGCGAGCCCCCCCCCCCCCCCCCCCCCCCCAAAAGGTTAAAAAAAAAATATATATATATATTTTTTTTTATATACAGTCAACATATTCTTAAATAATAGCGCTGCCCGAGGCGGGGCATGATACAGTCAACATATAGCAAAAGAGAGAGCGAGAGAGAGCTCCCGTTCTACAGTCAATATACTGTGTACAGAGAGAGAGAGAGAGAGAGAGACACATTGGAAAGAAATTGAAATGCTATTTGGCCCTAAACAGAGAGTACACAGTGGCAGAATACCTGAGCACTGTGACTGAAGATCCTTGAGCACAGCCTAGCCATCGAGAAAGGCCGCCATAGGCAGACTGTGTGTGTTAGAAAGAGAGAGAGAGAGAGAGAACATGTGTGTTTGTCATGTGTGTGTGTGTTAGAGAGAGACTAGAGCATGTATGAGAGATTCAAAAGGACAAAGATCAACACTTAAATCCAAGAGAGAGAGAGAGAGAGAGAGAGAGAGCGAGAGAGAGAGAGAGAGAGAGAGAGAGAGAGACACATTGGAAAGAAATTGAAATGCTATTTGGCCCTAAACAGAGAGTACACAGTGGCAGAATACCTGAGCACTGTGACTGAAGATCCTTGAGCACAGCCTAGCCATCGAGAAAGGCCGCCATAGGCAGACTGTGTGTGTTAGAAAGAGAGAGAGAGAGAGAGAGAACATGTGTGTTTGTCATGTGTGTGTGTGTTAGAGAGAGACTAGAGCATGTATGAGAGATTCAAAAGGACAAAGATCAACACTTAAATCCAAGAGAGAGAGAGAGAGAGAGAGAGAGAGAGAGAGAGAGAGAGAGAGAGAGACACATTGGAAAGAAATTTAAATGCTATTTGGCCCTAAACAGAGAGTACACAGTGGCAGAATACCTGAGCACTGTGACTGAAGATCCTTGAGCACAGCCTAGCCATCGAGAAAGGCCGCCATAGGCAGACTGTGTGTGTTAGAAAGAGAGAGAGAGAGAGAGAGAACATGTGTGTTTGTCATGTGTGTGTGTGTTAGAGAGAGACTAGAGCATGTATGAGAGATCCAAAAGGACAAAGATCAACACTTAAATCCAACAAGAAGAGGGTCTATACCAGAGAAACCAAAGCAGCAAGGAGCCAATGGCCGACATCAGCTAAATAGGCTAGCCAGGTACTGTGACACCAGGCCACACACAGCTTTGGCCAACGGCCCAACGCTACCCAAGCTACACAAACGACCAAGACATTCACACACAGCACATGTCGTATCTCCAAATGTTGTGAAGTAGCATATGTTTTGCCTGGAAAAAAACATCGTTATTAACAAAACATTCGGGAGGGGAAGGAAGGAAGAGTGGGGTAATGTCATGACATTTTCATTAATCTTACCTGCACAAAAGGAACGCAGGGCGAAAGGCCGCAACACAGGTCTCCACGTTGACGAAAGGCCTCTCGCTGTCGGGACAAATAAGCTATGGCCAGAGCCTTGTCATGGTGCAGGCCCGACTACATCTTCTGTCAAAGATGATGTCGTAGTCAGAGTGGCAGAACCCCCTGCTATTCTCAAGGCTAACTGATAGCATCAAACGAACGTTCCCAGCTGACGCTAAACAGCTAACTGGCTAACAGTTAGCTCAATCAGGCACCTGGCTGTATGTAGCCGCATAGCTTGCTTCTGCGTTAGCTAATGGTTAGCACAAGCTAACAGCTAATTAGCTAACAGCTGATTGAGCTAACTGTTAGCCAGTTAGCTGTTTAGCTTCAGCTGGGAACGTTCGTTTGATGCTTGTGCTAACCATTAGCTAACGCAGAAGCAAGCTATGCGGCTACATACAGCCAGGTGCTCTCACCAGGCACACACCGTTAGCTAGTACTAGTAGTACTATATTAGCTAGTCGACCAGTTTGGCTCCAGAGAGAGAGAAAGAGAGACAGGTCCACGGCGGGAATATAATCATAGGTTGACTCACCATAACGCAGTATCAATGCGGCGCCAATGGTAAAGTTGGAAGGAGACTTTCTTGGCCCACGGTGTAATTTCTTCTGATCCATGCTGCTTTTGAAAAGACATCCACTCGCCTCGCTCCTCTGAATAGCGCTGAATTATCTACCTCGTGTGTCTTCTTCTTCTTCTATTTGGTATTACGGCGGACGGGCCGGAAACACTATCCTAAAATCTGTAGAGCAGCAAATCCGCAGAAACCGGAAAACTGCAGTCTGCAGAGCCGCAGAGGCAGGAAGTCAGACACATTCTACAAACGTGTCTAATGTGAAATATATAAGCATATAAGCAAAACTAGATTTTAGGTCTGTGATGAAAAAGGGCCTCGCGGGAAGGGGGGCATCGCAAAAAAATAAAAAAAATAAAAAAAATAACAATAAAAAAAATAAATAAAAAATATTTTTTTTTATTTATTTTTTTTCTTTTTTGCGAGGCCCCCCTTCCCGCGAGGCCCTGTGCGACCGCACTGCTCGCACAACCCCTGAGGCGGCCCTGCTCTTTGTAGTCTGCTACGGTCTTGTGCAGTGCTATTCCCAAACCAGGAGGTGATGTTGCCGGTCAGGATGCTCTCTATTGTACATGAGTAGAAGTTCCTAAGGATCTTCTGACTGACTTGGAACTTCCTTAGGCGCCTGAGGAAGTAGAGGCGTTGTCGTGCCTTCTTCACAACACTGTCAATGTGTGTGGTCCATGTCAAGTCCTCGGATATGTGGGCTCCGAGGTACTTGAAACTGTTCACTCTCTCAACCGGTGCCCCGTCGATGCTGAGGGGGCTGTAGTCCTTGACCCCCGACCTCCTGAAGTCCACAATCATCTCTTTTGTTTTGCTGACGTTCAGGGAGAGGCAGTTCTCCTGACACCACTGTGACAGGTTCTCTACCTCTTCCAGGTAGGCCCTTTCGTCGTTGGCAGAGATCAGGCCCACCACTACTGTGTCATCAGCAAATTTGATGATGGTGTTGTTGTTCCGCTGTGCTACGCAGTCATGTGTGTACAGGGAGTAGAGGAGGGGGCTCAGAACACAGCCCTGGGGGGCCCCTATGTTGAGCGTGATGGATGAGAGAGAGATGACAGGTGACAGATCCAGTATTTCCCAACCTACTGCGCGATTGGTTCTTGACAAGCGTGTAGTCGTTCCGTATTGACAAAGCCTACTTTGCTGGAATGATTTATTTTGCACTATACAGTACGAGGTATACGTATAAGTACAAGTATAAGTCTTTATTTGTCATCAGATTAACACACACACATGCGATGAGCGAGCGACCCACAGGAAGACACACACACATGAACTGAGTCGCGAGTCGTGAGATGTGCGTGTGTGTTTGTGTGCCATTTTGAGATCAGTCACAAATCGCTTCTTGTTGAATTGGATCAGACAGCAATCAGATGCCGAAACTCAGTTGTTTTACACTTGATTGATTGATTGATTGAAAACTTTATTAACAGATTGCAGAATGGGTACAATACAGTACAGCTCAATACACACAATTGTTAAGGGGATGCAGACCAGAGAAAGACTTTCGTCTTGTTTACATCAGGGTCCCCCATTTTCAATTCATCAGGACATATATGACATACATGACATACAGATAGTCAGTACTGCTACATCTATACATTTATGACATACCAGATTTGCAAATACAGTACTGTTTGTGATACAGAAGGAGTCAAGAAAAGGGAGTATATACATTTGACGTAGAAACTGTACATTGGAGGAGGTTGGGTGGGGGGGGTTGGGTACGTTGGGATATTGACAACCATACTGGGTAATTTACATTGGAGGTGGTTGGGGGGGGGGGGGGGGGGCACACTGTATAAACAAGCAAAACTGTACATTGAGGGGGGGGGGGGGGGGAGACACTGTACAAACAAACAAAATTGTACATTGGACTATTGACAAAACCATACTAGGTAAATGACTGTACATTGGAGGGGGTTGGGTTAGGATATTTACAGGGGCCAGTGTTGAATTGCAGTCTCCCGTAGGTGTCCCTTGGGAGAGGTTTTGAAAGTGGGTAGTGATCCACATTCCTTTACAGCTTTGGGTAGGGCGTTCCACATTGATGTGGCATAATTGCGAAACGTGTTTAGTCCCTTATTTGAGCCGAATCTGGGTTTAACATGATTTGTGGAGCTCCCTCTGGTGTTGTGATCGTGGTATTCACTGACCTTTGGGAAGTATTTTGACATGTACATGGGTACCTTGGTCGTGTAGTGTATCTTGTAGACCAGGCCCATTGCAAGTTGCTGTACTCTGTCGTCTACTCTAAGCCATCCTAGGTTGTCAAAGTGGGCAGGGGTGAGGTGGGTTCTAGGAGTAAGGTCAAGCAGTAGTCTGACCAGTTTGTTTTGAGATGTTTGTAATTTTGTTTTTAGCGCCTTTGAGGTGCTTTGGTACCATGAGGTGCAAGCATAGTCGTAGTACCCCTGAATGAGTGCTCCTGCCAGAGTCTTCAGGGTATTCTTGTTTACCAGAGAGGAGATCCGGTACAAGAATCGAGTTTGTTGGTTGACTTTTTTTATTACATTGGATGCCATTTTGTCACAGGAGAGATTAGCCTCTAGGATGGAACCCAGGTAGGTAATTTCATCTTTCCTTGTTACAATATTGTCACCCACTGTAACTGAGAAGTCGTCGGTCTTGCTGAGTTTGTTATTTGAACCGAAGAGAATGGACTCTGTTTTGCCCATGTGTAATGATAGTTTGTTATCAGCGAGCCATATGCAGATTCTGCCTAGTTCCGAGCTGAGGGTTTTTTCAACCTGTAACTTGTTCTTGTCAGAGACCAGCAGGGCTGAGTCGTCCGCAAACAGGAACAAGTTGCAGTCACAAGCTGACGACATGTCATTTGCATAAATTAGGAACAGTAGCGGTCCTAGTATGCTTCCTTGTGGAACACCACAGCTCACTGTGAGGGGGGGGGGATAGGGTACCGTTTACCTCCACCATCTGTTCCCTCCCCTCAAGGTAGGATTGCATCCAGCTCACTGATAGACACACGCCTCATTCGCCTTATATAAGGAGATGGCGGGCATGTCTGTATGCAAATGATTTGAGTCCAAATCTGTTCTTACCCAGTTTTTTTTTAATGGTGAATCCCACCCCATTCTAAACTGGATACGCGTTCTCGCGCAAGTCATTTGCATACAGAGACAGACATGCCTCGTGGGCTCATTATAATACGAGAGCCGTGGGTCTGCATCGGATCCGCCGGCCGTATTCAAGCGCTGGAGCGCTTTGCGATGGATCAAAATGAGATAGGAATCAAATGTATTGTCATCATACAGCACCTAGTGGAATATACTGTATTAATATAGTAATATAATAGTAGTTGGCTAGTTGCGCCCTTCTGGCCACCTCCCGCAGTGTGCGCATACGTACTGTATACAGTAGGCCTACGTGCAAAATGAATCGTTCCAGCAAAGTACTGTAGGCTTCGCTTTGTCAATAAATACTGAACGACTGTGCGTTGTCAAGACTAGAGCCAATCGCACAGGTTGCCACTCATCTGGCTCTGCAAATAGATCTAGAGTCTGAATATCTCCGCATATAGCCTGTCCCTGATGACTGGCAGTGCGCATATACAGTGTGTGCGCCAAGTCAAACTGGATAACAGATCTCTCTCAAATCCATTCTGAGAACGGAACGCAGTGCCCACAACGCGGGTCTTGATTGATTGAAAATTGTATTAACAGATTGCAGAATGGGTACAATACAGTACAGCTCAATACACACAATTGTTAAGGGGATGCAGACCAGAGAAAGACGTTTGTCTTGTTTACATCAGGGTCCCCCATTTTCAATTCATCATAATGTCAATTCATGACATACAGATACAGTACTGCTACATCTATACATTTATGACATACCAGATCTACAAATACAGTACGGTTTGTGATACAAAGAGTAAAAAAAAAAAGAGTATATACATTTGATGTAGAAACTGTACATTGGGGGGGGGTTGGGTAGGTGGGGTGGGGACCAGTGGTGCAGTCGTAATATACGCCCGGGTGGGGGTAACTGTACATTGGATTATCGACAAAACCTACTTGGTCCAAGAAGAGGGTCTCGTGTATTACTGGGTTTAAGTCAGTTGTTTATTTATTTATGTTTTACTGTTTGCATACGAGGTGGTCCGCAAATGTCCTTGATAACAATCTAGTGGTCCGCATAAAACAGAAATTTGGGAAACACTGATATAGACAATCTCTAAATATGCGTTCTATGCTACGTACATACAGTACTGCATATCTGTATGTCATGTCATAAATGTCATGATATCTGTATATCTGTATGTTGTGTATGTCATAAATGTCATTATGAATTGAAAATGGGGGACCCTGATGTAAACAAGACGAAAGTCTTTCTCTGGTCTGCCTACTGCATAGGTGTCAAACTCGTCATTTGATGTGGCCCCCCAAGAGCTCTAAAAAGAAAAAAAGAAAAAAATGTTATATAAACATTAATCTTGGGTTAAAAAATAGCAGCGTTAAAATAATTGTGGGTTAATGCGTTAATAAAGCTTTAACTTTGACAGCCTTAGTTATTACACATTCTTACACATACATGCATGTTGAACATCTGAGGTATTGATGAAGTAACAAAGGAAAAAAGCCAAAAGCACTTACTCCTCAGACATTCTTTGACAATTTTACAGCCCAAAATACAAAAAAGATCCAGGCGGAATAGGTAACAAAGGGTTGAAGAAATATTGTCTGAACTGTCAGATGCAAACTGGCTGTGTGACATAACCGAGCATCTCGCTCAATTGAATAAGAAGCTGTAGGGACGCAAACAAGTCCCACCCAAAACTTGACCAATATAGTTGTGAACTGAGACAACCCTTATTTTGTTATTTTTGAGTACAGTTACAGTTGTGTGTTCATGCAGACACATAATAGCAATTTCATTACGAATCGAAAATGGTGGACCCTGATGTAAACAAGTCGAAAGTCTTTCTCTGGTCTGCATCCCCTTAACAATTGTGTGTATTGAGCTGTACTGTACTGTACCCATTCTGAAATCTGTTAATTAAAGTTAATTAAACTATCTTCCATTAGTTAGATGTATGGCCTCTGCAAGGTTGTGTGCAGCCATTTGTTTTTGTAACATCTGCTACATCTGTGTTACACGTGTTCTTTGCAGCTCAGTTGTTAGTTCTGCCCCTCTTGACTGTGACAAAAAGGTTTTGAACAAACTTAATGTCATAGCTTGTATTTGATGATCTTCTTCTTTGTTATTTACTTGAATGGTTTGATCATTGATTAATGGAGTAATATGGGGTTCTGATAAACTAAAATTATTTGTTAAAATAACATAAGCTAACATATATTTTTACATCTATGCAAATGCATAATTATACAATATGTATAACTTGAATAAGTAATAAATACAGAAACAACATGTTTAACAATATGTAAATGAGTAGCTACATTTATTTTACATTACATTAACATTTATACGGTCTTTGGCCCTTTGAGGGCAACCATAATGCTGATGTGGCCCTCTGTGAAAATGAGTTTGACACCCCTGGCCTACTGTATTGTACCCATTCTGCAATCTGTTAATAAAATCTTCAATCAATCAATGGCCTGGGCGGCCAGAGCATAACTGTTCTAACAGCAATATATAATCCATTTCAGACAGAACACACGCAATAAGTTATAATAATAATTATTATTGAAAAGTTCTGTATTTTTAAAGTCGTATTTGGGGGCAATTAACCAATGGTAGGCTTTTTTTTTTTTTTTTTCTTTGGTAATAATTTATTATTTCGGTAAGAGTGCTCTCGACCACTCTTATAATTTGTTCTTGCCTGAGAAAAAAGCAACAATAAGAAAACTTTGCTGAATCCCAGGTAAGAACAAAGTAAGAGGTAATGCTAGTTAAGAACGAAATCTGTTCTTATATCGCTTCATGCATGAGGCCCAATGTTTCCTCTGAAAACATTTCTAAAGTCAAAGGTCTGTGAACACTTTGGCTTCCAAAAGGATCAAACAGACTCCTAAATTGTGATGGGTCTCTGACCTGCAAAACATGCTGAAAGAAAGCTAGCTAACCTCTTGCCTGTCATATATCTGTGCTGTTATTAGTTAGTTTGAGCTAACATTAGCAAGCAAGCCAAACACTTTATCTATTGCTAGCATGTGTTTAGATTGCCAATTTGTTGTCCATCGATAGGTTCATTTAGCTGGTAAATGAGATACGTTCCGGGTAGGGACGTTATATAGCTAGCTAGCAGTATTAAGAGTGTGAAGGAAGATCCACGTTATCAAGGTGAGATGAACAGTTAGTTAGCTACCAGATTCAACCAGACAGTGTAGTTTCATGCCATAAATCAGATTATCCATTCCCTGTAACATTAAATACTGTAAATTCCATATAATTATCCGGTTGAGCCAAATCAGTAATCAATTCATTAATCTCAACTAAAGTTAACACTATGATCGCCGTGGACGAGTTTACACGTCATTCCTAGCCATGCTCATTCTGCCGAAGACGCCGTAACTCGTCTTTGATGTCAATATTTCAAAAATCTGTCATCGAAATCATATTTCCTTTCCGGAGCCCTGAGACACACTGCTGATCTCCACTCAACTCTCTAGCGGTTCAAGAGCACCATCCGGTGGCCGATCGGCAGATCGGCAACCGGAAATTAACCTTTGAACCGGTAGTGCTCATCCATATGTGGTCCGGGCACTCGCTATCGTTAGAGAGACTCCGTATTGACACAGTGAACATCGATCGGTGCAAATAACTCGAAAAAACAACATGATTTGGACATATATACTATTATACAACCTGGAAATGGATCGGGCATTTCTCCATCCCATAATAGAAAAAATTCTGTTCCACGCTCATCTGCCAGCGGCGCGAGGAAGCCACGGTGAGTTTCAACGTTATTTTCTAACATCTTCTATACTAACTGATCTGATGAACATATGACCCACTCTGGATGAATCATCTAACGCTGCCCACGGAATTATAAACGATCCCCCGCCCATCCGGTCATCATCAGATGATGCGTAGAAACTTCTAGAACCACGTCCAGTTGAAATTTTTTTATCTCGCACAGATTCCTACCAAACTGTATTTGATCATCAATATAATGCATTTAGGGCTATAAATCACGTTCTGAAGAAAGCTGCAGAAAACGATAAAAACATACTTATACTTTAGACCATATTTTAGTATGAATATGTGAATGAAAATGTTTAACGTTGCTACAACCTGAACAATACATATAGGACATTGAATGGGCCATAATAATGGCAATTTAGCAATACAATTTAAAAAGTTATAGCCCTGCAAAGAAGGGGAACTTCTCCATAGACAAATAGAGCTGGCGAGGGATGGTAAATTATGAATATAACCCATGGCGATTAAAGTGTTAATCTAGGTTATAAGAAAGTAAGTCCCATGTGAAAGACCCCAGGTATATTTGTTACTCAACTGAAAGAGTTGTACCCTTCCTGCTGACTTGTCGTACATAACTTGTAAGTCGCTTTGGATAAAAACGTCAGGTAAATGACTAAATGTAAATGTATATAAAAAGATTATCATTACAAAAATGTATGGAATTTAATAGAAAGTTATTAGTCTGGATAATTTGATAACATTACTCATATACTTACTACCAGTCAAATGTTTGAGTACTACAGCTGCAAAACCAGTTTTTACACGATTGTCTTTAAACTGTATAAACTAGTCTATAAATGCTTAATATTTGATTATGGGATATGTGTGCTTATCGTAAGTTAATTGCATTATATATATTAGAATGGATTATTTTGTTTATAAGAGTTAGGTCTAAATTGTGCGTGTTATTCTGTGATAACCGTAACGTTTTAGTTGAAGGTTATCCTACTGTCAGAAATTGATATCATGACATCGGACATTTAGCAGTTTCTCTTCTCTGAGATTAAAGACTAGTGGAAAACAAAGCCAACTTGTTAACCGCACTCTGGTAATGGGCTGGTTCTTTCCCAGACCTCCGCCCCATGTCCCTAAAATCATGAATTATGAATGACAACTTATAGACGACTAATAATTGTTGGGCGACAGTGGTTCAGGAGATAGAGCAGTTGTCTGGTAATCCAGAGGTTCCCGGTTCGATTTCTGCTCCTCCCGGGCAGCGTGTCGAAGTGTCCTTGAGCAAGACACTTAACCCCTAACTGCTCCCTATGAGCAGGTTGGTACCTTGCACGGTTGCCTCCGCCGTCGGTGTGTGAATGTGTGATTGAATGGGTAAAAATGTGAGGAACAAATTGTAAAGCACTTTGGATAAAAGCTGTTATATTAATGCACCATTTACCATTTGATTTAATAGAGAAACATCAGGCAGGATCATCGAACATTGCAATAGGCAGAACAGTTTAATAATTTTCTTGTTCCGATTCAGATGAGACAGCTTTTAAATTCACAGCTTTTCAAGACAAGAGTTTCTTCATTCTGTTCCCGGTCCCTCACTAGTTCAAATGCAACTCAAGTTAAATGCAACTCAACCACAGCAGAATGGTATTTCTCTCCTGTATCGTGTGCAGTGATGCCACAGATTACTTGTAAAAGTAATCCGATTACTGATTACTGATTACTCCTTTAAAAAGTAATCCAAGTTACTTTACTGATTACTTGATTATCAGAGTAACTTAGTTACTTTGAAAGTAACTAGGTTACGAAGTCGTCGTCGTTCCCCCAACAGTTTTTTTTAAACGCTTTATTGAAAGTGCATAAATTGTTTTTAACTTGTTTCTCTGCACATAACGTAAATTGTTAAACTAGTGCTTCAGCTTCTGTACCATCAAGTATGGTAAAGCAACAGTCTATGATGCTCACAGCATTAGAGCAGCCAGCCAGTGGTTGTACAAAACCAGTGTATCTATTCACATCTAACAAATGCAGGCTGAACTATTCAATTATATCAACTGTAACTATTAAATTGTTTTTATAAATGTCTCTCTATAAACATACAATCAGTCTCTCTTTAACATGTAAATTAACTGTAAATCTGGCAAATAAGAGCTTTTGCTCTGCCACCATCAAATATACATTAATCAATAGGGAAAGAAACAATCTCTCTCTTTTCCTGTTTGGCTGGCCTCCGAGTCCTCCTGTACCTAGTCGAAGCGTCGGCTAGTGTTGTGATTCCAGATGCTTTCAATGCAATTGGATGTGCTGTTTTTAGCGGTAGACAGTATTTTGACTGAGGCTACGTTTAAACGAGCGTTTTGGGGTGGAAGTCTGAACAGAAACCGCAAAAGTCTTCTTGCGGTTTCACTTCGTTTAGACAAGCGTTTTGGGGTGGAATTCTCAGACGAACATAACAACGGAGCCCTGCTGTCACACGATTGGCGCATATGTCACATGACGTGCTGTGAAGACCCGCCCTACTCTGCCTCTGATTCGCAGACTGTGGATGGGGAATGTGATTGGGCCAAAGCAGAGTCACTCACAGACAGAGAGTCCAGTCACGCCGCGGGACACATTCTTGTGTAACCCTTTCACTGCCACACCACGTCACTCCATAATAATAATAAGAAAAACAGCTCAAAATGTATTTTTGACTGTCGAAAACGAAATAAAATACTGCATTCCGCCTGCATTATGAATTTATGATGAGATAGTAACGAAATAGTAACGCACAGCCACTTGGACAAGTAACTGCAATCAGATTACTGGCTTTTAAAGATTAACGCGTTAGATTACTATTTTCGGGGAAAAGTAATCAGATTACAATAACGCGTTACTTAGTAACGCGTTACCGCCATCACTGATCGTGCGTTCTCATTGGCTATAGCTCAGTGCTAGATATCTGTCGGGTGTCTGCAACACATCGGTGAGCCACTCTTGACGGGTCTTGGAACATTTCACACGTAACAATCGAGCTCCGACGCACACGTGCAGTGCAAACACTGAGTTGCCACTGATCTGATCTTTTTGTCAACAATCTCCAAGAACTGTCGGAGAGCACAAAATCAGGGCTGTAATCGTGTCGTCTGAACTTGGCATCAGGGCATTTCATCTGTGCGATAAGGAATTCTGGTGTTAAAGAGTCTCTTGCAAGGGGGTCAGGATGTGTGTATCAGTGTGTGGTGAGAAGGGGGAGTGAGAGAGTAGAGGTGTGTGTGAGTCTGAATCTTCCTCAATGGTCATGTGTCTTTATTTACACTACAAACTAAGGGGTTTCTCTCCTGTATGAGTTAACATGTGCATCTTCAGCGTTACCTCAAGAGCGAATGTTTTGCCACAAACTGAACAACTAAATGGTTTCTCTCCAGTATGCACTCTCATATGAATATTTAGATTACCTTTCTCACTGAACGCTTTCTGACAAACTGAACAACTAAATGGTTTCTCTCCAGTATGAGTTCTCATGTGTTTCTGCAGATGCGACTTCTTACTGAGCCCTTTTCCACAAACTGAACAACTAAATGGTTTCTCTCCAGTATGAGTTAACATGTGATTCTGCAGATATGATTTACTACTGAAGCCTTTTCCACAAACTGAACAACTAAATGGTTTCTCTCCTGTATGAGTTAACATGTGTCTCTGCAGTTGTGATTTACTACTGAAGCCTTTTCCACAAACTAAGCAACTAAATGGTTTCTCTCCAGTATGAGTTCTAATGTGTGTCTGCAGGTGTGTCTTCCTACTGAACCCTTTTCCACAATCACTGCAAATAAATGGTCTCCCCCCACTGTGACTTCTCACATGTCTTGTAAATTCAACATTTGTAGTAAATTCTTCATCACCAACAGTACATGTCCTGTGAGATTCAAGGTGAAGTTCAAAGCTCTCTGTGGGATCTAAATGTTTTCCACACAAACCACAATCACTAGAATGAGTGTGAATATGCAACATTAAAGACACCTCATCAAGAAAAGATGTTCCACACACTTTACAACAATGTGTGGACAGGATGTGACTGGATGATCTGAGTTGATTGGACAATTCCATAGATCTCTTTAAAGTCCTGCTGTTAGATAAACTTGGTATTTTCTGTGTCTTAAAACCTGACTGAGGTTTCAGACTCTCCTCCCATTCATCACGGCCATCAGTCTCAGCTCCAGAACAGCCATCATCACTGTCATCAGTCTCAGCTCCAGAACAGTCTGAAGAGAGGAGCTGACCATCTCTAGTTGGTTCCAGATCACCAGCTGGATCTAAGTTACAGGCTGGTTCTGATAGTCCACAGTCCTCTCCATAAGGTTCTGTTTTCATCTGTTCAGTTAAGGTGCTGGTTAAAGAGTAAGCCTCTCTGTTTCTCTCCCTCTGGGTTTGAAGAGACAGGAAGGGCTGACTTTTCTCTTGACCATCTTCACATTTCACTGTGATCCTGGAGCCATCAGCCTCCTCTAGATCTTGAGATAGTTCCTCCTGTTCCTCTTTAATCTGTAGGGGTTCTGGGTCCTGGGTTTGGCTGAGCTGAGAGTACAGTGTATTCTCACCATAATTTTCATATTTCAGAGGGTGTAATGTCATCTTAGAACCACCAGCCTCCTCTAGATCTTGAGATAGTTCCTCATGTTCCTCTTTCCTCTGTAGGAGCTCTGATTCCTGGGTTTGGCTGAGCTGTGAGGACTGAGTCTTCATCCCATCGTGTTGACATTTCACAGAGACGGGACATAATGTGTGCTCTGTGATATCAGTCTGCTTCAGACCTTGAAGGAGACTGGGGCTCCTCTCCTGCTGCTCAGGGTGGACCTCCTCTTCACACATAAGGAGCTGCATAGGGAGGGAGTCTAGAGGGAGGAGAAAACAAATCAAACAGCTTATTTAACTATGTTACCTTTGGTCTAATAGTAATACTGTTAAAGGGTACGTTAAGAATCTTTGACCAGGGGACCACTAGGGGGCGCATAACATGTCGGTTGTGTTTGCCTAATCGCTCCACGAGGCAATGACAGATTATTTTAATTACATTTTATTTTATAATAATCTTTTCAACTTTCTGTCGGCTGCAAAGTCTTTCTAAACTACTTTGACACACTTTCATGTACTTAAGGATCAATGTCGATGCATACAGGTCGCACCAAACCCTTGCAGACTGGTATGTCGAGCAAGGAGGCTAATGTTGCTAATGCTAGCGACGCTGACACAGGTGCTGCTAATTTGGGGCTGAAAGCCATGCTAGACTCTGAGAAATTATATTTGTAGCAAGATTGACTTGCTGGCAACCGAGCTTCGGAATGAGATCTCATCGGTTCGCAAGGAGATGAGGAGCATGATTGAACCCCTACAGCAAAAAGTTAACGGTTACATTTATTTTCCCCTATTACTTTGTAACAGGATTAGAGGTTATCTAACAAACACAATTATGATTAACTTTTTTTTTAATGCAATGAAATGAAAAACCAAAGGAAAAAATAATAAAAAAAGGAAAGGAAAGGAAGAGGAAAAAATAGAAATTGTATTTTATACATCATGTCTTCCTCCTTCCCCTAAAATGTCTAAGCTTGGAGGGGGATTAAGAAGCGGCCTGGACTGTCTTTCAGCCACAGGACTGCCAGATCAGAGGAAAAGACTGTCACAACTGCAAGCAGGCAGGCTACACAGTATATGACTATACTGACGGACAATCTATATACTGAAAAGACACTTTGATGAATTGGAGCGCGCAGCCTCGGACCACAGCGTCCAGCTAAATGGACTGACATTCACAGTGAGCAAGCTAACTGACCAGGTGAAGATACTGTCAGACAGGTGTGAGGACCTGGAGGGGCGCTCCAGGAACAACAAGCTAACTGACCAGGTGAAGATACTGTCAGACAGGTGTGAAGACCTGGAGGGGCGCTCCAGGAACAACAAGCTAACTGACCAGGTGAAGATACTGTCAGACAGGTGTGAGGACCTGGAGGGGCGCTCCAGGAACAACAAGCTAACTGACCAGGTGAAGATACTGTCAGACAGGTGTGAAGACCTGGAGGGGCGCTCCAGGAACAACAAGCTAACTGACCAGGTGAAGATACTGTCAGACAGGTGTGAGGACCTGGAGGGGCGCTCCAGGAACAACAAGCTAACTGACCAGGTGAAGATACTGTCAGACAGGTGTGCGGACCTGGAGGGGCGCTCCAGGAACAACAAGCTAACTGACCAGGTGAAGATACTGTCAGACAGGTGTGAGGACGTGGAGGGGCGCTCCAGGAACAACAAGCTAACTGACCAGGTGAAGATACTGTCAGACAGGTGTGAGGACCTGGAGGGGCGCTCCAGGAACAACAAGCTAACTGACCAGGTGAAGATACTGTCAGACAGGTGTGAGGACCTGGAGGGGCGCTCCAGGAACAACAAGCTAACTGACCAGGTGAAGATACTGTCAGACAGGTGTGAGGACGTGGAGGGGCGCTCCAGGAACAACAAGCTAACTGACCAGGTGAAGATACTGTCAGACAGGTGTGAGGACCTGGAGGGGCGCTCCAGGAACAACAAGCTAACTGACCAGGTGAAGATACTGTCAGACAGGTGTGAGGACCTGGAGGGGCGCTCCAGGAACAACAAGCTAACTGACCAGGTGAAGATACTGTCAGACAGGTGTGAGGACGTGGAGGGGCGCTCCAGGAACAACAAGCTAACTGACCAGGTGAAGATACTGTCAGACAGGTGTGAGGACCTGGAGGGGCGCTCCAGGAACAACAAGCTAACTGACCAGGTGAAGATACTGTCAGACAGGTGTGAGGACCTGGAGGGGCGCTCCAAGAGGAACAACATTCACTTGGGGGGATTTCCGGAAAACATAGAGGGCTCTCGTCCGACAGAATTTATTGCTCAACTACTGAAAGAGGTTTTGAATCTGGACGAGGTGCCACTCTTGTGATAGAGCTCTGAGATCCAGACAGAAGGCGTCGGAACCACTGCCCTTTATTATGAGGGTCCACTTTTTTCACAGCCGGAATGAGATCCTGCACCGAGCATCCCGCAACTCCCCGCTATTGTACCAGGGCAAGAGGATCTTCATATCCCCGGATTTCACTGCTGCTGTGGCTAAGAAGTGGGCTACCTTCGCCGGGGGGAAACGTCAGCCTGCCCAGGCATCACATTCGGCTTGGTGTTCCCAGCCACCTTGAAGGCCACCCTGCCAAGCGGTGTCACACAAACACGTTCGAGGATCCTAATACAGCGATAGACTTTGTTCACCCAAGTATTAAAGGTCCCCTGTCTTATAAATGGCCTTTTCCAGTGTTTAGCATTGTTTTCTAGCAATGGGGGTTTGTATCAATGGGGTCTGTGTCTCTAATTCTCCGTTTGGCGGATTGCTCCAATTCAGTTGAGACAATATCCTCCCCCAGTGAACTAAGCTATTCTGAATTTCGCGTACCTGTGACATCCAAGAATTCTCATCTGCATAATTAACGCCCCCTCTATGGTTGTAGCCACACTCAACCATTCGCTCAACAACAGAGCGAGTGGAAATACTGACACTTCCTCAAACGGGTTGACGTGGCGCGGGTGCCAACAGAGAGCAGAGAACGAGCGAGCGAGAGAGAGGGACACGGAGCACCCCACTCTCACACACTCCCGACCGCGCGGGGAAAAACACATAACCATCGGCAATCGCAGTGAGGATCTTTATTAACGATGGCTAGCTAGCACATTTTGCATAGAATAAACTCGGCTAACGTTAGCTTATATAGCTAGCGAACTATGTAATTCTAGTTAAAGCTAGCTATAGGGCTGGGCGATGAAATGATAACGATAATTATCGTGATATATTTTAATAATCGATATCGGGAAAAAAAACATAGGAAAAAAATAATATCAAAATCTTTATTCTTTTTTTTGTGACCTGCAACAGGGCAGTTTTAAAACCAGAGACAGTTGACAGACTTGTCTTTCTTGCCTGCAACTTAAAGTAATGGCTTTGCTTGTCCAAATGACAGGGAAAACCTTAAGGGCCCTACGGCCACTCGGGCACAGGATAGGTGGCGAGGGGGTCTCGCGGGCCTTACTCGGAAGACTGGGCAAGGTAGGGGGTCGTCCCCGCCGTGGGGGCTGGGCCAGTCCAACAGGTTTGCCCAAGTCCACATGAGCCGGTTTAAGGCGGTCTATGGAAATGTGTTCCAGCTTCCCGCCCATGTCCACCACAAAGTACTTGTGTCCAGCCTCCTGGACACGGAACGGACCGTCGTATGGAGGTTTCAAGGGGTCCCGGTGGGCATCGTGACGGATGAAAACATATTCCGCTGACTGCAGACTTGTAGGGACGTGCGACCGGGGAAGGCCGTGCTGTGAGGTGGGGACCGGCGTGAATACCTTAGCCTTCTCCAGAAGTGCTGTCCGCTGCTGGGCTGCACACCAGGGGGCAGTAATGTTAGGGATGAAATCCCCTGGCACCCGCAGAGGCTGACCGTAAACCAGCTCAGCCGAGGAGGTCTGAAGGTCTTCCTTGGGGGCCGTCCTGAGACCAAGCATGACCCACGGGAGCCGGTCGACCCAGCCGCTGTCAGTAAGGCTGGCCCGAAGTGCTGCTTTCATTGAGCGGTGAAAGCGCTCGCATAACACATTGGCCTGCGGGTGGTATGACGTAGTCCGGTGTAGCTTCACGCCCAGGCTCTTGGCGACCGTGTTCCAGAGCTCGGACGTGAACTGTGGGCCCCGGTCTGAAGAGAGGTCGGCTGGAGTGCCAAACCGGGCGACCCAGGTTCCAATAAAGGCTCTGGCCACCTCGGCGGACGTCGTGCCTGACAGTGGAACTGCCTCTGGCCAACGGGTAGTCCTGTCTACCATAGTAAAGAGGTAACTGAAGCCGTGTGAGGGGGGCAGGGGGCCCACTAGGTCAACGTTCACGTGGTCGAACCTCCTTTCAGGTACAGGGAAGTGCTGCAGGGGGGCCTTGGTGTGACGGTACACTTTAGCGCGCTGGCACTCCAAACAGGAGTCAGCCCAGTCTCTTACATCTTTTCTAAGCCCAGGCCAGACAAACTTGGCGGACACTAGCCTCTGCGTAGGTTTCTTTCCCGGGTGGGAGAGGCTGTGAACAGCGTCATAAACACGCCGCCTCCATCCTGTGGGAACGATGGGGCGGGCCTGTCCCATAGAGACATCACACAGGAGTGTGGTGCCAGCGCTGTCAAAAACCACATCCTCTAACCGCAGGCTTGAGGTGGCTGACCTGAAATCTTGCACTTCAGGGTCGGTAGCCTGGTCCGCCGCCATACCGGTGTAATCCAGCCCCAAGTGGATGGCGCCCACTACAGCCCGGGAGAGGCAGTCTGCGACAATGTTTGCTTTACCTGCCACATGTTGAATGTCAGTAGTGAACTCTGAGACATATGAGAGCTGTCGCTGTTGACGGGCGGACCATGGCTCAGACACCTTGGCCATGGCGAACGTCAGCGGCTTGTGATCCACGAAAGCCGTGAACTGGCGGGCCTCCAGCAGGAAACGAAAATGGCGGATGGCAAGGTAGAGGCCGAGGAGCTCCCGATCGAAGGTGCTATACCTTCGCTCGCTGGGGCTTAACTGGCGGCTAAAAAAAGCGAGCGGCTGGCAAGCCCCGCCTACCCACTGTTCAAACACTGCGCCCACGGCAAAATCTGAGGCGTCGGTGGTGATGGAGATTGGGGCCTTAAAGGAAGGATGTGCCAGCATGGTGGCGTTGGCTAGGGCAGCCTTGGCATCCAGAAAAGCTTTGTCTCTCTCTGCAGACCAGTCGACCGCATGATTTGGCGCTTTACCCCTAAGGGCCTCATACAACGGCCGCATAATCCGAGCCGCCTGGGGAATAAAGCGGTGATAGTTGATCATTCCGAGAAACTCCTGCAGTGACCTAACCGTGGGCGGCCGGGGGAAATTCATCACCGCTTCCACCTTCATGGGAAGAGGGACCGCTCCCTCTTTAGTGACTCTGTGCCCCAGGAAGTCAATGGTCGACCGCCCAAACTGGCATTTGGCCGGGTTGATTATCAGTCCATGCTCATTTAGCCGCTCAAAAAGCATCCTGAGGTGGGACATATGCTCAGCCTTAGAGGCGCTGGCTATGAGGATATCATCCAAGTATACAAAAATAAAATCCAAGTCTCGTAGCACAGAGTCCATAAGGCGCTGGAACGTCTGTGCAGCGTTTTTGAGGCCGAATGGCATGCGCAGAAACTCAAATAGTCCAAATGGAGTTATGACTGCTGTTTTGGGGACATCCAGCGGTTGGACGGGCACCTGATGATACCCACGCACAAGGTCCACCTTGGAAAACATTAATTTCCCTGAAAGGCGGGCAGAAAAGTCCTGAATGTGCGGGACTGGGTACCGGTCCGGCGTCGTAGCATCGTTGAGCCGGCGGTAATCCCCACACGGGCGCCACCCGCCTCCCGGCTTGGGGACAATGTGGAGGGGGAGGCCCATGGGCTGTCGGAGCGATGGACAATGCCGAGGCGTTCCATGTTCTCGAACTCTGCCTTGGCAATGCTGAGCTTGACCGGGTCGAGGCGCCGAGCCCGGGCATAGACTGGAGGGCCGGTCGTGGCGATATGATGTTCCACTCCATGCTTGGCTGTAGATGATGAGAACGTGGGCCGCGTGAGGCCCGGGAACTCGGCGAGAAGGTGTTGAAACTCATCTGCGGCGGAGAGCATGCTAGAGAGTCTGATGGAGTCTGCACCCCCAAGCGCACCAGCATAAGAGCAGAATGTAATGGCATCAATTAAGCGGCAATTTTTAACATCCACTAACAGTCCATAATCACACAAAAAATCAGCGCCTAGAAGAGGGACGGCTACATTAGCTGTAATAAAGTCCCAGCCAAACCGTTGGCCACTAAAACACATTTCGACATACCTGGTGCCGTTTGTGCGGATGGGGGTGCCGTTGGCGGCCTCCATGGGGGGTCCGTGTCCGCCGGATAGGATGTCCACTCTAGAAGCCGGCAAGACGCTCCTCTGCGCGCCCGTGTCGCACATGAAACGCCGCCCGGAGATGGTGTCCTGGACAAACAGTAGCCTGCCAGCCTGACCGACGCTCATGGCCACTAACGAGCGCCGGCCCGGGCATTTCCCGGCCCACTGAAGCTGCACGGCGGTCGGCACTGCTTGGCTTTAGGTCCAAACCGTGCATGATAATAACACAGCCCCGCGTTCGCGTCACGCTGCTGGCGAGGGGCTGTCGCTGCGGCGGTGAAGTTCCAGTCTCCCGACGGTGAAACAAAGGCTTGGGTTGGGAAAACTGCCGCTGCACAGTGCTGTTGACCAGCCAAAAAAAACGTATCAGCCTCCTCGGCCAGAGCGCGGCAATCGTCTATAGTGGTGTTGGCCAGAGCGGCCCGAACTGGAGAAGGCAGCTGACGCAGGAAAAGTTGTATGAAAAGGAAATCAGGCTTGTGCTCTCCCAATAAATCCAGCATCCTATCCATGAGCTCCGATGGCTTGCTATCACCGAGCCCTTGCAAAGAAAACAACCGGCTGGCCCGCTCGGTATCGGAAAGTTCGAATGTCTTTAATAGATGAGACTTGATCGTGAGATATTTATCTCGAGTCGGAGGGTTCTTTAGGAGGCTCACCACTCTGCTGGCTGTCGAACTTCCCAGGGCTGACACCACATAATAATATCTTGTGGTATCCGAGGTAATCTCACGCAGCTCGAACTGTGCCTCCGTTTGCGCAAACCATGCCGAGGCTGACGACTCCCAGAACTCAGGTAATTTCAGTGAAACTGCGTTCGTAGACATGTTGCCGCGGAAGCGTCTTCAAAACGTATAACAGGGTCACCACTGTAGAAATCGTCGGAAAGGAGAGACGGACAATTTCTATCTTGCGACAACACCTAAGTAGTGTGTCATTTATTATCTTCTTAGCACAAGTGACAGCTGTCAGATCTATGCCGTGCTAAACTCTGACAGCTCCTCGTCACCAAAACATTTTATGAATGACATTCCACCAGCGCGTCTTCTCTAAGCCCAACCCCCAAAACCAACCTCATTAAAGTGACAGTGCCCCATCAATACATCAAAACAATCTAATGGTGAATTATGTCCATAGCACCCACTACAATACTGACCAAATTGAGATTTATTTTTCTCTTGTCAATTTATTTTGTTTGCTTTCTAATTTAAAATACAGTTTGAAACCGTCTGTGCACAGTAGGCTATGTGTGCTAGCAGAGCTAGTCTCCAGTCACGAGTCATGGTGCACATGTGCAGTGGTTTGTCCACCAAAAAAGCGCCAAAATATAGAAAATAAACTAGCAGAGTCAGACCTATTCAACTCCCCTGGAGCCACAGCCAGCAGAGAAGCTTGTTTACTTTCGCTTTCAAACCAGCTGCAGCCTGAGAACTGGAGTGTGAGGGGATGTAACAGTAACACTAAAGATGGCAGCAACGACAAAGAATTGCTGTAAAAAAAAACATACATTTGTTGTTATATATATATTTATATTTATATATATTTATATATATTATATATATAAATACATTTTATACTTATAACAATATCGATAATTAGCGATATCGAGTGATATGATATCGTTATCGTGATATCATTTTTGGCCATATCGCCCAGCCCTAGCTAGCTAACGTTATTCAATAAAGATCCTCACTGCGATTGCCAATTGTTATGACAACTAACGTTACGTCAATGCTACAGTAGCTCCTATGGACAGGTCGAGATGTTTTTCCTTCAAATGTTTCGCCAAGTTTGACATGTTGCCTCCATTGGTGAGTCAGACTTTATAGCACCGCTTGCAGTGCTTCAGTGTTAACTGGTTCGCCTTTTTCATCGGCTGTGGAGCCGAAATACTTCCATATGGCACTTCGGGCTCCCACTTTATCAACTAGTTGCGGGTTTTCTGAAGCTGCTGTGGCTGCCATCTCTTCTCTTAAAATCGGAATGGTGATCTGCTATCAATCTCTCTCCATCAGAGCTCTCTCTGCCTCGTTTTCTCTGTTGTTGTTCTTCATTCCAGAAGGTTGATTCCGGTAAATTAGCGCAACATCACCACTGACAGCAGCACTGTGGTCCAATAAGAAGGCTTTCGTGGGCGGCCGGGTAGTGCAGCGGACTAAGCATCTGTCTACCACCACAGAGACAGTGGGATCGAATCCAGCTGTCGTGCTTCCGGGTTGGCCGACCGTCCATACTAGCACAATTGGCAGTGCTAGCGCGGGTGGGAAATACGGCGAGGGTGGGTCCTGGTCGTTGTAAACAGCGACTCCTACAGTTCGGTCGGGGCGCCTGCACAGCAAGGGAAGGATCTAGGAAAGGTAGTGTGACCTTCCACACGTTACACTCTCCCAGTGAAAAGAAGTGGTACACTTGTGTCGGAGAAAGCATGTGATAGTCTCCGCCCTCCCAGACCGACGGTAGGGGGTAGAGTGCGCAACAAACAGGAAGGGGATTGGGAATTGGCATAACGACTAACATTGGGAGGGGAGAAAAAAAAGGAAAAAAAGATAATAAATAAAAAAGGAAGGCATTAGTGGGCTTAAATTAATAAATAAAAAAAAAATTATAAGTTTTTTTTTTCAAATGCAGTATAGTAGCGTTTTGAACACCGACTCTAGTACCGCAGTACTATACTAATACCGGTATACCGTGCAACCCTAATATACCATGTACATATGTGTCTTCACAAAATCATTAAGGGGGGGGGGGGGGGGGGGGTCGTTTTAACTAGAAACTGCGATCGTGCATGTTTTATGTCCGGTAAAACACGACACTGATCGGTACAGAAGCATGTTTTACGTTAAAAAGATACCAGCAGGTTACCTAAGACAGACCTTACCTCAGTCAGAAAGTACTTCAAAAATGAATAAATCCCAGTCGATCCCATGGCGATCGTAATTACTTGTGTATATTGGGCATGGATACCATACGGGAAAGAATAGCTCTGAGGCACCAAATCTTCCACCGATGGCTAGTATGTTGTGATCCACTCCTAGGCGGAAAAAGCCGGCTCTGGCTGAGTGTATAGAACGGGGATCAAAGGAAAAATATCAAAGGATCTAAAACAGCGAAACACAAGATATTACGTTTTTGGCGCCCAATGAGTTAAAGCACTGGTTTCATAGCTAGAAATCCTCTATCGTCTGTGTGTGTCGCGTTAAAGATGCCGTCACAGCGCCCCAGCTACACTGATGGGGGGGGTACTACCGAGTCGAGTAGGTAGTACCATGCTGGAAAAGCGGCATAAGAGAATACTTCATAATGTTTCATGCAATTAAAAAGTAAATATATATGATCATGCACACACACCTTTACAGTGTTTTGTTTACCAGTAAGAAAGCCACAACACAAGATGTTTTCCAAATAGTAAATTATATATTTATGGTGATAGGGATTGAAACCTCCACCATAATGCACAAGGGGAAAAGGTAGGGGAGGACAAACAAGACATACATATATACAAACAAACACTTAGTAAATAATATAAATACAATTGTGCCCGTCATGGGACACAAAGAGAAACCAAAAGATATCACTTCCAGACAGCTAGACGAGAGGGCAACCTCCTCACTCCATTCTGGAACATGGCAGTGATTCAAATGAGGCGCCCGGACGTGTGTCATTTCCCACTCTGTTATCCACTCATCTCCACTGCCTGCCTGAAGATGCACCAATCAGGTGCAACCAATCCAATCAGGGAGATGAGTGGCATCTGCGGAACAGAAACAGAAGGTTAGGAGATGACACAACATCACACATACAAAACAGCACATTTACATATACTAACCTGATGTTCAGATGGTGTCATAAATACAGTAATAATGGTAATGACCAACCCACGTACCCATGTACGTCACACCTCCCCCCATAAGAGCGAACCTGTAGGGTTAGCAAACCATTATTACGTATTACCCAACATCAGATTAGTACCACATACCAGGGAGAACAGAAACAACAATAAAAAAAAAATTCCCTCCACAAAATCACCCACCAAATGGGCCACATCAGCACCACACAGGCCCCGCGTCACCCTCCTGCAGTACAGAAAACGGAGAGACACATTAGCCTTGGGACCAGAAGGCAAAAAGAGCTCCAGGGACCATGGCCATGTGTAGCTAGCCCCCCCCCTTTTTTTTTCAGGGGGTACAGAGCCTCTCTCCCCATGACCTCCCTCATCGCCACCGGACACGGATACGCGAACTGCTTAACGGGGTTCGCACTCCCAACAGCAACACTGTGCGTCCTGTAAAGGCCTCTGCATGCTACAGAAACTTCAAAGCAACTTCAACACAACATCGACAAAGCAACGGTGTTGCAGACACATTACCTTTATACTTCTGCAAAATCAACGCGCAGCCTATGATGCAACAAAATGTACCCCGGATGTGCGGCTCGAGCGCGCCCAGCCCGCCTGAATACTTTGGGCAGCCGAAGGTGCGCACTCTAGCAATTACAAACGGATTTCCCTTCTCAACCATACATCGTTATTATAATAATAGCCCTGTTTATGTTTGTTTTCGCTTGTGTTCTTGTATATAGTGTAATATAGTTATATCGCCACATCAACCCAGTCCATCCCCATTGTTTCCCCAATCTCCTTCCACGGATTCATCGTCATAATGCTATCCTTGTAGTCTTTACACCCGCTATTATATAAATGTTGGTACTTTCGGACCTCCTCTGCAATACGTTCCTGCATTTGATTCATTTTAAACAAACAATTAAACAAGTGTAATGAAACAATACACTAGCTATCGAGCTCCTGTCAGAAAGTTTTCTTTTGGTCTCGAGCTCCTGTCAGAAAGTTTTCTTTTGGTCTCGAGCCAGGAAAACACTAGAAGTGACAGACAGCCCCGCCCCCATTCACTACCAACCAATCACTGCTACGCAATACCAACGCAACGGGTCTTTAGATTAGATTTTGGAGACAGGTACGCAACGTCCTCGCAACACAGTCTACAAGACTGTCTGCAACAAGCGCGCTGAAATCGCGCCGATGTTGTGTTGAAGTTGCTTTGAATTTGCTGTAGCATGTAGAGGCCTTAAGGCACATCAGAACACAACACAGCATGTGAACCAACAGCCCTGTCACATCCCAACTCCGACGAGACGCGGGCAGGAATCTTCATTAGCCTATTCACATGACACCAGCGTGTCCTCCTCCGCCAATTTGCAAAACTCACCACAGACAGAGTCACCCAACGCTAGACCATGGTCTCGCTTCCGCTCCTGTGCCCTAGTGACAGCACAAATAGAAGGGACATTGGGGTGATTATCAATCAATGCATCACACACAGGGCCGTAGCCAGGGTTTAGAAATTAGGGAGGTCCATTTATTTTTTTTGGCCCAGACCGGCCCACTATAATCGGTCGGACACCACCCAGCCAGGGTTTAGAAATTAGGGAGGTCCATTTTTTTGTATACAAACTTTATTATCTAGAGATCAACTTAAGGTCAGTCACTCACAAAGTCATTTACAGGACGTGGGGGCACTTATTGGTGAGTGGCCTAAAGAGTGCACCAAAGCCCTGTGGTCTCTTATGCATTTATAATTTGGTGAATGGGCAAAATGCATACCAAAATGAGTTATACAACCCAACCTATTCATTCAAAATGCATTATCTATAATAAAAAGTCACCTGTTGTTGGTAAAAAATAATTTTACTGAAGTATTAACATATTTCTCCACTTGATTTGATTTGAAATCTTTATTTCGAACATGCAATGAATACAAACAAACAATAATGTTGGAATTCCCTGACAAAGATGTGCAAAAAGCTGTACAATTTAAACAATACCATACTGGTAATGAGCAAATAGTTGTTTATTCAATTAATGCATGGAGCTGTTCCATCTTATTTCATTTGGTAATACTAACTACTCAGTCCATACAGATTTCAAGCATCCAAATATCAATGATTAATATTGCATAAGGTTTACACAGTTAATAGATCACCTGTTTGTTTTATATTCATGCTCAGAGGAGTAATAGTTAGATATTTGTATGTGATTTATGGCAATTAAATCAATGGTATGCTTGTTTGTTTGGGTAGTTTGACCCGCCGGCCACTAGGGGGCAGCGTCTCATCAGTAGTGCTGATCAGTTTAGGTGACGGTCACTCAGAGAGTATAACGTGGGCTTATTTTAGCCAACGCTGTGCTGACCAAATAACGTTATCATTCATATTATTATCGACATCACCATGGCCATGGCAGAGATGCACACACAAACTACCTCAGGTTCCACTTCCTCCTCCAACTCACTGTCCCTCCTCGGCCCTGCTGCCTCTGCCTGGCTGGTAGTGGCTACCTGAGGCTGTTGCACTATTATTGTGGTTGATGATGTTGAAGCAGCAAACATGTCTGTAATTTTATTACATTTTTCAGCATCCACCTCTAGCTTTCTGAATTTTTTCGCCCGCAATTTTTCTGCCCCCCCCCTGGCGCTTCTTCTGTTTCTCCATATTTCTCTCTTTTCCGCATCTGTTCACGAGAAACAGGTGAGAGAGGGGGGGGGCTTATTAAACGATGTGATTGGGCCGCTTGGGAGGCGGGCCAGCATAATGGGCCGCTGGGACAGGCTAGTGGGCCGGTCGTTGACAACAGAGATGTGATTATTGGGCCGGCCGAGTGTCAGTCAGTACAAATGGGCCGCTGGGACAGGCTATAGTGGGCCGGTCGTTGACCAAACAGCCCACGCGCAGGCTTGTCAGTCACTACTGTTCTGCTCGCGCATGCTTTGAAAGCAAAGCCACCTGCATGTCCCCTGCCTGGGCAGAAGATACCAAATAGTGCTGTAGCAATACAGGGGGGAGTACCTTTGCCAAACATCAGACATTACCGGACATTTTCAACTCCCGAGTGTACATTTATATTGTGATATTTCTATAGATTTTTTTTTTTTTTTTTTTTATATAATATATATATATATTTTTTTTTTGTTACAAATAGTTACCGAGGTCCGGACCTCGGTGACCTCATAGCTGGCTACGGCCATGATCACACAATGAGTTAGTAAATGGAGTGTCTTCAACCTCCAACACAGGGACGACCTTACCCCCAGCGATATCATTCCCCATGACGAAATCCACGCCCTTTACGGGAAAACATGGGCGAACCGCGACCGGAAAGCAACCTGTGATCAGTGCAGACTGTACATGCACCTTATGCAACAGCACGCGCACACACCCCATGTCAATACCTCTCACCAATTCACTCGACTGACAGGAGTCCACATCCAATGGTAATACATCAGCCAGGATGAACGATTGAGAGGCTCCTGTATCACGGAGTATTCTCACCCGTTGGTAGTCCCCAACTTTACCCGACAGGGACACATAACCATCAAACAAAAAGGGTTCAAAAGAGCTATTCTGGTCAGGACATGACACTGTACCAATCAACCCCACCCTTTCGGTTCCTGGGCTGACTCCCTGGTCTCCCTTAGCGCATGACAGTCCCTCATAAAATGCCCTTCTTTCTTACAATAATGACACACAAAGGTGGCCTTTTCAGACGGCGGTGAGCGTGGTCGGAATGCTCGCTCGTCACCCAAGGCATTTCGAGACGGCGGTGAGCGAGGTCGGAATGATCGCTCGTCACCTCCCTGATACGGCGACTCAGAAGGAGAGAACGCACCACCTCCTACATACACATTATTTCGCACAGCAACATTTTTGTGGATCAATGCGAACTCGTCTGCTAAAATTGCAGCTTCCTGGAGGGTAGAAACTTTGCATTCCTCTAAGTACACTAAAATGCGTTCGGGCACGCATTTCATAAATTGCTCAATGAGGACTAACTCGCTCAAAGCTTCGACACCATCCACGTTACATGCCTCACACCAACGATCAAACATAGTCCGTTGTTCACGGGAAAAATCAACATGTGTTTGAGAGGGAGCTTTACTTAGTGCCCTAAATCGTTGCCTATACGCTTCCGGCACCAATTCATATACGCGCAAGACAGCACTTTTCACTTTCTCATATACCACGCTGTCTTCATTCGATAATGACCGGCACGCCCCCTGAGCCCTACCAGTGAGTCTGTATTGCAATAAAATCGCCCACTGGTCCTTTGGCCAATGCAAAGCCCACGCTATATGCTCAAAAACAGAGAAGTATGATTCCACCTCAGACTCCAGAAAAATGGGAACTAAAGAAATATGCTGCCCAATATTAAAAGGGGCCTGGGAGACTTCAGTTGAGGAGGAGGAAGAGCCACCACTCTCCAACTCCATCCTTCTTATAGTCACCTGGAGCGCCCTGTCCTTCTCCTCCTTTTTACAGCATGTCTCTCTCTCTCTCTCTTTCCTCCCTTCTCTCCTCCCTGTCTCGCATAGCCTCTCTTTCCTCCATCTGGAGACGGGCCAAACGTCTAATTGATTTACGAGTGGGAGAAGAAACAGAGGCACGCCCTGAGTGTACAGAGTCATCACTGTCATTCTCCTCCCCCTTGGAAATGCCACCTCTCTGTTTTTTTACCGCACCAGCGTTTCGATCTAAACCACCAGTGTCCTCACTAGACTTGTCAGCCGCCTCGCCGTGCGCGACGTTCTCAGAGACATTTCCCTGGGCTATGGGCAAACTAAATATATTTTTATCCAACAACCCAGCCAGCACGATTGCTTTCAACTCCTCCTTACTTTTCGAACTTTGGACAGTAATGCCATAATGTTTGGCGACACTACACAAGTCTATTTTTGTGCAGATATCAATTTGTTCCCTCGTAGGGTCCGCCAAAAAAACGTCCAAAGTAAAAGCTGTCCCAGCCATACCTCTTGCAGAATGTGACTATGCCACAAATAACCTATGTATAAATACCCTGTGCTCCCGTAGCAACCCGCGTTACCACCAAACAAATAACAGGCACCAGGAAACATCCACTCACCTACTCCACAATATCCGTGCGTAACACATTTAATCGCCACATTCCGCAGTATACATTTCAACCAATCTGATTTAATGCCCACATCTACCATTCATGAAAACAATAAACGTTGGTCCTAACCACCTAACTAGGATCACCTGTGTCACTCTAGCATATCGCCAGCTAAACTACTTCCCTAGTGGAACGAGGACTACACATATCTTCAGTCGCTTACCGATTTCATTGCGCACTCCACCGGAATCACGACTCGTGCCCCCCTCCCCCTAACCAGGCAGGTGATCGCCCTGTTACCTATGTGGCAGAAAAAAGATCAGTCAAGAGTATCACATACAAGAACGGTTTACACCAATCAAACTGTGTAGCACGGACAATGGAGACACAATAATATAACTTACCAAGGGAAAAAAAAACGCTATCTTACCTGACATGCTCCAATTGACAAGTTACAATGTTACATAACAAACAAGGAACCATACAATTGTGCAAACTAACCAGCCCCCATGTCATGTACAAAGGTCTAAGGACCACACAGAATAATAACTGGAGCCGGCTGCACATGAACAAAAAACAGCCTCTCTCAGTAAATGCGTTTAAAGCAATGTCCCAGGTAGGTAAGAAAGCCACAACACAAGACATACATATATACAAACAAACACTTAGTAAATAATATAAATACAATTGTGCCCGTCATGGGACACAAAGAGAAACCACAAGATATCACTTCCAGACAGCTAGACGAGAGGGCAACCTCCTCACTCCATTCTGGAACATGGCAGTGATTCAAATGAGGCGACCGGACGTGTGTCATTTCCCACTCTGTTATCCACTCATCTCCACTGCCTGGCTGAAGATGCACCAATCAGGTGCAACCAATCCAATCAGGGAGATGAGTGGCATCTGCGGAACAGAAACAGAAGGTTAGGAGATGACACAACATCACACATATAAAACAGCACATTTACATATACTAACCTGATGTTCAGATGGTGTCATAAATACAGTAATAATGGTAATGACCAACCCACGTACCCATGTACGTCACAGGCTGTAACCTGAGCCTGGAGCACTGTGGACGAGACAGGCGCCAAAGGAGTTTAGCTGAGAACAGCCCCCCCGGCGGAAGGGGCGTATGCTGGCGTTGTTGCATGACCAAGCCTCCATTAAAAAAAACCCACCCAGAGGGGTTGAGGCAGAGAAGGCTGACATGATTGGCAGACGTCATGAACGTGCAGGGGCACACTCAACCGGGTAACCCGGGAGTTGACACTGCTCCAACACACCAGGGAATCAACCACCTTGTCGTTACCCTATGCGGTGGTTGTTCCTATAACCCCTCAAGAAAAAACTCCAAAACACACCTGCGGGCATAACTGGCTATACCGCAGTACAAGCGTTTCAGTTTTCAAAAAAGGGTTATTCCAGGCCTACGGGTCGACGAAACATTACTTCGGACCGGGCCCGGCGGCACGGGAAGCACAGGGTTGACAGAGGAGGTCCAAGACCACCCCAACAGCCCCCTCTTCGCCACGCGTGAGAGAGGAGCGAAAAGAATGGAGCCAGCCCCAAGCACACCGCACTTGGTATTCCCAGGCGGTCTCCCAACCAAGTACTAGCCAGGACCAAACCTGCGTAGCGGCCGAGATCGGACGAGATCGGGCGTGTACAGGTTGGCAAGGCCGTAAGCCATTACGACAGTGCAGAGTACAATATGTACCCAACAAGGGTCTCCATAGCGCCTAACCCTGTGACACCCGGACCGACCTGGCATTTTTCCCCCCGAAAAAAGCACAAGTCCCTCGGGGTACCAGAACAGCAGATCTGCATCCCCGGCGGACAACGGGTTAACTGACCTGGACCAGCGTGACCAGACCAGTCCCGTGTCCTAACCACGCCGACATGCCCACTACAGGAGAGGGGGTAGGTATGCGTGTCGATCTAAAACATGAAAAGAGGGCGCCACCCAGACGGTCCTCATTTAGACCGTGCTCAGTGGCCCACCCCAAGGGCGTGAGACCCCTCTACCTATGTTCAGATCTATTCCGTTAACATCCCCCAGATATGAACGAGAATTCATCGAGACAACCTAGTAGCTCAAGCCCATGTCCATCCCATTGCCGTTGTGTCCTTGGGCAAGACACTTAACCTACTTGCCTCGTATGAATGTGTATGCATGTGAATCAATGTTGGTGGTGGTCGGAGGGGCCGTAGGCGTTGATTATTCGCCACGCTTCCATGAGTCTGCTTCAGGGCAGCTCTGGCTGCAATTGTAGCTTACCACCACCGGTATGACTGTGTATGAACGAATAATGGACTCTGTGAAGCACTCTGAGTCAGAGCAACAGTCAGTCAGAGAAGAGCGCTATATAAATCGAATCCATTATTAATATTAGTAAACTGGCGCTCGGAAGAGACAAAACCCCATCCCAGTTGCCCTATAAAAACGCTGTTTTAACAAGCAACCAAGGCGCACTTAGCCCCTGTGTGATCCTGTACCAGAAACACACCGAGCCAGCACTATGTATGCGTCGAGACCCAAACACATCAATGGATAGTCTAGCAAGACACCAAACATTGTTCCTCCAAGTCGCCTGGGAGAACGACACGGAGCCGTCGTGCTTCATGTACCTTCCTCTTTTTATTCAAAAAAGAAAGAACACAGACTGACATGAATCCCTCGTGACGCAGGCTGAGGGTAAAAATTGTTTACATTTTTACATCCCACCACCCTCCTATAGGGAGGAGGCGGAAATCCCCAGAGAGACTTCCCACGCGAGCTGTATAGATTGAAAAGAATATATTGCAACATTGAGTCATGTAAAATTTTGGTTTTAGGGCTCTCCGAAGAGGAGGCACTGAACCCATACACACTCAATAATAGAATTGAATCGAATACACACACAATAGAGCAGGACTCCTCTTTGGAGTTCTACTCACCTTGACAATCTGAGGAGGAGGCTCTGCACTCTGAGGAGGCTCCCTCACATGGAAGGAGAGTCCTAACTCCGAGTAGGAGCTTCGTGAGGAGGAGCCCTTACCCCTCCCTGAAACAGATCCATCATATGGACCTGAACAGCTCACGGAAGTCTTACCAACAGAGACTTCCAGTACAGTACAGTAACGTACTCTGTGGCGGGGGAATTTCTGCGGTGCACACGCCCAATATTCCAGGACGTGGGACCAGGAAACACCCCCCCCCCGCTTACCCTGTAACGTGCCGAACAGCAACGTGACAGGAACCTTGAAGGACAGGAGGTCTTAACCCCTGCCCATCAAAGAAGGGGAGGAAAGGATTACCAGTTCACCCCTTTACGACCCCACACCCATGATACGATGTAACGACAAAAAAGAGTATGACACAGTCATAGTCAGCTACATAAAGCGTCTAACACAGTGGTCACCAACCCGTCAATCTTTGAGACTGTCCCTGTAGATCTTTCCATGAAAAAAAAAAAAAAAAAAAAAAAAAACATTTTCTTTTTTTCTTTCTTTTTTCTTTTTTTAGATCTTACCCTGAGAGTCCACATTGCAGTTCTACTTTTGTTTTGATGTGAAAAGTGATGCTGCACTTAGCATTGACTGAGAAAGTACACATACAGTTCTACTTTTGTTTTGATGTGAAAATGATGCTGCACTTAGCACTGACTGCACTTAGCACTGACTGCATTTAGCACTGACTGAGAAAGTAAACATTACAGTTCTACTTTTGTTTTGATGTGAAAAGTGATGCTGCACTTAGCACTGACTGAGAAAGTACACATTACAGTTCTACTTTATAAAATGCTAATTGTAAATATGTTTGTCAATGTTAATAATATGAGAAAGTCCACATTACAGTTCTACTTTTGTTCTGATGTGAAAACTGATGCTGCACTTAGCACTGACTGCACTTAGCACTGACTGAGAAAGTACACATTACAGTTCTACTTTATAAAATGCTAATTGTAAATATGTTTGTCAATGTTAATAATATGAGAAAGTCCACATTACAGTTCTACTTTTGTTTTGATGTGAAAAGTGATGCTGCATAAGATGACTGCACTTAGCACTGACTGAGAAAGTACATAATAGTTCTACTTTGACGTTTTAATGTTGGACCAAAGCATTGCATGTAATTAGAATACAGGCAAATAAAAGTAATTTAGTTTAAAGTACAATCTTGGCTGTCTTTTTCTCTCAACGCTTCAATAGGTAGATCTTGCCTTCACCAAAAGAAAAAATTATCTTGGGCTTAAAAAGGTTGGTGACCACTGGTCTAACAGCTTCACACAGCTCATGTGCCAACCTGCTATCTGCTTTTTACTAAGGAAAAAACACAGAATAGAGAGGGCCCCCTTAAGAGCCCCGGTACCAGACTTACACATGTGCTTCTGTGGCCAACCCAACCCAGTTGTAGATCACAAGATACACACAACCCTTTACCACCACAAAAAATGGCAATACACTCTACAGAGGAACGCCGTTTTTCATAATGAGAGAATACACAATTCTCGATTAGTATCGGCCACAGGCCTTGCACACACGAAAAGTGACCAAACAATCTTTTCTTTTAGGAAAATACAGTTCCTCAAGCAGTTTTAGCACAACCCCAGCAATCAAGCCAAGGGTTACATCGTATCCCACCATACAGTGACACAATATATTGTAAACAACATGTCTGAGAGGAGGGTGAGGAAGTCCCCAGGGAACCGGGGGGAACGCCCCTCCTACCTTACCCTTAATACGGCCAGTTGAACAGGTAAACCTGTTAATATGTGAACACACTGTTCATTGTCATTACAGGCTGAGAAAAGAATTCATTCTTCACTCATATGTCACTAAGCATAGCTTTATAGGTTAGTTTAACCCCCTTAGTTGTGAGTACACGGTACATGAACACACATGATGTTTCTCAACACAACAAACCAGGGCCCTGTTCCCCGTACCTGGCTAACCGAGTTAGCCGGATAATTCTCAGCATAGCTTGACTTAAGCCGGACCTTTCCGTTCCCCGAAGTCGGATTTTCTAAATCACCATGGTAACAGATCAGAAAGTTTGAACCTGGTCCGGAGCAGGGTTAAGTTCAGTTAGCTGGATAACCTGCATGGCCACGCCCTCGCAAAGAAATGCCAGCTCGCTTCCTGAAATATTTCTCACAGTCTAGATCCCATTATACCATTATAAATTATGTTTTTGTGCTTCGTTTTCCTAGAGGGGGCTTTTGAAATGTATAATAATAGAACTAAATGCTGATAATAAATCATATTCAGCCTATAGATTTACTTTGTCCTAAATAAAATAATGCACGTCATATACGGCGCTCGGAGTCGCGATACACGCTGCATGTGGTTATTTTAATAACGGCGCATTGCAAATGTGAATCCCGCTGGGATATTTTTAATGAATGAAACCAAAATGAACCAAATCGGCCGTTTGGCTCTGATTAGTTTCATATATTCTCCGCTGTAGATTTGCTTAACGGAGCGCCCGGATTGTGTTTCATTCAAGCATAAAATTGAAGTGTCTATGCGTGGATTGTGGTTTTTGTGGATTATGAATTACGAGGAATCTGAGTATTGTTGAATTGTATCATCACTCACACGTTATTGTGATATTGTAACTGGGATTAAAATGTCTGATGAGATGCGCTGTTTGACGGATTTGAGCAATTGAATGAGCCGTTGACGTCACATTAATGCATTTGAGAATAAAGAGATAAAACTTCATTCAAAAGAAAAATATTCGAAACACGGGTCTCTTGTCCATTGACAGATACACAATGGATATATCCCGTCTGGCACAGTGGTGCAACGGCTAGTGCTCACTCCTGTCAAGCGGACGACCCTAGTTCGAAACCCCGCGTTTCCAATATAATTGTTTTGGAATATAATATTAATGAATATACGCAAAAGTAGCCTAGTTTTAAGTTAAAATATTATAAATCTACATGCATTGAGGATGTCATTCTTTATATAGCTCTCAAAGTGCACCAAATTGAAGCATTTACATTGCAAAAAGAAAAAGAAAAAATAGAAAAAGGGGGGATTCGAACGCGGGTCGTCCGCGTGAAAGGCATAAGGACCAACCATCAGACCACGGTGCGAGATAAATAAAACATCCACCATACATCCATCAATGGATAAGAGAGCCGTATCCTTATTCTGAAATAGTTGAACTAATTATTTTCGCTAGCAAGATCTCATTTGATTATTCAATCCATAAGCCTACTGCCAGCAGGCACGTTTAAAGAAATATAATCTGATTGATTGGGGTAATGAGGGACTTAAAATTAGCCTATAGATTATGCATTTAACTTGTCGGCGAGGCTATTGAGCCGTACTGCATTGTACCCATTCTGCAATCTGTTAATAAAGTTTTAAATCAATCAATCAATCAATGCCGTTAGAAAATCAGGATTTCTGCGATCGACACCTGCTGTCTTTTCAGCTGAAGCGGCCGCGCGCAATTATCCTGAGTCTCAAGTCTGGTTCAAATGAACAAAACTGAATCAGCGTTCGAGGAACAGGAAAATCCCGGATTCAAACATCGGGTTAATTGAATCTGGATAATGGGACTCTTGATCGACTTAGTTGAACCAGGTACGGGGAATAGGGCCCAGATCATTTTTATATCTGTAACAAACAACCCGATTTGCATGGAGAAGCTAATACCAGTGACAAGACAATTCACACACAACTCGCGTTGTATCCTAAATGTAGTGCAGCAACACTCGTGTTGGAAAACATCGTTATTTACAAAACATTTAGAAGGGAAGGAAGAAGACGCGTTTTAAGGTCTGGTCAGGACCTTCCTACCGAGAGCGCAGATCAAGCGAACTGCAGTCTCTAACAGGGCACCGATAGTAAATACAGCATCCTGTGTTTGACGACACGGGCAGTGTCGCTGCTCCATCCCGCCGCTACGGTTCTCCTTGTTGACGCAGTCCTCGCCGGCCGGCTCCGGGTAGGTTCGACTAACATCCTCTGTCAAAGATGACGTCATAGTCAGAGTGTTTAAGGCATGTTATAGTCACAGAAAACGTTCAACAGTGTAGCATTAAGCTAATAGCCGTTCGGCTGATAGCAGCAAGCTAACGTGTACTAGCCTGGTAAACACAGTGAGCTAACACCGCAGCTAACAGCTGACTGGCTAACACAGTAGGCCACAACTAGCACGCAAGCTAAGCAGCTATCTGCTAAGCAGCTACCACCCGAACTTGTACACAAACGATATAACAAGCCACACTTCAGACAGGCCGCCGTTCTGAAACCCTCCTCACCTTTTAAGAGAGAAGAGAAAAAGAGATGTCAACACAGTTTACAACGGTGATTTTACCAGACATGCGGCGGAGCCAGCACAAGTCCCATCTGGGCTGTAGCCGACTTGAACATGGATCTCCCGATAACGAACAGAAGGACCCTAATCCACGGCCGGTTTTCGTAAACATTGTCAGCTAGCCCCCATAGCACTAACAGACAAGTGGTGCTCGCAAGCAAACATTACTCACCAAACCTGGAACCCACCGCTTCTCACAACAGTCGGTGCGTCCTACAGTCCAGCTGTGTTGCTGGAGGGTCTTACCCCATCCAGCCGCAGCAAGGACGATTGTAGTTGGGAGGCATGTCAGCGGCGTGAACTCCTAATACGAAAAAACCGGTGGAGGTGTAGAATGATCATCATCTTCCAGACACTCCAGTAACGAAGACAATATCGCCGTATTTTCTCGAAAAATAGTGAGAGAGAAAATAAAGATATGATGTCAACGTATCTCTTGTTTTCCAACTTTCTTCAACTAGCAACCTCGTCAAGTGGGGATCTACCAAAGGCACTTCCTTTTTTTGTATTTTATTTTTTTATAATTTTTTAAACAAACACATAAACAAACATGACAACACACGATAAGATATACAAACACACATATGCTCCAGCTCGTACCCCCCCCTCCCGGACCCCCCATTGGATAATCCAACCATTATAACTTGTTCCTAACCAGACACTACCATTATATGCTAGCTTTTATTCTCTCCACCACTTCTAACCACATTGCCATTTTGGATTCATTGAGACCCAAAATTCTTGCTGTAGATATTTCTTGATGAATCACATCGAGCTATGTAAGAATCCAGACCTTCCGGCAAATTTTTTCTGGTTGAAACCATCGTGATGCTAGCAGCTTTTTAGCCACTGTGATACCGGATAAAACCAATCTCTTTAGCTGTGGAGGTACTGCATACTCAAAGACATCATTCAGCAGTAATACAGAGGGGTGTACAGGTATATCCAGAGTTAAGAGATTTGATAATTGCTGGGTCACTTCTTTCCAAAATATCTTAACTGGTGGGCAGTCCCAGTACATGTGCATAAATGTCCCTTCGTCCCCATTTGTACATAAGGAGCATTTGGAGTCTTGTTTAAGACCCATTTTGTTCAGTCTTATAGGAGTTAAGTATGTCCTGTGAATATAGTTAAGATTGATTTGTTGATGGTCCGGGTTCCTTGATGCAAGTCGTACATTTGCCCAGGCTTCTTGCCAGTCAAAGTCTATCTCCAGGTCTGGTATATCCCTCCTCCAGACTGAGTCTAGATGGAGGGTTTCATACGAGGCCGTTAGTAATTGATGATAAAAATCTGAAACAAAACCTCTCTATGTCTCTCTTTCATAGAAGAATTTGTGGTATCTGTGGTGTACAATTGGTATCCTTAATGGAACACCGTGAGCCTTCAAACATGCCAATAACTGTGTGTAAAAATAATATGTGGACTTGGTGAGATTACATTTTTTGCGTATTTCATCGAAACTACAAAAACCCTGTTTGTTGAAAACGTCTCCTAATGTGTGTATGCCTTGCTTTTCCCATCTAGGGAATCTTATAGGTTGTTTTCCAATCAAGAGTGCATTGTTATTGAATAAGGGAGTATGATTATGCCATTTATGTGGGATAGAGTATTTTTTTTGTGTTTCACGCCATATCCGGATCGCATGAGTGATTATGGGGCCAAATTTCCGTTCGCATTGCTTAATTGATAATTTGGTGTATACTATGTCCTTCAGCCTATGTGGAGCTACTATATTTTCTTCTAAATTTCTCCAGGATAATGATGCTTGGGGATCAAACCATGTTGTCAGTGGTTTTATATATATAATAATAATAATAATAATAATAATAATAATAATAATAATAATAATAATAATAATAATAATAATAATAATAATAATAATAATAATAATAATAATAATAATAATAATAATAATAATAATAATAATAATAATGATTGTAACTGAGGGGTACAATTCCCTGACTGTATTGATAAGTATGGTATCATTAAACCACTACCGCTTTATGTACTTTAATTACTGGCCATACAGTACACGATATATGAATATGATGAACACTTCCCACAATGAAATCGGTTCCAGTCAAAGGTATTAATCAAGTATTTAATGGAGCAAAAGGTACATAGGATACTTTACATTATTCTTTGAATGCACTTGTAAGGCAAAGGAGTATGCGTAGGCAAATCAATAACGAATGTCCATTCTCTGGTTACGCAGGAGGTAATTATACAACCTGAATCTTAGGGAATTATATCTATGGTGCACTAGTAATATATCGGAGATACTGGAAGGGGTTCCCACTGGTTGTAAGCCAGCAGGGGGGGTAGAAGATCTGTCGGTAGTAGGACGTCTGGTCAACGATGACTAGGGAGACTTCAGGTACAGAAGCCGGTGCAGTAGCCTCTTGATCCACAGACGAATACAGCTTGGTTCTCTTGTAGACTGTAGCTCCACAGGGAAGAAAGCTAGGCGGCCTCAGGCTCTCTGAGCGCCGACTCGACTTGACTCCTCTCGGGGTAAATCCAACACGTGCAGCGTTGGCTGGTTCTCCGCTCCATAAATCACAAGACCAAAGCAAATATATTCCAGCCGCAAAGGGCTATGTAGTAGTCGGGTAGATTAATCCAGTGTACATGTCCATGCGGCTCTCGCCTAGGTCTCCTCGGGTGAAAGCGCCATGCGGTCGGCCCAGCCTGGATAAGAACTCTAGCTAATACGAGAAAGCGTTGGAGATGCTGGTCACTATAGAATTCTAACCGCACGATACACTATACACGAATAGACTATTAAAGACTCAATAGAAATATGTCGCACTCGACGGTATAGCGCCAAACTCTGACAATTCAGTTACTAATTCGCACGCGGTCTCGATGCTCTATTCTGAGGCCAAAACAGGCCATACTTCACCGCACGTTGTATCGTGGGTGAGGCTTCAACTTATCGGTAACATGCTAAGGAAGGTAAGGGTACGGAGGTGAGGGGGTAAGGGGCTTCTACATTCACCTGCGCCGTATTTATACGCACGGTGCACAAACTAGTTCCACTCTCATCTCTGTCGCGTATCCCTGGGCAAGGTTGGGCATGTCCAGACACATCTTGATGGTGACTTTGAACCTGGCTCCGGAGGCCGGTCCCTGGCGCCAGTGGACCGCTCTCCAATAGGAGAATGAACTATTATGGTCTGGGCTAAAGGGATATTCCGTGTATATGTACAAGGAATATACAGGGGATATCAAACGATATACAAATACTATGCAATATATATCAATAAATAAATATATATATTCGGTTTAATCTGATCCTTTGTAACAGCCGCCCCCTAATTAGTCCCACCTAATTAGCTAAGCAGAGACAGATTAACCGCACTGTCCACTACTCAATGTCTGCTGTGAGGGGTCTGTCAGTTCACAAAGTCATGGGGTCATGGTCGTCATCGATGGTATCGGGGAGCCTTGGCAGTTCTATTAGCCTCGCCACGGGTCGGGTGTAGGTCCGCCCTTGGACGAGCACTTCGGCTGCTCGGACCTTTCCGTCGGCACCGGTGATCACTTTGCTTACGCGGCCAGCCGGCCACATAGCTCGGGGTAGTGACTGGTCGATAATCATGACGACTGTTCCTTCTGTCAAATTGTCTCTCTCTTTCACCCATTTCTGGCGGGTCTGTAGAGACGGTAGGTAGTGGAGTAGGAAGCTGTTCCAAAACTTGTCAGCCAGTACTTGACTGTACCTCCACATTCTTCGGCCGTTCGCTTCTTCAGGCCTGTACATTGTCTGTGGTAGCGCGGGGTCCAGCCGCCCCATCAAGAGTGTGTTGGGGGTGACTGGGTCGACATCTGCTACATCACTTGAGACGTAACCGAGGGGCTTTGAGTTCAATACTCCCTCGATCTCCGTGAGGACTGTCATTAAGACTTCTTCCGCCACGGTCTGGGCCCCAAGCACGGCGTACAGGGCTGTCTTTATTGAACGTACTTCTCGTTCCCAAGTTCCACCGAAGTGAGGTGCGTTCGGGGGATTAAACTGGAAGTCAATCTGGGATGGAGCGAGGTGGGTCTTAAGTTCTGGGCCCATAGCTTGGAAGCTCTCTCTCAGCTCTCTTTCTCCGCCTTTGAAGTTTGTCGCGTGATCAGACAACAATATAGACGGTTTACCTTTCCGCGATGTGAATCTTCGGAAGGCCATAAGGAATGAGTCTGTGCTCATGGTTGGAAGGAGTTCTATATGCATCGCTCGGGTGGTCATGCATTTGAATACAATACCCCACCGCTTCTCGGTGCCTCTTCCTTTCTTTATATACAGCGGGCCGAAACAGTCCATACCGGTGGAGTGAAAAGGCTTGTCGCCGAGTCGGAGGCGACAGGGAGGTAGGTCAGCCATCCGGGGTATACTGGGCTGCGCTCGCCACTTACGACAGTCTAGACAGGTTCGCTGGAAGCGCCGCACTGCTTCTCTCCCTTGCAGTATCCAATAACGACGTCTGATCTCCGCGGAGACTCTCTCTGCCCCGGCGTGATGCACATCCTCGTCGTATTTCTTTATGATCAGCTCTGTGACCTTGTGTCGGCGGTTTAAGACTATCGGGTACTTGACGTCATCCGGTAAGTCTGGGGCTCTCCGCAAACGACCACCCACTCTGATGAGACCATGGGCGTCGCTCTCGGGGGCTAGGTGGAGCAGTCTGCTGTCTGATGGGACGGGCTTTGCTCCCTGTAGACAGTCTAGCTCATAGGGGAACGAGTCTCTCTGGGCTCGTTGTAGTAGAAGAAGTTCCGCTTCTTCGTAGTCAGCTGCAGTAATGTCAGTAGTGAGCTGAACCTCTGGGTGGTGCCACAGGAATGTCTTTAGATGCGCACTCTCTAGGGTGAGGCAATCGTCTATGTCGGGGTCTGTGGAGACGAGTGTGTTCAATCCACAGAACATAGATTTCTTGTTTTCGGCCTCCTCTTTACTCGCTTCCCGTGGGGTGGGTGTAGGCCACTCTTCTTCCGGGAGCTTGAGGAACTCTGGCCCGTCACTGTATAGGTTGTGACGGGTGAGGTCATCCAGGGACATTCCCCGGGTGATGACGTCAGCTGGGTTGTGTTTTGTGTCCACATACCTCCAGCTTGCTACTTCTGTTAAATCTTGAATCTCTGTGACTCTGACTCCCACGAAGACCTTGTATCTGCACAAATCAGACCGGATCCATGTGAGTACTGTCGTGGAGTCTGACCACAAGATTGTTCTTTGCACCGGAATGGTGAGTTCACGTTGGATTAACGTGGCGAGTTGCGCTCCTGCTAGGGCTGCGCAGAGCTCTAGACGCGGGATAGATTGTTGCTTTCGTGGGGCTATTCTTGAGCGGGCCAGGATGAAGGCAGTATGTATTTCTCCTCCCTCCTCTCGGGCACGCAAGTAGGCCACCGAGCCGTAGGCTACTTCGGAGGCGTCGCTGAAGACGTGCAGGTCCATCTGGCACGTCTCCGGCCTCACTGTGGGTGGGAAGTAGCTGCGGCGTATGTTAACACCTGGGAGTGAGCTGAGTTCCGTCTCCTACTCTCTCCATGTGGATGCAATGTGTTCGGGTATGGGGTCGTCCCAGCCCTGGTTCTTGTCCCATAACGCTCTTACAATCATCTTTGCCCTGGTGGTGTAAGGTAGAATACATCCCAACGGGTCATATTGTCTGGCGAGTGTTCTGTATACACTCCGTCTGGTGGTCGGTAGTGCAGTCGACCTTCCCTGCTCCTTGGTCAGGGGTGTGTGTTTATAATGGAGCGAGTCTGTTTTGAAGCGCCAGACTAGTCCTAATGTCATTTCTTGGGCTTCTCCTGGGATGGTCGCCATCCAGGTCTCGCTGCTTGCTGCCTTGTCCTCGGGGGAGAGGCTGCGCAATACTTGCGGGTCGCTGCTGGCCCACTGCCTGAGATCAAAGCCGCCTTTGATCAGGGAGGCGCGGAGCTTGAGTAGGAGGGCCTCGGCTTCTTCTGGCGTCGAGACGCTTTGCAGACAGTTGTCCACGTAGAAACTATTTTCTACACTTTTTCGGACCTCTTCATCAGCTGCTGGGTCCTCTGCGACGTGTTTTTGCAGTGCAAACGTAGCACAGCATGGGCTGCATGTGGTTCCGAAAGGGAGGACTTCCCATTGATAGATGGCTGGTTGCTCATCCCCGATCCTCTCTCTCCATAGGAACCGCAGCAGGGGCTTGTCCTCTGGGGAGAGGCTGCGCAATACTGGGGGGTCGCTGCTGGCCCGCTGCCGGAGATCAAAGCCGCCTTTGATCAGGGAGGCGCGGAGCAGCGCACGACGTCGCCAGTCAATTTTCTTTATGTGTCCCGCTGTGATTCGCTTGTTAATCTCAGCGCGGTACACAGTCTCTTGAGCGGGGTCTCTGGCTAGGCGCCGCTCTGTGTTCAATAGATACCGCTCCGTCGCTTCTTTTGGGGCGTGGAAGGTGGGCATACCCTCTCGCCTCAGGAGTGGAGTTGCGTATCTCATCACTCCGTTGACTTTGACTCTCTTTGTCCCTTGCTCGAGGAGTGCTATGGCGTAAATGTCTTCCTTGGAACGAATGTCTTTCTTTTCGTTCTTAAAGGGCATTGTCTCTAGTGTCCATAGCCTCTCGACATGCTGTAGGAGGGTGGTGTCTTCTTCTGTCACTCTGGAGTGGAGGCAGCTAGTGGCTGCTGTTCGGTTAAGAGACTTAGCGAGGGGCCTTGTAATGTCCATCCTAGGTGGGTCTCGACTGCTGCAGGACAGCCTCTGGGCCCTGTGTGGACCCTGTCTATCGGGACTATGAGGTCTGCATGGTCGGAGCCTATCAGCAGGGTCGGGGTGGCACCGTCTATGAGCGGGATAGGGAGTTGACGCAGGTGCACATATTTATCCATCAGCTTGGCGATGGGGTAGGTGTACTGCGACAGGCCTATTTCTTGGCTGGTGAAAGCATTAGTAATCCTATACCGTCTCTCTGGCTGCCCGCTTGCTGCGATAGTGAAGGAGATATTCTCGCCCTTTATCGTCTTTAGATCTCTTCTTATTGTCCGAATCGTCATCGGGTTTTCGCTCCCCCGCAGCCCCAGCTGGGCCGCAGCGGATGCGAGGAGAAGGGTCTTCTCTGACCCGTCGTCAAGGACGGCGTAAGTGTCCATGACCTTGTCTTGGTAACTCAGTGTTACGCGGACCACCTTTAAGAGCACTCGGGCGCCCCCGCTGCTGGCGGGGTCAATGTACATAACACTTGCCTTTGTGCTGCTTGAGGGTGTGGGCTTTCTTCTGTTACTGTCGTGTAGGACATCTAGGTGGGCTCCGTCACACCGACTACACCTCTTCTTTAAGCGGCACTCGGCTGCCATGTGACTGCGCGCACATCGGTAACAGCGTCGGTTGGACTTTATCCATTGACCCACTTCGTCTGCGGTCATCTTCTTGAATGTGTCACATTGTGACAACCAGTGTTCTTTCTCGCAGTACGGGCACACCATCTTCCACTTCTCTTTCATCGAGGGGGTACTGTGGTTCTTGCTGCTCGGTACTGGTTCTGATTGGTGCATGACGGTCACCAATCTTCGGCCATCGTTTGCTCTCCTAGGTCCCTCTCTGGAGCTTGGGGTGCTCCGCATGAACGTATCCAACCGTAGGCTGTTGACTTCTCTCGCTAGGAAGTCGGCTAGGTCTAGGAGGGATGGCTCGGGACCGCTAGGATCACGGTGGTCTCTTTGCCGCTTTGTCTCTAAAATCCTCTCGACATTAGAGTTCGCGTACAGTTCGTGCATACCCTTTTCTCTTTGCGCCCCCAGCATCCCTACCAGGGATTGTACCTTGATAGACAGGTCATCTAGTGAGCGATTGTCTGTGGCTGGGGGTAGGCGATCAATATGCCTTATCTCTTGTATTATGTAATCCCATATACGTCCATATCTTTGGTCGAGTGCTGCTAGAGCCGCTGTGTATGGGGTAGTAGAGGTGGCATAGGCCAGCGCTATATTGTGCGCTCGGGGCACCTTGAGGTGCTTCAGTAGGATAGCGTACTTGTACGGTTCGTCAGTTACATCGGACATCATTGTCTCTAGGCACATTCGTAGCTCGGTGTACTGTGCTCTGTTCTCGTGGGTGAAGTCCGGAAACGTCGGTGTGCCAATGTATGATGCCATGGATGGCTGGCACATCGGTGAGGGTTGGAAGAGAGGCCTCCTAGGCAAGTCTCCTCTTACGCCTCTTGGTGGGCTGGTACCTGCTGGGTACCATGGCCCGCGTATCCAGGTGCTATTCCTCGGGGCTGGTCGTGCGTCAAGCTCACCCGTGAATTGAGTCGGGGGTCTGTAGCGCAGAGCCGCGGGGGTAGAGCCTGGGCTGTACTGGACCTCCTGGTCCTGTGGAGTTCTGTGCTGCTGTCGGGCTTGACTCTCCTCCTCTCCCTCTTCTTCTTGCTCTGGCAGGTCCTCTAGATCCTGTAGTCGTCTATTTAGCCTCTCCGCGGTGTAGACCGTTTCTTCCTTGTAGCTGGTCCTCGCGTGGACCGGTCGGGGAAGGAGTTCGGAGGGGGGTATAGGCTCTCTCTGGTGGTCGGGCTCAGGGTCGTTCGATCGGGTAGGGGAGGGTGCCCTTGACCCGTGTCTTGACGAGGCCCTGGAACCCCGTGCGGAGAGAGGGGGTGTCGCCCTGGCGATCAGCTGCTCCATTATCTGCGCTTGTAATCGGTCGTGCTCGGCTTCGCGCTTGGTGAGAGCGATGTCGTGCTCTGCTTCTCTTTGGGCATCGGCGGCGGCGCGCTCTGCTTCGGCCCGGTCTCTTATCATATTCTCTTCCGTCTGAAGGCGTCTAATCTCTAGACGTATACGATCTTCGTCGCTCCGTTGCTGCGCTTGAATGCGTTCTCTTTCCATGGAAGAATGTTCGCGCTCGCTAAGCATCTGTGCTTGGAGTCGATCGCGCTCTGCTTGTAGTCGATCGCGCTCTGTAGAGGCTGCTAGGCTGGCGAGGAATGCCTGTGCCAGCATCTTGTCCGCCCCGCTGGGGGAAGACGCTGGTTGAGGTGATCCGCTCCTGGCAGTACTCGTTGGAGATCTGCTCTCCTGTGGCGAGTCCTGGAGATCCATCTCCGGGGTCTCTTCTTCTTGTAGCGGGTAGAGTTCCATCCCTGGAGAGCCGTCTTTATCCTGGAGCTCTCCGGGGACTACTTCTTCGGTCTTGGCGGGGGGTAAAGTCGTGTCAGGTCCCTCCTGGTCCCTACCGTGAGCTTGGTCAGTTACATTAGAACCCACTAGGGCCTCTATTGGCGGGGTAACCTGGGCGATAGGGTCGGACATAATTTTACTATCTACCTTTTCCGCGTTTACCGTCTGTAGAAGGCTAGGTAGTATACTGGCAACGTAATCCTCTAAGTACTGAGGTGTCTGCCGTCTACGCTGCGGGCGATCTACTTTAGGAGAACCGTTTTGTGGAGTGTTCATCATAGGCCATGTCAATATTAATACCACTATATTAATATTACACTAGTTACCCTCCGGCTCGAAGGACCAATTGTAACTGAGGGGTACAATTCCCTGACTGTATTGATAAGTATGGTATCATTAAACCACTACCGCTTTATGTACTTTAATTACTGGCCATACAGTACACGATATATGAATATGATGAACACTTCCCACAATGAAATCGGTTCCAGTCAAAGGTATTAATCAAGTATTTAATGGAGCAAAAGGTACATAGGATACTTTACATTATTCTTTGAATGCACTTGTAAGGCAAAGGAGTATGCGTAGGCAAATCAATAACGAATGTCCATTCTCTGGTTACGCAGGAGGTAATTATACAACCTGAATCTTAGGGAATTATATCTATGGTGCACTAGTAATATATCGGAGATACTGGAAGGGGTTCCCACTGGTTGTAAGCCAGCAGGGGGGGTAGAAGATCTGTCGGTAGTAGGACGTCTGGTCAACGATGACTAGGGAGACTTCAGGTACAGAAGCCGGTGCAGTAGCCTCTTGATCCACAGACGAATACAGCTTGGTTCTCTTGTAGACTGTAGCTCCACAGGGAAGAAAGCTAGGCGGCCTCAGGCTCTCTGAGCGCCGACTCGACTTGACTCCTCTCGGGGTAAATCCAACACGTGCAGCGTTGGCTGGTTCTCCGCTCCATAAATCACAAGACCAAAGCAAATATATTCCAGCCGCAAAGGGCTATGTAGTAGTCGGGTAGATTAATCCAGTGTACATGTCCATACGGCTCTCGCCTAGGTCTCCTCGGGTGAAAGCGCCATGCGGTCGGCCCAGCCTGGATAAGAACTCTAGCTAATACGAGAAAGCGTTGGAGATGCTGGTCACTATAGAATTCTAACCGCACGATACACTATACACGAATAGACTATTAAAGACTCAATAGAAATATGTCGCACTCGACGGTATAGCGCCAAACTCTGACAATTCAGTTACTAATTCGCACGCGGTCTCGATGCTCTATTCTGAGGCCAAAACAGGCCATACTTCACCGCACGTTGTATCATGGGTGAGGCTTCAACTTATCGGTAACATGCTAAGGAAGGTAAGGGTACGGAGGTGAGGGGGTAAGGGGCTTCTACATTCACCTGCGCCGTATTTATACGCACGGTGCACAAACTAGTTCCACTCTCATCTCTGTCGCGTATCCCTGGGCAAGGTTGGGCATGTCCAGACACATCTTGACGGTGACTTTGAACCTGGCTCCGGAGGCCGGTCCCTGGCGCCGGTGGACCGCTGTCCAATAGGAGAATGAACTATTATGGTCTGGGCTAAAGGGATATTCCGTGTATATGTACAAGGAATATACAGGGGATATCAAACGATATACAAATACTATGCAATATATATCAATAAATAAATATATATATTCGGTTTAATCTGATCCTTTGTAACAATGATAATGATAATGATAATAATGATAATAATAAAAATAAACTATGGGAATGAATCATATTTTTTTGTGTATATATTCAAATTGGAGTTACATTTGTCTGTTTGTTTGTCTGAATTGCATGAATACTGTGTAATAAATAATAATAATAACAATAAGACAAAAATAGTTGTGCCACTGATCTATAATCATGATTTTGAATTCATTGTTTGATATCTGAAGGAGTTAAGAGTATTTAAACCATAAATCACGTGACTAAAGCATATCATGAAGCTGTATAGCCCATATCAGATAAAGTGATACAAATTAAGTTAAAAGAAAAGCAGAAAAGAAAAGAAAGGCAGGGAGAGCCCGGGAGATTACGGTGACTATAAAAAAATATCATCATAACCATGAACTACTGTAGCACTCCATAGGTTATAGATATGCTTGCCATATAGTTTTATCCAGACTACTCCATTCCAACTCATTGTGGGGGTTGGGGGGAGCCCCAATATTTGTGTGTCTGAAATCAAAGCTGGACATTTCAATCATAAAAACTAGTCTTTTAATACATAATAACCTATACCAGTATAATGTGAAGTGTGCCAGTAAAAAAATGGGGAGGAAAAAAAGAAGAAAAAAAACAAGCAACAAAACGAGAGAGAGAGAGAGAGAGAGAGAGAGAGAGAGAGAGAGAGAGAGAGAGAGAGAGAGAGAGAGAGAGAGAGAGAGAGAGACCTCAGTCCGTTCTGCATGAGCGCATTCCATCAGACCGATCCATGTGTAGGGTGGGCAGTACCTTTAATCCACGCCTTTCAGAAAGTCTTCCGCTTCTTGTGGGGTCTTGAAAGAGTGGTCCTCGCCGTTGTGTGTAATAGTTAGTCTCGAAGGGAAGCGCATTTTAAATCGTATCCCTTTTTTGATGAGCTGATCACACACAGTGTTGTATTTACGTCTTTCCATCCTGGTCTGATAGGAGATGTCTGGTCTGATCAGAAGTTCATTGCCCTCGTAGTTCAGTACGCCTTTCGCCCGTGCTGCTGTCGTAATTCGCTGTGCATCTCGCATAGTTTGAAATTTTATGACCACAGGTCTGGTTTTATCAGGCTGGATGTCTCCTGCAGCCCTGCGACACCTGTCAATCTTCACACTGCCTTTTTCTGTATCGATATTAAGCAGAGTTGGAAGCTGGGTGCTCGCACACCCCCTGAGGCGGCCCTGGGTGTCTATCTTCCTGTCTGACTCTGGAGAAGATGGTGATATTATTTCATCATCTATGATATCTATCTTCTTGTCCAACTCTGGAGAAAACCGTAAGAGCATTTCATCCTCTATGGTATCTATCTTCTTGTCTGACTCTGGAGAAAACAGTAAGAGCATTTCATCATCTATGGCAGTGGTTCTCAAACTGTGGTACGCGTACCACTAGTGGTACTTGGTGGTACTGCTGGTGGTACTTGAAAACATTTACAAAAAGCACAAAAAAAAAAAAAAAAATTGCAGTCAGGCCACTGAACTTAGAAGCAGGCCAGGCCAGTGTTTCTGGTTGCGGCGGCGCGATAGTTAGATAACCTAAGTGGGGAACAACCAGGAGATCACTGTGACAGAGAGTAATGCAGTCTAAACAGTCATAAATCTTTAATTCAACTTCAACCCTGATCATAACCATTTATTTTTTTTAGATTTTTTGTAATGTCAGATAAAAAATGAAATACTCCCACTTTTCTGAAAAGAGTTGGTGTTAAATCTGACATTACAAAAAATCCATCAAAATCTGTGTTGTTGCTAATCATTGACACATGCCTAGCCTGTAATAATCCCCCCCAGAAAAATTTACTTTGCATTTGATATATTGAAAATATTTTACTTTGTGTGTTTTTTTTAACAATAATTTGTGATGCCATCACACAAACTGGCATTTAAAGGGTACATTTTCAAAAATGTATTGAATATGTGTTTTATTTTGTTTTTTACAATAATTTGTGATGCCCATCACAAACACTGGCATTTAAAGGGTAAACATTCAAAAATGCCTGCACCAGAATGCAGGAAATTAAGTGTGTGTGTGTGTGTGTGTGTGTGTGTGTGTGTGTGTGTGTGTGTGTGTGTGTGTGTGTGTGTGTGTGTGTGTGTGTGTGAGTGTGAGAGAATGAAGAACAATTTATTGCTGTGTGAGAGGAGAGAGAGAGAGAGAGAGAGAGAGAGAGAGAGAGAGAGAATTAAGTACATTTGCTGAAATACAGTTGTTCTTAATTTTCTCACTTGTTTCAAGTTTCTTCAAGTTTCTTTAATAGTTTGCTATGTGAGAATGTTAGTTATTATGTTCTCAATGCCCCTTGCATTGCATGCGTTGTGTGGAAGCATTTGCTAGTTCTAGTGCTATCCCTTTGTACATTGTGGCTGTGTCTGACAAAAGTTAACAATAAATAATGGTATTAGGAATACATTTGCCTCCTGCGTGAACTGTGCATAGCTGAATAGACTGTATTTTAACACGGTCATATGGTGGTACTTGGAGAGCCAGCTACGTTCTCAGGTGGTACTTGGTGTAAAAAGTTTGAGAGCCACTGATCTATGGTATCTATCTTCTTGTCTGACTCTGGAGAAAACAGTAGTTTCAAGTTTCTTTAATAGTTGTCATACAGAAGTACAGAATACTTTCATACAAAATGCTTCTTACTGTTACGCTCCAGAGACTGTGCTAGACAAGATAGTATCAAATAACATAGTATAGCATGTAATTTAGAAGAAGAAAATGAGGTCACAGTGTTCAGTATAGACATATGTACAATGTTCTGAGTTACCATATAAAATACAATACTATGCAGTGTACTAATGTACAGTACTATCTAGTGCAAAGCAGAAATGGGATGAGGTACAATTTAGGTACAATTTACAGTAAGGTGTACGAGTTGTAGTGCAATCCTTCATCAATAAATATAAAGTGTGGGGAGTGGGTGCTACAGTGTGTTTGTTTAAAGTGGGTGTGTGCTATAAAGTGTGTGGAGTGGGTGCTACAGTGTGTTTGTTTAAAGTGAGTGTGTGCGTGTGGATGTGTGTGCTATGTGCGTTTGGTGGTTGTTGTTGTGTAGTGTTCATTCATTGTTCGTTTAGCAGCCTGATGGCCTGGGGATAGAAGCTTCTTCTGAGTCTTTCTGTGCTCGCCTTGAGACTCCGGTATCGCTTGCCTGACCGCAGCAGTTCAAAGAGGCAGTTGTTCGGGTGACTGGAGTCTTTAATGATTCTCTTAGCCTTGCCCTTGCAACGCTTGTTGTAAATGTTCTGGAGGGTGGGGAGCCCCCCTCCAATTGTGCGTTCGGCTGTAAGAGCATTTCATCATCTATGGTATCTATCTTCTTGTCCAACTCTGGAGAAAACAATAATATAATTTCATCATCTATGGTATCTATCTTCTTATCTGACTCTGGAGAAAACAGTAAGAGCATTTCATCATCTATCTATGGTATCTATCTTCTTGTCCAACTCTGGAGAAAACAATAAGATAATTTCATCATCTATGGTATCTATCTTCTTGTCTGACACTGGAGAAGACAGTAAGATCATTTCACATAATGTTCAAGTTTCAAGTTTCTTTATTAGTTGTCATACAGAAGTACAGAATACTTTTATACAAAATGCTTCTTTCTGTTACGCTCCAGAGACTGTGCTAGACAAAAATAGATAAGTATAAAATAAAATAAGTATAGCAAGTAAAAAATAGAAGTCACGTACAGTACGTAGACACAAGTGTTCAGTATGTACATGTAGAATGTTCAATGCAGAGTAGAAGTAACTGAGTTACCATACAATATACTATACAATATACTAATATACAATATACTATATAAGCTAAGCTACAAAGAAACACGTTGAGTGTCATCCCGATTCTGATCACCAAAAGACTAATCTATTACTCATTATCACGTCCCATATGTAAATCGAACCTTATCAATATCAGTGTTCAACCACAGACTATCTCACGCCCCACTACAGAACCCGTACAGCTAAAACTAGCACTGTTCAACGTTAGAGCGCTGAAACAAAAATCATTTCTGATAAATGAACTCATAGTAAAACATGGTGTACATTGTATGTTTTTAGTAGAGACATGGCTAGACAACATCACTGGTGTAGCAACACTGATTGAGACCTGCCCTTCCAATTTTAAATTCTATCAATCAAACAGACAAAGTGGGAGGGGAGGCGGAATAGCAGTAATCATCTCCACTCAATTTGTGTGCAGTGATATTGACCTGGGAACATTTTTATCATTTGAATACCTTGCTATTGTATTGAAAACAGAAATGCCAGTAGTATGTGTGACATTGTATCGACCACCAAGGTACTCGCCACTCTTCATACAGGAATTTTCAGAACTCATATCGATCTGCATTACCAGGTATGATAGAATCATTCTTAATGGAGATCTAAACATTCATATCAACAAAAAGGATGACCCCAGGGGTTGTGAGTTTCTGAACCTACTGGACAGTTTTGGACTGATGCAACATGTTCACGAGGCCACCCACCAACATGGCAACACTCTGGACCTACTAATAACAACAGGGCTAAACATTGAGAATGTATCAGTAAAACAAATTCCAATTTCTGACCATTATTGTGTGTTCTATGGTACAAGCCTAATATTACATAAGACCAGAAGCGAATTCCTAGTTCACAGAAGGCTTCTGGACACTAGAGCTGAAGCAAAATTCTCTAGTATGATGAAATCATATGACCAATGCAGTGAATCCTCCTTAAATCAGAAAGTGCAAAACTTCCACAGCACCTTGTCAACAGTGTTAGATACTGTTGCCCCTCTGAAGGTTAAAAAGGTAAAAACTGATAGAATCTCTCTCTTTGAACTGCTGCGGTCAGGCAAGCGATACCGGTGTCTCAAGGCGAGCACAGAAAGACTCAGAAGAAGCTTCTATCCCCAGGCCATCAGGCTGCTAAACGAACAATGAATGAACACTACACAACAACAACCACCAAACGCACATAGCACACACATCCACACGCACACACTCACTTTAAACAAACACACTGTAGCACCCACTCCACACACTTTATAGCACACACCCACTTTAAACAAACACACTGTAGCACCCACTCCCCACACTTTATATTTATGGATGAAGGATTGCACTACAACTCGTACACCTTACTGTAAATTGTACCTAAAATTGTACCTCATCCCATTTCTGCTTTGCACTAGATAGTACTGTACATTAGTACACTGCATAGTATTGTATATTATATGGTAACTCAGAACATTGTACATATGTCTATACCGAACACTGTGACCTCATTTTTCTTCTTCTAAATTACATGCTATATTATGTTATTATGTTATTTGATACTATCTTGTCTAGCACAGTCTCTGGAGCGTAACAGTAAGAAGCATTTTGTATGAAAGTATTCTGTACTTCTGTATGACAACTATTAAAGAACTTGAACTTGAACTTGAACTTGGTTAAATAAAACCAATGTTAAAGATAACAAGAGAAAATGTAGGATAGCCGAGCGAAAATGGAGGAAATTCAAACTCACAGCTCACTTTAATTTATACAAAGACGCCATGGGCGCATACAATAAGGTAATACAACTTGCGAGAAAGGAATATTTTTCCAAAATGATCTCAGAAAATATGGGTAACTCCAGGGTACTTTTTTCCACCATCGACCGGCTGATTAACATACCACCCCCCCATATACCGCAGCAATCAGCCACAAAATGTGAAGAGTTCGCAGTTTTCTTTAATGAAAAAATATCATTGATTAGAGCAAGCATTACCTCTGATATAGATCTGGCTGTGAGTGAAAACCCACCTGAGATAACTATGGGGGAATTCACATGTATTACATTACCTGACCTCTGTAAGATTGTCTCTGAGTGTAATTCCGCCACCTCCTGCCTCGATCCTATACCAACAGCATTTCTCAAGCGGGTGTTCGATAGTGTCTCAAATCATGTCCTTGAAATCATAAATATGTCGCTTCAAACAGTCACTTTTCCAGATGCATTTAAAACGGCTGTAGTAAAACCACTACTAAAGAAAACAAACTTAGATGTAAACGAACTAAAAAGCTATAGGCCAATATCGAACCTTCCATTTATCAGCAAGATATTAGAAAAGATAGTCTCAGTACAAATAAACTCCTTTCTCAAAGATAATAACATCATGGAGGAATTACAATCAGGTTTCAGAACAAATCACAGCACTGAAACTGCCCTTACTAAAATAGTTAGCGACCTCAGACTAAACTCCGATGCTGGCAAAGTCTCAATTCTTGTCCTATTGGACCTTAGTGCAGCGTTCGATACGATTGACCATAATATCTTGATCAGTCGTCTTGAAAGACTGGTTGGCTTTTCCGATCATGTACTAAATTGGCTCATAACATACATTAAGGGGAGAAGGTTCTATGTTAAGCTTGGAGAAAATGTATCCGAGGAACATGACAACAGCTTTGGAGTTGCACAAGGAAGCTGCCTTGGTCCATTACTCTTCTCACTATATATGCTGCCCCTCGGGGACATCATTCGAGACCACAATGTATGCTTCCATAGTTATGCTGATGATACACAACTATATATCTCCGCAGAACCAAATAACACTACAGCCATACAGTCCATTACAAATTGTCTGTTAGCAATAAACAAGTGGATGAACAATAACTTCCTAAAATTAAACGAAAGCAAGACCGAAATCCTATTGATCGGCCCAAAAGCGAAAAGGGAAGTGCTGTGTGAAAACCTGGGGAGTCTGTCATCCTATGTAAAGACTGAGGTTACAAGCCTAGGTGTCATCTTGGACTCAGACCTGACCTTTAAGTCTCATATAAATAAGGCCATGAAAACGTCATTCTTCCACCTAAGAAACATAGCGAAAGTAAGACCTTTCGTAAATAAAAAGGATGCAGAGACACTTATTCATGCTTTTGTATCAAGTCGGCTTGACTATTGTAATGCACTGTTCACTGGTCTTCCCAAAGCAACCATTGGGAAGCTTCAGCTTATCCAAAACTCTGCAGCTCGATTACTAACTCATACAAGGAGAGGAGAACATATCACTCCAGTCCTAGCCACTCTGCACTGGCTTCCAATAACTCATAGAATTGATTTTAAGATCCTTTTCCTAACATATAAAGCTCTTAATGAGCAAGGCCCAAAATACATAGCAAATTCCCTAGTTAGTTATCTGCCCTCAAGAACGCTACGGTCATCCACTACAGGTTTACTAGACACGCCCAGAAACCAAAAGAGGATAGGAAGTATGGCATTTGCCAACTATGCCCCAAAACTATGGAACACACTACCAACACACATCAGAAACGCCAGCTCCATACACATTTTTAAAGGAAAATTAAAAACGTACCTATACAGTCTAGCTTACAAATAGTTATGGCTTGGAAAAACCTGATGGATCCATGAGGCTAGGATAAGCCTTGTGGACCCAACTTTTTAGATGAAGGAACGGGTACATACGCACACAATACACGGCCACTGATGGATCCATGGGGCTTGGATAAGTCCCGTGGACCCAACTCTGGCCACTGACCACATGAGCGAACGGGTACATACGCACACAATACACGGCCACTGATGGATCCATGGGACTTGGATAAGTCCTGTGGACCCAACTCTGACCACTAATAAAAACGTAACTACACTAGCGTTATAAGAGCTAACATTGCTACCTACCGTACAAGTGCATTGGTTTAGTGCATTTCCTACTTCCGGTTGCTACTGAGCGGACATGTTTGTGCGGACCTGTTCTCCCAAACTGGTAAGCAAATGACTGTTTTCATGTTTTCATTTTTACGTTATTTTCATTTTTACGTTATTATTATTATTATTATTATTATTATTATTATTATTATTATTATTATTATTATTATTATTATTATTATTATTATTATTATTATTATTATTATTATTATTATTATTATTATTATTATTATTATTATTATTATTATTATTATTATTATTATTATTGTTATTATTATTATTATTTTTTTTTTTAAACATTAATCTTAACTGATCACTGTGACTTAATTGCTTTTATCGTTATATATGCCTATGTTTGTGTACAGCACTTTGAGCTACATGACATGTATGAAAGGTGCTTTATAAATACTTACTTACTTACTTACTTACTTACTTACTTACTTACTTACTTACTTACTTACTTACTTACTTACTTACTTACTTACTTACTTACTTACTTACTTACTTACTTACTTACTTACTTACTTACTTACTTACTTACTTACTTACTTACTTACTTACTATAGTGCACTGCAAAGCAGAAATGGGATGAGGTACAATTTAGGTACAATTTACAGTAAGGTGTAATGAGGTATGGGTTGTAGTGCAAATTCTTTACCAATAAATATAAAGTGTGTTTAGGTGTTCTAAAGTGTGTAAAGTGGGTGCTGCAGTGAGTTGTTTGTTTAAAGTGAGTGTGTGCATGTGGATGTGTGTGCTGTGAGTGCATTTGATGGTTGTTACATAGTGTTATTGTTCGTTGAGCATCCTGATGGCCTGGGGATAGAAGCTTCTTCTGAGTCTTTATGTGCTTGCCATGAGACTCCGATATCGCTTGCCTGACCGCAGCAGTTCAAAGAGGCAGTTGTTTGGGTGCCTGGAGTCTTTGATTATTCTCTTAGCCTTACCCATGCAACTCTGTATGATATGTGTATTCTTACCGTATATACATAATATGTATATAACTATGGTAAGAATAAGCATATCGGGAGCTCCAGTAGCTCACCGTGTACCTCGACGCGAAAGCGTCGGGGAATACCGTGCTGCGTCACGGATCTGGTTGACTGCGAGTTCGATTCCCGGACCCGCCGTCATTTGCCGAATGTCTTCCCCTGTTCTCCCTCCCGCTTCACCCTGCATCTGTCGGTCATGCTTGACCAGACAAGCGATAAACGCTAAAAATGAAGTTAAAAAAAAAATAATAAAAAAAAAAATAAGCATATCAAACAGAGTTATATCGGTAAATATAAATAAATATATAAATGTATATATATACGGTATATACAGTACTATTGTACATACTATCATGCAGAGTTATGCAGGTGTATAAGTAGTTATATAGAAGGATTATGCAGGTATATTCAGACAGATATGGATATGTGGTAAGTATAAATATATCAACGTATATAAATAGTTAGATATAATATCCACATCTGTCTGTACATACCTGCATATAATCCTTGTTACATACCTGCACATACTATATCTATATCTGTACATATCCCGTACCTACTCTTACTAGTTACACTGCACTCCAGTATGACTTACTAGTTACTACCATAGTGTCTTTATACCCTTATCACTGTACATATTACAACAACTCTGTACATACATCTGATTAGCACTATTACTCAGTAGTACTAATTCACATATTTTATATCCAGTTGAATCATCTATACATTGTATATTAGTATTGCACTTTACTGGTACATTTACAGTCTGGTTGGATGCCAAACTTTATTTTGTTGTACTGTACTTGTGCTGTATGATGACAATACATTTGAATTTGAATCAAATCTAGTAGTGGTCGTATCAGTGCACTTGCATGCTATGTCCTGCAGGGGGCAGTACAATATTACGTTTACAGTCTAGACTCTAGTAGCTCTCTGGGCATTTGAAGTAATTTGTTGACTGAGGGCTAGATCCACAAAGAATGGATTGCACAGAGCAAGTTGCACCCTTACTTACAATTCATTGTGAATTGAAAATGGGGGACCCTGATGTAAACTAGATGAAAGTCTTTCTCTGGTCTGCATCCCCTTAACAATTGTGTGTATTGAGCCGTACTGTATTGTACCCATTCTGCAATCTGTTAATACAATTTTCATTCAATCAATCACTGTGCAGATTGATTGATTGAATGAAAATTCACATTTTCACGCACGCACGCACACACACACACACACACACACACACACACACACACACACACACACACACACACACACACACACACACACACACACACACACACACACACACACACACACACACACACACACACACACACACACACACACACACACACACACACACACACACGCACGCAAGCACATGTATATACATATCTGTCTGAATATACCTGCATATAATCCTTGTTATATGTACATACTATATCTATATCTGTACATATCCCTTACCTACTCTTACTAGTTACACTGCTGTCCAGTATGACTTACTACCATAGTGTCTTTATACCTGTATCACTGTACATATTAATACTCCAACTCTGTACATACATCTGATTATCACTATTACTCAGTATTATATAAATATATATATATACCCAGTCACCTGTACATTGTATATTACAATTGGACTTTACTGTTACATTGGCACACTTTTTGTTGTACTTGTGCTGTATGATGACAATATATTTTAATCTAATCTAGCAATGCTCGATATTGGCTTTTTTAGGTAATTAACATTACATATCTCTTGTCGTGTAATTACAACATCATGCATACTTTGACAATAAATAAAATAATAATTTGTTCTTACTTGCTTGCCTGTGTAAATAAAGGTTAAACAAGTGTAAAAAAATTTTTTTTTTTTATCGATACCGATATTTTCCGATATCACATTTTAATGCCAATATCGGCCGATAATATCGGTAGGCCGATAATATCGGACATCCCTAATCTAATCTAATCTAATCTGATTTGATCTGATCTGATCTGATCTACAAACGACCAGAACTTTAAACAACAACACAATTATATAGAAGAGAGTGATGATTTCTCTGGTATCCATCCTCTCTCCATCAGGCAAAGATAACGGGATTAGAAGCCTTGACTGAACCGGTTCTGCTTAATCAGCTGCTTAATGCCAGAACAACATCAAAGCCACACGTAGGGCACGAAACTCCTCCAGCCAATCAGAATCTAGCATCCGCCGGGTCTGCAGTACGAGTCGGGAGAACAGAACATGGACGCTTCTGACCCAGTGATGAGTCGCCACCTGGTGTGTTACTCCAGGTTTTCAGAGTAAAAGAGCTCTATCTGCTCTGATTAGTCTAAGTGGCCAAGAAAATATCCAAATTGCAGGACATAAAATAATAAAAGGAGACCAGATAACTTAAACATCATTGGAGATTTTTGATCTTGACCTTTGAACATGTTTCCTCAAACGATAAATCTCCTGATCAGAGAAACCTTCGTCAATCTTGTCATTGTGTTTCATTAGCCACTTAGCGGACTCAACAAATAGCTTTACGTCAGGAAAAAAACTTTCCACCTTAACTGCCCTTGAGCCTTTAGTATCCTGTAGAAAACGTTTTATTCTAGTTAAAGAATTGTCACATAGCAGGTAAGCAATAAACACAAGGCGTTGTTCCAAATAGTAAATTATATTTATTCTCTCGTGGTAGGAATTCAAACCTCCACTGATTTATGGTGAGGAAGGAGGGGAAGTAATCCCACAAACATATAACAATTAGGGAAAAGGGTAGTTGGAGAACAGACAAGTAAATACTAATAAAAAGTAAACACAAGCCCTAGTGACCTAGTATCACAGGACACAACCACAAGCCATGCGGTTGGCAGTCTGGGAATCCCCCAGCAAATGTACACAACGTGCACAGCACAATATAGTTCCACACAGGGGTGGCAAAAAGGCAGAAGGCCCAATACATATATATATATATATATATATATATATATATATATATATATATATATATATATATATATATATATACTCACCTGGTAGCTACACCAACACAGATACAATGCCCACCAGGTGAGTAGTGTGAACAGTAAGAGCACACAATAAATCAGCCCCACACAACAGTGGAACTAAAAGGCAGCATAATAACACTTCCACACAACAGTGGCAATCCAAGGGCAACCTCCAACACTATGGTCACTGGCAAAATGACTCCATGAGGCGCCCCGATGTGTGTCACCTCCCACTCTATTAACCACCCATCTCCACTGCCTGTCCGAAGGTGCACCAATCAGATGCAACCAATCCAATCAGGGAGATGAGTGGCATCTGCGGAACAGAAACAGGCGATTGGGAGATGACACAACATCACACATAGAAAACAACTCAAATAATATATTACCCTGATGTTACATGGTGTTAAAATATATGGCAATAATGATAATGCACAACCCACGTACGTGACACCTCCCCCCATAGAAGCGAACCCACCGGGTGAGCAAAACATTATTACCCATACAACCAACATCAGAGCAGTACCCCCAGACCTACCCTCTGGATAAGGCATCGGCCACAACATTGTCCACCCCCTTTTTGTGACGGATGACAATGTTGTAGCCCTGCACCAACAGGGCCCAACGCATCAACCTCTGGTTGTGGTTGTACATGTGAGCCAAGAACACCAGGGGATTGTGGTCCGTGTAGACCAACACCGGAATAGAGCTGGACCCCACGTACACCTCAAAGTGCTGGAGAGCGAGGAGCATCGCCAGCGTCTCCTTCTCGATGGTCGAGTAGTTCAACTGATGGTGTTTGAACTTCACCGAGAAGTAGCAAACCGGATGATGCACCTCGCCCTCTCCCGCCTGCAACAGCACAGCTCCAGCCCCAGCAGCACTCGCGTCGACCTCCAGCTGAAAGGGCAACGCAAAGTCAGGGGCTGCCAGAACAGGTGCACTGCATAGGAGAGATTTAGCAGCCTCGAAGGCGCACTGACACTCCGTGGACCACACAAAAGGTACAATAGGACTACATAAGGAAGTGAGGGGAGCCACCACCACAGAAAAATGTCTACAAAAACACCGGTAATACCCAGCCATCCCCAGGAAACGCCGTAGCTCGTGCCTCGTGGAAGGAGCCAGATACGCAAGGATCGCTGTTACCTTAGCGTCCACCGGGCGGACCTGTCCGTGACCCACCTGCTTCCCCATGTACGTCACCGTGGCTTTCCCAAACTCACACTTAGAGAGGTTCAGAGTCAACGAAGCCTCCGCCAAGCGTGCAAAAACCACCCGTAAGTTAGCAATGTGCTCCCCCCAAGTATCGGAGTACATCACCACATCGTCCAAATAGACGTTACACCTAGGCACACCCCCCAACACCATGTGCATCAAACGTTGGAACGTGGCCTGTGCGTTCCTCATCCCGAAGGCCATGACGGTGTACTGCAAAAAATGGTCGGGTGTAACGAACGCCGAAATATCCGAGGCTCGCTCTGTCAGGGGAACTTGCCAGTACCCCTTCAAGAGATCGAGTTTTGTGATAAACACAGCGGGACCAATACTGTCAATGCAGTCATCCATTCTGGGTAACGGGAACGAGTCAGGCACCGTCACCGCGTTCACCTTCCTGTAATCAGTACAAAACCGGGGAGACACATCAGCCTAAGGAGCTAAAAGGCAAGGAAAGCTCCAGGGACTACGGCTATCTTTAGCTATCCCATTATCCATCAGATACTCAGCCTCCTTCCTCATCACCTCCCTCTTCGCCACCGGACACCGATATGCGTGTTGTTTAATGGGGGTCGCACCCCCCACATCAATATCGTGCTCCAGGACGGTCGTTCTGGAAGGCACGTTAGACAACAACACAGGATAGGATAACAACAGTTGACGTACATCATCACTCTGTGACTCGGGCAGATACAACAGATGAGCAGTGACCTCACTCATGAACTCAGAGTTAGTCAAACGCCCCGTCTGCTGACCCTCGGACAACGCCTTCAAATCATCGTCCGGCAGGGGATTAACACATGTTAACAAAACAGCTGGAACAGCTCCTGGGCTGCCAGACTGCACCTCCTGCTCACTCCCACCAGCACGGGTGAGATACTTCTTCAACATGTTAATATGACACAACCGTGTCTTCCTGCGCCTCTCGGGCGTACATATAACATAATTGGTGTCTGATACTTTCCTCTCCACCTTATAGGGTCCTGCAAACCGGGCAGAGAGAGCTGACCCAGGCATGGGCAGCAAAACCAGCACTTCATCGCCAGCCTCGAACTGCCGCCCCACCGCCTTCTTGTCAAACCTCACCTTCATCTCCCCCAGGGCAGAGGCGAGGGCCTCCCTAGCCAACGAGGACGCACAGCGGAGACGCTCCTTGCACCAGGAGACAAAATCAAACACAGTCGATTTAGGAGAAGAACCAGACAACATCTTCTCTTTGAGCAGTTTCAATGGACCATGCACACTGTGACCAAACACTAGCTCTGCAGGGCTAAACCCAAGTGACTCCTGCTTAGCATCCCGAATAGCAAACAGTACAAATGGCACACCCTCGTCCCAACCACAACCCGTATCAACATAGTACTTCTTTAACATCGCCTTCAGCGTCTGGTGCCAGCGCTCCAGCGCCCCCTGTTATTCAGGATGGTACGCGCTAGACACCGTGTGACTGATACCTAAACCCTGTAAGGATTGATTAAAGGTCTTAGACATGAAATTCGAGCCTTGATCACTTTGCACGGTTTTTGGTAAACCGTAAGTTGCGAAAAACTTGTTTAATGCCTTGGTAATTGCTGGGGCAGTAATTTTCCTCAGAGGTATTTCCTCTGGGAAACAGGTGGCAAGACACATAATAGTCAACATGTATTGGTGACCTGCCTTTGTCTTAGGCAGGGGGCCAACACAGTCAATGATCACATGTTCAAAAGGTTCCCCTATTGCTGGAATGGGGTGCAGGGGAGCTAAAGGAACCCCCTGATTCGGCTTCCCTACAATTTGACATGTACTACAAGTACCACAAAATTTTACCACATCGGCCTTCAGACCGGGCCAAAAGAAATTTTGTAGGATTCTGTCATAAGTCTTTGAAATACCCAAATGACCAGACCAGATATGTTCATGTGCTAACATCAAAACGTGACGTCTACACTCCACTGGTAACACAACCTGGTGCACTACATTCCAGGCATCTCCACCCTTCAAGTCTGTCACACCTGCCCTAGCTACCCAAGTTCGCATCAACACCCCTTCTTCTATCAAGAAGGCGTGTTTCCTACTATCAGCAGTGCTGGCTACTGCCGCAAAACAACCTGATAGGGAGGAATAATTTTTCTGAGCGTCAATCAACGCTTGACGCGTTAGTGGCAACGGTACGTCGGAAAACTTGGGATTTACCTGTTTCCCCTGAACGCTACTCACACCCCTTTTCACCTCGCCACTAGACGGCCACCTGTCCTCAGCGAGAGCCTTGCCACAGATGGAGTCACGCAGCGTCACCGCCTGCTCTCGTTGTCTCTCCTGAGCCCTAGTCACAGCACAGACAGGAAAAACATTTGGGTGACTTTTAATCAACGCATCGCACAGAAACTCAGACACTGGGGCGTCCACCACCTCCAGAACTGGAATTACCTTCCCCCCAGCTATATCATTCCCCATGATAAAATCAATTCCGGCTACCGGAAAAGATGAACGAACCGCCACGGAAAAACAACCTGTGACTAGATCTGATCTCACATGTATCCTATGTAACGGAGCGGGTGTAAAACCCATTTCGATTCCCGGCACAATAGCACTTGATTTACAAGACGACTCCTCATTTAACGGCAATACATCCGCCAGAATAAAGGACTGCGAACCACCTGTATCACGAAGGATTCTCACCTCGCGTTGGTCACAGACTTTACCCGACAGTGACACAAAACCAGAAAATATAAAAGGTTCAAAACAACTGTCTGGTTTCTCCTGCTCTGGGCGTGAGACAGTGCTAATCAACCCCACCCCCTTTGGTTTCTGAGCTGGCCTTTTAGTATCCTGCCGATCGCGTAATGCATGACAGTCCGCCATCAAATGACCTGGCCTCTTACAATAATGACATTGTCTCTTGTCAGACGGAGGCGAGCGTGGCCGATACGCTCGCTCGCCATTTCCCCGAAATGGTAATTCCCGAGAGGGAAACGCACCGCCTCTAACATACACAGTATCGTTACGCACAGAAGCATGTTTGTGCGTCAATGCCAATTCATCCGCCAAAACAGCAGCGTCTTGGAGAGTAGACACTTTCTGATCATTCAGATACACCACGGTTCGTTCGGGCATACAGGTTTTAAATTGTTCCATGAGTACCAACTCGCTCATGGCCGCAAGATCCTGCACCTTACTCACCGCGCACCATCGTTCAAAAAGATTCCTCTGTTCACGGGAGAAATCTGTATTTGTCTGAGAAGGGGATTTTCTGAGCGAGCGAAAACACTGTCTATATGCTTCGGGAACCAACTCATACACACGTAAAACAGCATTCTTCACTCGCTCATAATTCAGACTGTCATCCATGGTTAATGACGCACACACATCCTGGGCTTTGCCAGTCAGTTTGCACTGAAACAAAATCGCCCACATATCCTCCGGCCAATGCAGAGCATGTGCAATCCGCTCAAAAGCAGAAAAATAAGCCTCTACCTCTGACTCTCGGAACATGGGCACCAGAGAAACGTGCTGGCTGATATTAAAGTGAGCCGGGGAAACTCCAGCTGGAGAGGGGGTAGCACTACCACTACCAGCTCCAGCCTCCAACCTCAGTTTCTCTATGGCCAGTTGGAGTTCCCTGTCTTTCTCTCTCTCCTTTTCTCGCTCTTCCCTGTCTTTCTCCTCCTTTCTCTCCAGCCTGTCTCTCTCCTCCCTTCTCTCCTCCTTTCTCTCCAGCCTATCTCGTACAGCCGCTTTGTCCTCTCTGTCTCTCTCCTCCTTGCGCAAAACCGCTCTCTCCTCCATCTGGGGACGGGCAAAACGCAGCTCAGAGCGTTTATGGCCAGAAGAAGTGGAATCTTTATCTGAATCGCCAGCGCCCTCACTCTCAGCTCTGGGAGTACTACCATTTTTCCTAATAGCACCACCCTCCGGGCTAAGATCACCTAAGGGAGATTTATCACTAGTGTTTTTAACCTCCTGGTCCACTAACAGTGAGTCACTATGACTTACCACTCCTCGTGCCGTGCTGAACACCTGTTGCTCCACTAACCCAGTTATTACAGCCGCCTTCAAATCAGCCTTGGACTGGGAACTTTGCACAGAAATATTATAATATTTAGCAATAAGGCAATAATGATAATGCACAACCCACGTACGTGACAAGAATACCCATCACTCCTGCTGTCAGCCTGAGACTGAGTGGGAGGCAGAGACTCCGCCTCATCACTGAAGTCAGAGTCTCCACTGTCACTGTCTACCTGCTGCTCAGGTTGGCACTCTTTTTTTGCTTTAGAGTCAGATTGACTGACCTCAGTTTTCCTTTTTTGGGAAATTTTGGTAATATCAGCATCAAGTTCCATTTCCTCCTCATTTATGCTCTACTTCTCCAGCAGCTGATCTAGTGCACTTGCCCAATCTGGTTCTTTCTTCACCTCTGACCCCTGTCTTCTGACCTCCCACTTCTTCACCCTCCTCGACTACAGTGATCTCCTCAACAGCCTTCGCTCTTCCCTTTTTCTCCACTTTTTTCCAATTAGAATTCACATTTAATCCTGCCTCCGCTACCAAACCTCTTTTTTCCTGCACCTGCTCACCCTGTTCTGCCCCCTCTACCAGGTCTACCCCCTCCTCCTGCTCACCCTGTTCTGCCCCCTCTACCAGGTCCACCCCCTCCTGCACCTTCTCACCTTGTCCTGACTTCTCCACCAGGCCTCTCCTCTCCTCCTGCACCTGCTCACCCTGTCCTGTCTTCTCCACCAGGCCCCCCCCTCCCCCTGCACCTTCTCACCTTGTCCTGTCTTCTCCACCAGGCCTTCTCCTGTTCCTTTCCTCCCAGAGGTTCTCTCTCGACCCTTGTTGGTGCTCGAGCCACTTGGACCTGCCCTGGGTGATGGCGGTGTTTGATCAGACGACCCAGGCCTCTTATTAGGACAGGACCTAATCATATGACCTTCCATCCCACATCCAAAGCATTTCATCGTGTCTGAAGTTATATAAATAGTATAATCAAAGTCATCCACTCTAAAATTCATGGATAAATTCAGATCACTTTTTTCATTTTTCAAAATCATGAAAACCTGTCTTCTGAAAGATAACACATGCTTTAACAGAGGGGATCTATAACCCAGATAAATCATTTTCACTGGGGAAACTATCTGTCCGTGTCTAGCCAGTTCCCTTTCCAGGACCTCATTTCTGATGAAAGGAGGAACATTGGAAATGATTATTCTTTGTGCAGGACTTACTAGTGGAAACACGGGGGTAAAAGTGTCTTGGATTACCACTCCCTGTTCCACCACCAAATTCACTTTATCTACACAATCCAAAAAAATTACAACTGCATTATTCATCCGCGATGCAGATTTCACGCTATCATGACCCACAATATCCCCGACTGCTAGCCCGCACTCTTCAACGGTACAATTCAGTCCCGGGGAGAGCTTTATAGCATGTCTGCGCGTCAGACACTCCAAACTCATAGCTGCGGGCGGCATGCCTACCAGCAGAACTGGTGGCTGCTACTCGCTCCAAAACACACCAAACACTAAACGAACAACACTGACAAAAGACAAACAAAACGTACATATATAATAGACACACAGATAGAAGATAGAAATAACTTTCAGAAAGTTTTAACTCACGCAATCCGCTCAGTCAAACCTGCCTCGCTCCAACACACTCGCTCCGAAACACACGCATGCGCACAGACAGAGAGAGAGAAAGAGAGAGAGAGAGAGAGAAGCCAGGCAGCGACTGTGACAACATTCATTCAACACACATTCCTTCTACACAAATTCATGCTATACACATTCATTCAACACACATTCATTTTACACACATTCATTCTACACACTCTACAATCTAACATCTAAACCCCTCCACGTTACTCTCTCTCTACCCCCCCACTTTAGGAGGTCCCTGGTGTAGTCCTTAAAGCGTCTCTTTTGGCCTCCAGCAGCCCGCTTTGCTCCTCTCAGTTGGCCATAGAGGGCTTGGCGGGGCAGGCGGTGGTCAGGCATACGTATGGTGTGCCCTATCCAACGAAGATGTTTTTTGGCCACAGCTGCGGCCATACAGATTGAGTTGGTGTTGTTGAGGATGTCTGTGTGCGGGACTCGATCTTCCCAGGTCAGGCCGAGGATCCTTTGGAGGCAACGGATGTGGAAAGCGTCCAGGTTGGTGATTTGCCGGCGGTATGGGGTCCAGGATTCTGCTCCATAGAGCAGAGTGGAGAGACATACTGCGTTGTAAACGGCAACCTTGGTGCTGATCTTCAGGTTTCGGTTTTCAAAAACCCTGCTGCGTAGGCGTCCAAAGGATGATGCCACTTTATTGATACGTGTGTGTATCTCCGCGTCAAGGGAGCAGCATGAGGACAGAGTGGAGCCGAGGTAGGTGAAATTATCCACTGTTTTGAGTGGAACACCGTTTATGTGAAAACTGGAAGGTGTAGAGGTTCGGGAAGTGAGTTGGGACATGACTTCGGTTTTTTGTATGTTGACCTGGATACTGAAGGATTGGTACAGGCTGGATATGGTGCCGAGAGCATGCTGCATAGACTCTGGATTGTGAGCTAAGATGGCACAGTCATCAGCGTACAGTAGCTCACATACTTGGCAGGATTTTGTCTTTGTGTGTGCCTGGAGCCGGCGGATGTTGAAGAGACTACCATCAAGGCGGTATTCCACATGGACACCGTCTTCATGTCCCAGGGCTCGGCGGAAGAGGCAGGTGACGGCAGAGAGGAGGAGATTAAAGAGCACCGGAGCCAAGACACAGCCCTGCTTCACCCCAACATTAACCTTAAAGGATTTGACTGGAGTTCACCCGTCTGGACTCTGGCTTGCATCCCGTCATTGCGCCGCCTCCCTCCCCCGCAGAGCAAGCTCTGGTGTGGGTAGATTATTCTGACAGCCCCGCCTACTCTGTCTCCCTGCTACAATGGGAACATAGAGCAACGGCTCCATCATCTGTAAAACAGCAGGTGATTGCTCTAAATATCCCCTGACCTGCATAATATCTTGTGTATATGCCTTGAAATTACAGAATCAAGGAACAGCGTTTAACATTGGAGTCAATGGGAAGGAAAAAAAACCTTATGGTTAATTGGCAAGCTAAGGTCTATAACTTTTTTTAGAGGTATTCTAATGATTAGCATTTAACATATTGGATATATATCGAAAATGACCAAACGGACCCAATTTCATGACATAATCATTAACACAACCACTGTTGTACACAGAAACACACAAAAAAATTGGCAAAAAACACAAAATGGTCGCTAAGGGGGCAGAAGAGTGAGCGTGGACTATTGAATTGATTGATTGATTGATTGCTAATTTTATTACTGTCCGCCTTGTTTCCAACTGGTTAAGTTTAGGCCCTCTTTCAAAGTTGGTTAAGGTTAGAGTTTGTCTTTAGAGCAGGGCGATAGACCACCAGCCCTGATTCCAAACTCTAACCTTAACCAACTTCGAAAGAGGGCCTAAACTTAACCAGTTAGAAACTAGGCGGACAGTAATAAAATTAGCAATCAATCAATCAATCAATTCAATAATCCACGCTCACTTAAAAGCACCTCCCAGCTGCTTCTATAGAAAGTCGGTAAAAAAATTTAAAAAAAATCTTATAGGGAAAAGAACCCCCCCCCCCCCCCCCCCGCTATATAGGGCAAAGACATTTTTTTTTTCTTTTTCTGTAGGGCAAAGAAAACTTTTTTGTTGTTGTTTTACCTACTTTCTATAGAAGCATCTAAGAATGAAGTTCTATAGAAAGTAGGTAAGAAAAGAAAAGTTGGATGTGTTAGTTTGTTGGATGTCTAGTGGAAAGACAGTTGGATGTCTTAGTTTGTTGGATGCCTAGTTGAAAGACAGTTGGATGTGTTAGTTTGTTGGATGTCTTAGTTGAGAGACAGTTGGATGTCTTAGTTTGTTGGATGTCTTACTGAGAACAGTTGGATGCACTTCCGAGCTGCTTCCACATGGAGGCAACTTCTCTTTTTTGGGGGGGGGGAACTACTTTTTCTGGCGGATGGTTTTTTCAATAAATCTTCAATTAATGTGTGTTTATTGTATAGCAATAAGGTTGGATGAATGTGCCAGTTGTATAAAAGCCATTACACCACGTGCAGTCGTGGGTTGTGAGAATTAGACCATGCCTAGGGGGGTCTAACGACTGCACGTGGTGTAATGGCTTTTATACAACTGGCACATTCATCCAACCTTATTGCTGTCAATCAAAATACCCCAAGTCTCCCTGTAGCCTAGACAGTCAATCAGCACAAAGTCCATTTATATAGTAAAGTCAAAAAAGTTAGTAGACTAAAGCATTACATAACGCGCAGGAGTGGGTTGTGATAATTAGACCATGCCTAGGGGGGTCTGAATTAGACCATGCCTAGGGGGGTCTAACGACCACCCCTACGCATGATCTAATTATCACAACCCACTCCTGCGCGTTATGTAATGCTTTAGTCTACTAACTTTTTTGACTTTACTATATAAATGGACTTTGTGCTGATTGACTGTCTAGGCTACAGGGAGACTTGGGGTATTTTGATTGACAGGGGCTCCATTAATGAACTGCTTGTGATGGTGCACATGTGTATTACTATTTAGGGTTGCCATGGTGATGTTGGTATGTGTATTAATAGTTAAGGTTGCCATGGTGATGTTGGTAATACATTTCAGTAGCCTACTGGTACAGAACACAGTAGGCCTACACAGCTTGTAAATCGCTTGTAAATTAGTAACCTATTGGTTTGGTTGAGGATCCTATCCTGTTCTAGAGCTTTATAAAGGTTAAACGTACTATAGATAACATTTATAAAGGTTAACAGTGATTTATCTTTAACACATTGATTGCCACGCAGTATGCCCATCATTATACCCAGTCTGCCACCGCTGTAAGCCTATGGATATGTTTACCTTCTTTGCAGGGCTATAACTTTTTAAATATTATAGCTACCTGTATATCTGCATTACTATGGCCCATTCAACATCGATTATCTATCGTTTTGGATGTGGGAACGTTATATTTTTTCATGCATAGATTGTTGTGTTAATACCGTCGAGAATATAAGTATGTTTTTAAGCTTTTCTGCTGTAATTCCAAAAACGCTAGTTATAGGCCCTGACGCATATGACAGATTATCGATTGGCGTTTCTTTCCTATACACGCTATATAAAAAAATTCAAATGTATATGATCGGTATACATTATGCTTCATCATGCGTGAAGGAAAGGGGGGGGGGGGGTCGTTTATAATTCCTTGATCGTCAGTAACGGCTTTATTTGGTATGGGTTGATATATTGATCAGACTGATTGCAAACAAAGAAATGGACAATCGGGCTGAAAATAACGTTAGTGTCCTCTTACCGTTCGCCGATGAGACTGGAGGAAAAATATCCCAATTATTTGATGTCGATCTCCTAGATCCATTTCCGGTTTGTATGACGCAATAAACGCCAAAATCATATTGATTATTGCGTTTAGAAAGCGATCCAAATGCACTCGATTGTGTATATTGTTCCACGCCACAATATATCTCTGGCGGAGGAATTTCCTCGATGCACCGATCGCCACTTCCGGTTTGGCGTGAGTGTAACTCGCCCGACCATCCACCAGGCGGTGGTTTTGAGGCGTTGCAATATCAGACAGGGTGCCGCTGCTGTCCGGAGGGAGACTGGATGAATTATGAATCCCATGGCGAAAAAATAAAATATTGATCGCAAAAACGATTTACGCCGTTGTTGGCATTCAACGCATGGCGGGCAATAACGATTTACACCGTTTATGGCGCACAATGTGTTAAGGTTAACATCTTTATGTAGAAACAAAATACATCCACAGAGCTTTTAGAAAGGTACAGAATAAAAGTATTACTCCAACCCCCCCCCCCCCCAAATATTGATGGATGTCTATTTTGTAGACATGGGAGAACCTTTTTAACCTCTGTCTCAACCGGTCCCATGGAACTGCTTCATACCGCCTTCTGTCTGGCCTGCAGTGCTGAACCTTCTGAGTGGCTTCTCCTGCCCCCCGGGGCATATGGCCCTGAGCTATTGTCTTGTATCTCATCCTGTATCCATACGCTTGCAGTAGTTCTGACTATTACTCAATTTCACAATTTTCTTATATACTATGATTCTACTGTCACCATTCATGCATATGCTCACTACATGTATTTATTGCTCCATCTCCGCCCACTACAAACATGAGAACTCTCTAACCCCTGTCCCAAACCCACCCCCCCCCCCCCCCCATCTCTCTCAGTGGTTGTCTCATAGTGCTGACCAAGGTGGTGGATGTCTCGGGGTCTTGGCCAAGATAGCAGTGACTGTTCTACGTGCACCACCGAGGCCATGGATCAGCTTCTTACCGTCTGTGGTCTGTCAACGTGGTTTAGACGTGGAGTTCATTGCTGGGTTAAGTACTTCTATTCTATTCACATAATATGCTTACTACATATATCTATTCTATTCACATATGTGCTTACCACTTGTATCTATTGCTATGTCCGCCCATCACAATCATGCAAACTGTCTAACGCCTGTCCCGTCTCCCTGTCTCCCTGTGAGTGTCTGTCTCGGAGTGATGACCGGAGTGATCCTACTCAATCTCAGTGCAGCCTTTGACACAGTGTGTCACTCCATCCTCCTCCAAAGGCTGCACCAACTGGGTGTTGAGGGCAGAGCACTTGGCTGGTTCTCCTCCTACCTCACAGACAGACACCAATTCATCTCCCTCTCCGGCCACACCTCCTCCCCCTCCCCAGTCACACAGGGGGTCCCCCAAGGCTCAGTCCTTGGCCCCCTGCTCTTCATCTGCTACATTCTCCCCCTTGGTCACATCATCCGTAAATACCACCTCAACTTCCACTGCTACACCGACGACACCCAAATCTACATCAGTAGACAATCCCCCCACAGCCCACCCCTCAGTCACATCGAATCCTGCATCACCGAACTCCAAACTTGGATGACTCACAACTTCCTCAAACTGAACAGTGACAAGACTGAACTTCTCATCATTGGCACCAAAACCACCCTCACCAGATCCGGACCCATCACACTCACCATCAACGACTCCACCATCACCCCCTCCCCCCTAGTCCGAAACCTTGGTGTCCTCCTTGACCCCACCCTCTCTTTTGACCCCCACGTCCGCTCCATCGTAAAAATATCCTACTTTCACCTCCGCAACATCGCAAAAATCCGTCACTGCCTCTCCCCCCCCGCTGCTGAATCCCTCATTCACGCCTTCATCTCCTCCCGCCTGGACTACTGCAACTCCCTCCTCACTGGTATCACCTCCCGCTCCCTCCATAAACTGCAAATGGTCCAAAATTCAGCCGCCCGCCTCCTCACTAACACCCGGTCCCGCGAACACATCACTCCTGTCCTCCACTCCCTCCACTGGCTCCCGATCAAACACTGCATAAACTTTAAAACACTACTCCTCACCTTCAAAGCCCTCCACAGCCTGGCCCCCCCCTACCTGACTGATCTCCTTCTTCCCTACCGCCCCACCCGTTCCCTCCGGTCCTCCTCCACTGCCTCCCTCACTGTCCCGACATCCAAGCTTAAAAACTTCGGAGATCGGGCCTTCTCTCGTACTGCACCCCGACTCTGGAACTCCCTCCCCCAGTCCATCAGAGACTCCCCTACACTCTCCACCTTCAAAGCTCGCCTCAAAACCCACCTGTTCTCCCTTGCCTTCAACCCCCCCCCCCACCCTTAAACCCCCCCCTCCCCTCCAACCTGGGCCCCGTTCCCCGTACCTGGATAACTGAGTTAGCCGGATAACTTTCGGTTAAGTCTGACTTAAGCCAGACTTTCCGGCTCCCCGTACCTGGATTTTCCAAATCACCATGACAACAGATCCAAAAGTTTGAGCCTGGTCGAAAGCAGGGTTTAAGTTCAAGTTAGCCGGATCAACCATCGCCACGCCCCCGCAAAGGAGTGACAGCGCGTTTCCTGAAATTATTCCCACAGTCTAGGATCTGCGTTATACCATTCTGAATTACGTTTTTGTGCTCCATTCTTCCAGAGGGGTCTTTTGAAATGTAAAATAGACCCAAAATGCTGATACTAAATTCACTTTGTCCTAAATAATGCACGTTATATACCGTGGCGCTCGCTCGGTGCAACAACAACAAAATAAAGAATATTCTAAACACGGGTCTCTCGTTCATTAATGTATAAACAATGAATTTATCCTATCTGGTACAGTGGCTCAGCGGTAGTGCTCAAGCCTGCCAACCCAGGGCCAGCCGTGTATAGGTGTAACAGACTGACAGCCAATGAAATGGGTGCATTTGTCACGCTGTCCAAGGAGCTGAACTGCTCTCGTGCAGCAGTGTTCGAATCCCGGTCGGGGCAAAAGCCTGTCATACATTATCAAAGATAAACAGCTATGTTGAATCAATAAACATGAATATCACTAAATAAACATGAATATTGCACAGATTTAGATTATAATAGTAAAGCTATTATAATAGTTTGATGGTTGTGATGGCAAAGTTTGCGTCAGGTTCCTTACTGTATATTTGCATATCGTATGTCACAAATGTAACAGTACTATATTCATGTATGTCCCTGTCATAAATGTCATGTATGTCATAAATGTCACTATGAATTGAAAATGGCAGACCCTGATGTAAACAAGACAAATGTCTTTCTCTGGTCTGCATCCCCTTAAACATTTTGTGTATTGAGCCGTACTGTATTGTACCCATTCTGCAATCTGTTAAATAAAGTTTTCATTCATTAATTCTGTCCCCGTCTCTCCTTGTTGCACATATTTAGATTATCATTAGATTGTAGCGGCAGAGGTTTTTGTCAACTTAAATCATGTTTCTTAATTTATGCACAGGACTGTGTGTGGATGACCACAGGCCTGTGGTCCCCAACACCTCTGGGGTCAAACACCATCTCCTCAGTCTTCTTAACATTTAAAACCAGACAGTTATTGTCGCACCAGTTTACAAACCACTGGATTTCCAAATAATAGTCAGCTAGGTCACTGTCATTCTTAATTACAGCTAAAATGGCAGCGTCATCAGGAAATGTTCATATCATATCTGGTGAATTACCTAGCTCATGGAAGTCGGCCATGGTTCTCCCCTTGTTAAAGGGCGGAGACCCCTCTGACCTAAATAATTATCGCCCTATTTCCAGATTGTCTGTAATGGCCAAAGTCTTTGAATCGCTTGTAAACAAACTGAAAGAGTTTCTAGCTGACCATAATATTCTTAACAAGTCTCAGTCAGGCTTCAGATCCATAGTACTTCAGCAACTATGCTAGTCTCAAATGACATAATTGAAGCACTAGACAAGAAAAAACACTGTGCAGCATTGTTTGTTGATCTGTCTAAAGCGTTTGACTCTGTGGATCACGCATTACTGCAGAGGCTTGGCTGCATATAGGTCTTGGTAAAACGGCTTTGAGCTGGTTTAAAAACTATCTATCTGAAAGAACTGTGTCTCAGTAATAATAATAATAATAACTTTATTTGTATAGCACCTTTCATACAGGGGATTGCAGTTCAAAGTGCTTTACATCAGTAAGAAATAAAACATAAAATCAGTGTAAAACAAGCAGCAAGAGCAAAGCATAAAGTGGGATAAAATAATGCAGATATATTAATCAATTCATATCAGAACCTCACGTTCCAATATGCTTCTGTAATCTGTTACAAAACATGATAAGGTTATAGTATGCACCCAGCAGATAGTGGGGCGTAAAGATAAAAGTAGAAATAAGTCAAATGAGCAGACATATAAAATCACAGTTTTTCACATTAGGATCTAACATCCTTTAGGGCCACCTTGTTTATGGTTTGATTCAGTTTTAGTAGAATGTAAAATACATGAATGATGAAATGAGCACATAAAGTGCAGACATACTATAAAATCCTCTGATATATAAAATAAAGGAGAATAAAGACATCCCTCCAGGCCTCCAACTCCCTCTGAAAAAACTCTGTCTCAACAAAGTCCTGGAATGGCATCCTGGGATTGGTGAGTCCTTCTGCTGCATAGGTCTGGAAGACCTTAGTGGAGCAGTAGAAGTACAGTATCTCACCGCTCCAGTCTGATAAAAAAAAAAGTGGATGGTGGAGCCATCTCTGAGGAACCGGGACTTTGGCTGACCAGTTGTGTGTCCTCTTGGGGAGCCACTGTTGTTGTTTCTGCTGCTTCTCCAGCATCTCACTGAATGAATGAATGAAAACTTTATTTAACAGATTGCAGAATGGGTACAATACAGTACGGCTCAATACACACAATTGTTAAGGGGATGCAGACCAGAGAAAGACGTTTGTCTTGTTTACATCAGGGTCCCCTATTTTCAATTCATAGTGACATTTATGACACACACAACATACATAACATCATGACATTTATGACATAGGGACATACATGACATACAGGTATATAGTACTGTTACATTTGTGACATATACGATATGCAAATATACAGTACTGTTACCCATAGATCCTAACTATTATAATAGTTCAATGGTTGTGATGGCAAAGTTTGCGTCAGGTTCCTTACTGTATATTTGCATATCGTATGTCACAAATGTAACAGTACTATTGTTTCTGGCTTAAAGGCCAACCTTCATATTGTATTTTTGTTCAATAAACAATGTGGACTAAACCTTCAACAATACACAGAAGGTTAACCCTTTCACTGCCACACAACAGCCGGTTAACCCTGTAAACCTTCTAGTCCCAAAACATTCTGTGACTAATTCAGTGCAGATTGTAATGTATTGTCATCATGCAGCACAAGTACAGTACAACTAAAAGAGGTTTGGCATCCAACCAGAGTGACTATGTAGCAGTAACGTGAAATAGTAATATACACTGTACAGGTGGTTAAACTGGGTATAACATATATAAATTAGTACTATGAGTACTACATGTATGTACAGAGTTGTAGTATTAATATGTACAGTGATACAGGTATAAAGACACTATGGTATAAGTCATACTGGCCAGCAGTGTAACTAGTAAGAGTAGGTAAGAGATATGTACAGATTTAGATATAGTATTAATATGTACAGTGATACAGGTATAAAGACACTATGGTAGTAAGTCATACAGTGTAACTAGTAAGAGTAGGTAAGAGATATGTACAGAAAAAACGAACTCAGTCACTCGGTAAATCAATTCAATTGGAGTCTCTTTAAACAGCGGCAACACAAACCTATTGGTAAACAAACGTATTGTTGAAAATATACAATATGACTGCTGTTGTGACAGTGTTTAGGAATCGGATCTTATTTAGTAGTTTAAACTCACCTTCAAACATTAACAGGTTGAAAAACGCTACTTTCTCCAGCTCTGCTCTTCTTCTGTTCTTCTTCTCCTAAATGTGGATACAGCGCAGCATCCACAAACTCGCAACAGTGCCACTAGTGGCCAAAATAATACATGGTTTTGTAAACAGGGAGTGGATGGAAGTTAAGGGAAGGATCGTCGTTAGGACACACGAGTGAATGGACGTTAAGGGCAGGCCAACTACTCCAGGGTGCCGCGCGCGCCCAGCGACCGGTGTTCGAAACCCCGTGTTTCCAATATAATTTTTTTGAATATAATATTAATGATTATACGCCAAAGTAGCCTGGTTTTAAGTTAAAATATTATAAATCTACATGCATTGAGGATGTCATTCTTTATATAGCTCTCAACGTGCACCAAATTGAATTATTCCTATATTGCAAAAAGAAGGAAAAGACTAGGGTTTCGAACCCCGGTCGTCTGCGTGAAAGTCAAAAGAACAACCCGTTAGACCACAGTGGAGATAAGTAAAAGATCGACCACACATCAATCAATGGGTAAGAGAGCCGTATCGTAATTCTGTATAACAGTTTAACTAATTATTTTCGCTAGCAAGATCTCATTTGATTATTCAATCCAGCAGGCAAGTTTAAAGAAATATAATCTGATTGATTGAGGTAATGAGGGACTTAAAATTAGCCTATAGATAACGCATTTAACTTGTCGGCGAGGCGATTGAGCCGTATTGCAATCTGTCAATAAAGTTTTAAATCAATTAATCAATCAATGCCGTTAGAGAATCAGGATCTCTGCCATCGATACGTGCTGGCTTTTCAACTGAAGCGGCCGCGCGCATTTAGCCTGGGTCTCAAGTCTGAATCGAGTTAACGAGACTGAATCCACCTTCGAGGAACAGGAAAATCCCGGCTTCAAACATCGGGTTAACTGAATCTGGATAATGACATCTTGATCGACTTAGTTGAACCAGGTACGGGGAACGGGGCCCTGATTGATGTCTGTCTCCAGTCTTTTTTGTGCTTTCATGCTGTCTCCCCTGTTCCCCCCCATGGTCTCATGTTCCTTTTGTTTTTGTTTCTTTGTTGTTTCTTTGTTTTTGTTTCTTTGCTTTCGTTTCTTTGTTTGTACTCCTGCTCCCGACTACTGTCAGCGACTTCGGGTTACTGAGAAGCGCTATATAAATTAAATGAATTATTATTATTATTATTATTATTATTATTATTATTATTATTATTATTATTATTATTATTATTATTATTATTATTATTATTATTATTATTATTATTATTATTATTTATTATTATTATTATTATTATTATTATTATTATTATTATTATTATTATTATTATTATTATTATTATTATTATTATTATTATTATTATTATTATTATTATTATTATTATTATTATTATTATTATTATTATTATTATTATTATTATTTATGGTGTTTTTGTTTTGTTCTTGACTTATTGTGATGTTTCTTCTTGACTTTTAACACATTGACGACCACGGCTTGCAGTGTAATATGTGGCTGGAGGACAACGCTTTGTCAACAAACCGATGTACTTTCTAACAGCTATATATATACTTTATAGTATTGCTATCTGTCCATTCTCATTGTCACTTGAGTGCATAAACCGTGCCTTCATAATGGCTTAAAGAAAATAAAAATCCATCGGTTGGTTGTCATTTTATAGCGTTGTGAATATAAGCGCTATCGCAGTTTTTGTCTCATCTTTTTTCTGGGAAGCTAGATATGACGCTAGAGGCTAGTCACGTTATATCAAACGCCATTTCTGTTGTATATATACGAATGAAATAAAACAAACTGCGTAGCATCCGGACTATTACAGAGCATCTATGGATGAAATGGGGGCGGCGGGGGACGCCGATTAGTAGTATTGATTAGCAATACAGTGTGCGTTCAAGTAGCCATTTTCACTGATCGGTCGATTGCGTGTTACAACAATGTCCAATCCGGCTGTAATTTGGGTGAATAGTATCCTACCGTCAGCCCATGTGATCGCCGGCAGCATTTCGTCATTAGTCATCGGAATCTGGTAGATCGATATGTCCATTAGCTGATCATAAATCCCATTATTCTAGGCTGAAATCTGCGTTCGGTAACGTGATCAAAGATGGAGTATGTTCGGCTGGGATCGAGGCTCATATGAAACTCCCCAGACAGTAAAAAAAATTATTTTCCCATTCGGCCTCAATGATACTGCAGTGGAGCGATGGCGCCCCTAAGAGGATCTGGCCGGTATTGCATGTCGCCGATTTAAATCTGGCGGGTAAATCTGCAGAGCCGATCGGGGACCTTGATCCGTTTATTAATATGGAATAAAACAATAACAACTTGCCACGAGTTAACTCGTGGCTCTGGTCCTCAACGGGTGGAATCAAAACACAAGTTAACTCGTGGTTGGGCGGCAAAGTGTTAAAGAAGACGTCTCCGGCCCAAGGGGACATTAACGTGTGTTGTTGGGCCTTACAAATAAAATTTGATTTGATTAATTCTTTTATTATTTAAACAATGTTGGCGGGTTCAAAATGAATGTTGTCGTTTACATGTTGTGTGCATGTATCCCCTTCCTACTTCCCATTTCCGCACATGGAATGCACCTGATTGGATAAATGACACATAAATGACTATAGCACCATCTAGTGGCTGAATCTTATCTACAGCACCATCTACTGGCTGAATGTTATCTACAGCACCATCTACTGGCTGAATGTTATCTATAGTACCATCTAGTGCAGGGGTAGGCAACCCTAGGCACGCGTGCCTGCATAGGCACGTGGGGGCATTTGCATAGGCACAGGGGGCAGCAGTAAAAAAAATATATATATATATATATTTTTTTTTATTATTTCTTTTGCTTTGAAATATTATAGTGAAATATTTTGCACTGTTGTCGCATTTATCTTGTTGAAATCCTCCCACAGGTTCTTTTTACTACCACATATTTAATTGAGACCCTTTATTTGTTTATTATTTCAATTTAGCTGGAAATACATTGCTACATCATTCAGTAACATTTGCAGAGCCTTATAACAAAAACATTATTACAGTCACCATTGTGACCAGTGGGATTAATCAACAAATTGTATTATTTATTTTTCTATTTCATTGAACATTGCACATGTTAAAAGCAATTTTTTTTACTCAAAATGTGAGTATTACCAAGTCAACTTGTGTTCTTAAAACAATGACAATAAACATAGTTTTATTAGGTTGAAATAATGTGGTTGTGTACTTATTTTTCTGTTAACTTATTATGGATTGAAAACTGAAAACCTTAATGCACAGTAACTGAACTCAATATTTCTAAGTTCTTTAACTTTTTTTTTACAGTGTAGTCTTGCGATCAATCAAAACGTATTTACACGATATACCTCACATTCACCCTCCATTCACATCCTGGTGTTCTCCATTAGGCCTGTAAGTGGAGCTATGACAGCACACGTACAGTACACACAAATGAATGGGCAAATGTGAGTGAAATGGTCGCACTGTATGCAGCTGTTTGTCTGCATTGCATCCCCCCCCCCCCCAACTCAGATTTAGGGTTGATACAACCATCATAATAATATTGTTAATAATAACAATAACAATAATGATGTAATAATGTAAAAAGTATCATTAAAAATACCTGATTATGAGAAAAAAAAATTACGATGCATGGAATATTGTTGAGGCACACTAGTTACAACTATATTTCAAACAGGCACTCCATGTCAAAAAGGTTGCTGACCCCTGATCTAGTGGCTGAATGTTATCTGGAGCACAATCTAGTGGCTGAATGTTATCTACAGTATATAGGACCTTAAATAAAAAATGAATAGATGAAAAACAACAACACCATATAAGAATAACCCACAATGAACACACATGGATGCTGATTCAGAAGAATATACAATTATTAATACCTATATCTACACACAGCTCAGACCGTGCGTATATGGCGCCAAGCGGTAGAATAAGAAAACTGCAAGCTTTCGTGCATTAGTTTAAACACTGACGTTTTTCATTATAGTTAATTGTAAAATAGCGACATTAGTGTAATTATTGTCAAACCCTATAAATAGCATTTGGAATAGGTTTTTCCGAATGAATGCATCATGGTTTATCGTTGCATTTGGCTGATAAGTCATTGCCGGTGGCCGGGAGGAACGTACATATATGCACTAATTTTATTTTTAACATCTTTTCTATTGCCAGTTTGCTTTTACGTAATATCAATGCTGTTTTCAATTCATTAAATAAAACTGCAAGGGCTGACTGACTGTCATACCAATAATCAACTATCTACATACTGTAATTTTTCAGTGCACGTTTTTATTTACATTGTGACAACAGCCTTGTGAGCTCCCGCTCACAGACGTGATGGAATTCAAGTTCAAGTTTTTATTGATCCGCTGAGAGGGCTTGGGCAGGGAGATATGTCCGACACGCGAGTCCAATGAATGATCCTGAGTCCGTAGCTGCAATTCAAGGGTGTTTATTTCAGCCTTCGGTTACATGCTCTTGCAGATGTTATATGGATTTTGATGGTAACTGGGTAACGTAATGCGGTCAACAGAAATATAGGCACCCTGCCTCAGTGCCTCACCCTCTCTCTGTAACAAACAAACACTGAGTGGTTCCCAGGCACAGGTGATATTAATTACCCTTCTTCCCACACCTCCAAACAGACACACCCACCACCACTGGTGACAAAATGACATACACATGGCGTAGGTAGGCTACATGGCAGTGAGATCCATTGTTCTTGTATGCTCTCGTATTATTGTTATAGTAGGCTATTGTCAAGAAAGAAAGTACATTATTTTCAATCGTGGCTTTAATTCGTAGCCGAGAAGCAGTCTCCTATAGCAGCTTCATTAATCCCGATCCGTCTCAGCCACAGCATAACTGAGACCAGCTATGGAAAAAATCATAAATAGACTAATGTAAATAAAATAGCCTATAAAATTATAAAGGATAGGCTATAGCAGGGGTTCCAAACCTTTCCTCCCCAGAGCCCCATGATTCATTGGAGACATATATGAAGGAATATGACATGATATGATATATAATATATAAATATTATTTAATGTTTTCATAAGCGTAAAGATACAAGGACAACAGTTAGATTAACGATCAAGTTGGTTTACTGTATGCAGGCTTTGCAGGGCTCCGTGTCTGTGCCATGCATTATGCACAAGTTACTGTTGCATAATTATGTAGGCTATGCTATTATATATAATTTATATAGGCAATTATTGTTGTAATTGTTGTATTGTTGTAATTGTTGTAATCATCTAGGTCGTCCTCGGACGGGCCCTCCATCGGTGCTTCCAGTCATCCCGATCCTCCATGCATCTGGCTAGCTCGCCGGTGCTTTCTGTTCCCACATCTCTCCTGAGTACGTCCACGTAGGTTAACGTGGGACGTCCTCGTGATCGATGCCCGTGTGTTGGTTCCCACAGCACAAGTTTGCTGGTTGGCATCTCATGGTGTCTCTGGCAGTGACCTGCCAGCCTCATTCTCCTGACTGCCACTTTATCGCTCACCTTTAGCACCCCCCCATACAAGTTTGCATTAGTGACATGCTCATCCCTGTTGATGTTGAGCACCACACGCATCATTCTGGTGTAGCACCCATCCAAGGACTTCTGCAGGGTGGGCTTCAAGGTCCAGCATTCACTGCCATACAGAAGGACAGACTCAACTGTTGCATGAAAGAAGTTGAGCTTGATTTGACGGGGGAGGTTGGATTTCCACACACTGGTCATGCCGTTCAGAGCCCTAATAGTAATACCGACATCAAAATAGATTGTATTTGTATGCCTCCACAAATCATATCAAACCAAGTAGCAAATTGACGGAGAACTTTAATCCCTGGGGATTAATCAAACTTTAAAAGAACAAAACGAAAAAAGGCATTCATATTCCAGCATGGTTATTAATGATACCAACGCCAAACAGTGGTTAACGGTCTTTATTAGTGTTTTGCAATGGTCTTTAGGAAGTTAATAGATATCATATCCGACATCACCGTGTACACGTCTCAGTGGCGGCCGCTGGCGCTGGTGCCTTGTAGGTCGCAGTTCTCGTTAATAAGTCGAGTTGAAAATGTAATGCTCTGAGATGCTCTGAGATGCTCTGGAGCAAATGTTTGGTAAAAAAAGCCCAACACAAACATGCACAGCTCTCTCTCTCTCTCTCTCTCTCTCTCTCTCTCTCTCTCTCGCTCTCTCTCTCTCTCAGATGATGTCAGATCCATTCAATAATAAACACATTTGTAAAGCTCGTTATTTTAAACAAGTTACCATTCATTGTCTGAGTGGTTATGTCCCACATGCGGCGAAATTAGAGAGAGAGAGAGAGAGAGAGAGAGAGCGAGAGAGAGAGAGAGCGAGAGAGAGAGCATTTTAGTAAAGTTACATTTTCAACAAGATTGCTGCTATTTAAACACTTCATGGAAACGGGGTAACGTTAACCTTATGTCGACTGTAGTATTGTATGACCTCGACATAACGTTTAAACGTTAACGTTACTCCGTTTCCATGAAGTAATTATAAAAGTGGCCAGCTAAGATAACGGAGCTAACAGCTAGCAGTAGCTACGTTATGCGGCATCAGTAGACAACGTATCATGTATTAAACTAGAGTTAAGATCGCTAATCTACCTTGTTGTTGGCTTGTTGATAAAGTATATCCACTCCATGGCATTGTCCATCCAGCCTGTGTTGATGTCCATCCATTGTTGTCCCTCCGCATCCATATAGCTTGTTGTTAGCCAACAAGCTGTGTGAGTGAAGAGCTGTGTCTTTGTCCATTTCCGCCTCGAACAGCCTGCAAACTACCTGGCGTTCTATTGCCATGCTCTAAGACAAACTCTAACCTTAACCAACTTTGAAAGAGTGCCTAAGCTTAACAGTCTAAAGAACTTGCAGTCACGGTACGCTTGTCTAAGACAAACAGCTGCCTGCATCATTCTCACAACAACACAACTATCTCCACCGCACCGACCAACCTAGGAATAACCTAGAAATTGGATTCGGCCAATCAGAGATCGTCTCTGTGAAATTCTGCTAAGGAAAAAAATACTGGCGTCGGCCAATCAGAGAGCGTCTCCGCGAAATGCGGCTACAGATATTCTTGACGCTACTGGCTAGACCGCTTCAAATCGCGCCCGGATTCCAACATAATAGTCATATTTCAACGCACAACGCGTTATGCACTGATTGGCTGTGACAAATACAGCGATCAAACTGTGACGCGCACTCAGAGCGATATCGCGTATAGCCCGGTCCAAAAAAAAAAAAAAAAAAAAAAATAAAATAAAAAACGTGATGTCACTTCCTGCTTTGGAAAACGAGTGTTTTTTAATTGCGATAATAACGTTATATTGTGCATTGGAAACACAAACATACTTAAAATGAGTAAATATTATTAATTTTAAACATGTTTATATTATTTATAGGGCTATAAAACTAAAAACTAAAAACTTATTTTTCTTGTTCTGTCATATAACCAGGGTAGGGACTGAGGGGGGGCGGCGCCCGAGCGCCCCTAGTGGCGAGCCGCCACTGACACGTCTGTCAGCCTGTCACGTATTTCTCCCATAACACCCGTTCGCTCTGCTTAGTCCATTTTCCACATTTCATGCGGGTGTTTCATTACCGTATATGGTTAATTACGGGCGGATCTGTATGCAAATACTTAAAATCGTTATCGTGCATGAGTGCGGAGCGTAGAACAAGTGGCATTTATTAACACAAAGTACTTGCAGGTGTGCGTAGGACCTGTGTACGCACGTTTGATAAATCCAGATTTTTCTGTGCGTAGAGACATTCTAAATTCCGTGCTTAGGAGCAAAAATAGAACACTTTCTACGCATTATTGATAAATGAGGGCCCAGGATTTTTGGAGAAAGCATGGCACTTGAGACAAAACACACTATATCCTATATAATTGTATTATGCATTCCTCTTGTTCCTTTGTTTACATATACATTGCTTACAGCTTGTGTTATATTACGTTTTATTGTATTTTCCTTTTTTTTGTGGCCATCTTGGTCTATATAACCTATTGTCAATGTCAAGTATAATATTTTATACTTATTGTTTATGTGTCTTGTAAGCCCATATGGGCTGGGCATACACATGTATGTAAGACACAAACAAATTAAATAAACATCAAATCAAATCAAATCAAATCAAATACATCTTGCTTGACTACTTGTGCCACAGACAGAGACAGAGTCAGCGTGGGCTGCAGGAACGGGGTTGTTGTGTAGAAGACATGTGGAAAAGCGCTGCTCCTTTGATCTTTCAGAAGCTCAGGAACCAACAGGAGCAGAGCTCCTCCATCGTGAGCTTTGGGGTCAAATACAGAGCTGGTGTGTGACGTGTGCGTGTGTGTGTGTGTGTGTGTGTGTGTGTGTGTGTGTGTGTGTGTGTGTGTGTGTGTGTGTGTGTGTGTGTGTGTGTGTGTGTGTGTGTGTGTGTGTGTGTGTGTGTATGTGTGTGTGCCTGTGTGTGTGTGTGTGTGTGTGTAGAGCAGTCGTCTGGCAATCCGGAGGTTCTCTTGTTCGATTCCCGCTCCTCCCGGGCAGTGTGTCGATGTGTCCTTGAGGAAGACACTTAACCCCTAATTGCTCCCGATGAGCAGGTTGACACCTTGCATGTTTGCCTCCGCCGTCGGGGTGTGAATGTGTGAGTGAATGGGTAAAATGTGAGTGTTATGTACTAGAGGCCTGGTCACTCCTGTGTCACCAGGGCAGGCAGGTGAGGGCTGCCAATTAGCCAATTAGTGCTGATTGGTTACCTGCTGGGGAGCTTCAAAGGCAGACCCAGAAACACACATGCACGGTCTGTGCCTAGTGAAAGAGCTGTCAGGTTCTTACAGTCCTTGTCCGTTGGGTTACCAGTACATTAGCTTATAGTTATATTAGTAGTTCCTTGGTTTAGTAGCATTTTTTAGTTAGAGCACAGGGTTTTGGTGTTGATTACACATAGGTTGCGTACCCATGAGCCAGGGTCGTAACAATTGGGCGCTCGTCCGGGATCTTTTACCCCTAGCACTTTGTTTGGTGATTTTTTTTTGTGTTGCACGGGGTGTCATCATATTATGGTTTGGGTGGTGTTCGTTACACATGGTGTAACGTGGGGGCTGAGCCATTTTCATCAAACAGGTGAGTATGCCGTATTTGTTTGTAATTTGATGTGACTACTTATGCTGTTAAAATATATAGTTTAGTAGGCACCACATGTAGATAGGGATATTATTTTCTGGTTGTTGGTTAGCGTCCGGTGCACCGCGTACTCCTGGGGCGGTCAATGAAATGATTGTATATGATCTTTGACTGGTAGCAGGTGTGGTTGAAGAAAGTTAGGTCTACAGGGCATTAGTTTAAGGGTAGGTAGGTTAGGGCGGCCAGGAAACACAGGTAGTGTGGTAGGGCTTGATTTAGTGTTTCTTAGGGTAGACATGTGGTAGGCCGGGGTTTTCTGCAGTTTAGACGTAGAAGCATATGTGGTCACATCAGGTTAGAAGGCGCACCTGTTTGGAATATTTTGTGGATTTATTTTGTTTGTTTAAATGTTTGGTGAGCATACCTGGTAGCACCTAACACCCTGCGTGTATGACACGTCTATTTAGGGTGGGTGTGTTTTTTTTTTATTTTTTTTTGTTTGTTTGTGCAACCTGGAAAGGTGCGCTCCGTAGAGCTCACATTTCCACCGCGTCCCTTTATGGTTGTTATTATTGGCATTAGCATTCTTCATGGTTCTTCAGTGGTTCTTCGTGGTTCTTCAGTGGTTCTTTAGTGGTTTTTCAGTGGTTCTTTGGTGGTTCTTCGTGGTTTGTTAGTTCTTAGTGACTGTAGGGTAAAGTGAGTAGCTTGTGGTGACTGGTACAGTAACGATGGCTACCATTAAGGATTTTGTTGAGAACCCCTCTGACGAGATGTTGGGAAGGTTTTCCAAAGAGCAGCTTCTGAAGCTTGCTGTGCACTACAATGTGGAGCTTACTGCCAGTGAGAAGCGGTTAAAAACGACTGCCTTGGGGACTTTGAGGGCTATACTCATTGAGGAGCAGGTGATTGTGGCAACGGTGGATGAGCTTCTTTTGTCTGAGGTGTCTCCACAACTCTCTGGCGTGGCGGAAGGTGTTGCCATCGATTGGGGGCCTAGGGAGTTGGCATTTAGGGAAAAGCAGCTACAACAGGAGCGTGAGTTTAAGGAAAAACAGCTACAACAAGAGGAGAGGAGAGATGAGAGAGAGCGGGAGCTTAAGGAAAAACAGCTACAACAAGAGGAGAGGAGAGAGGAGAGAGAGCACGATCGTGCAATGAAGGAGCTTGCATTTAAGCATGCTGCCTTGCAGGCGGGTTCTCTGCATCCAGAGTCACATTCCGGGTTTGATGTAGGCAGGAATATTAGGATGGTGCCACCATTCTTTGAGAAAGACGTGGAAAGATATTTTCCCCTTTTTGAACGGGTGGCAACCACATTGAAGTGGCCTGATACCGCCTGGACACTGCTGCTGCAATGTGTTTTGGTTGGTAGGGCACAAGAAGCCTACACTGCTCTGTCCCTTGAACAAAGCGCTGATTATGAGCTGGTTAAAGCTTCCATATTGAGGGCTTATGAGTTGGTCCCCGAGGCCTATCGTCAGCGTTTTAGAGGTTATCGTAGGCAGGAGGGGCAGTCTTATGTTGAATTTGGAAAAGAGAAGGAGAACCTGTTTGACCGGTGGTGCACCTTGCAAAAAGCAGAGTCAAGGGAGCAGCTCAGACAGTTGGTTCTCCTAGAGGAATTTAAGAGGTGTGTTCCTGATAACGTTTCCACACATCTAAATGAGCATAAGGTATCGAAGATAGCCGACGCTGCTGTCTTGGCTGATGAGTTTGTGTTAACACACAAATCTGTCTTTGTAGAGGAGGGCCGTGTGGAGTCCAGGGGTAGTAGGCGTCCTTCTCAGGGGAGCCGGTTCCCGGCACCCGTGTCTGCTGGTCGGTTTACTTCGACTCCTAGGCAAGGTGGCTCTGCTAGTGCATTCCCAGAGGGGGTTATCTGTTTTTACTGTAAGGAGCCTGGTCATATCGTTGCTGGATGCCCTGTGCTTAAGCAGAAAAATGTAAAAACGGTGGCTCTGGTAGAAATCATAGACAGGACACCTATGCCGACATTAGAGGGTGGGGTGCGAAGTATCAAAGGTGCAGACAGGGAGCTAGAGGGCTCCTCAACATTTAGGATGGATGGATTTGTTTCACTGGTTGGTGAATTAGGATCAAGGCAGGCTATTACAATATGGAGAGATACAGGAGCTTTCCAGTCTCTCATTCTGGATGGGATTTTGCCATTTTCGGAAGATTCTTCATTGCATTCCGGTGCCATTGTTCAGGGCTTTGGAGGAGGCTTTGTGAATACTCCTTTGCATGAGGTCTCGCTAAACTCTCCCTTAGTATCAGGCAATGTTGTCGTAGGAGTGTGTTCTCACATTCCCATAAAGGGGGTGTCCTTCATTCTAGGGAACGATTTGGCCGGTGGCAAAGTGCTGGCTACTCCAGTTGTAATTCCCGTCCCTGTAGTTTCTGAGGTTCCTGATGAGCTCGCACAGAAGCATCCAGGAGTGTTTCCTGTGTGTGCGGTAACACGTGCAATGTCAAAGGTCAAATGTGACACCCATGAGGTTGTTAACTTAGATGGTGATATGACACTTAGTGACACGTTCTTTGTTGAGTTGAAAAGTGGCCCTGATGAGGGGTTTGGTAAGGTGATTCCGTCTCATGAGCAGTTGGTACTAGAGCAAAACAAGGATGTCTCCTTGTCGTCCCTCTTTGAAGAGGCGGTTTTAGAGGATGAAATGGTAGATACGTCTCAAGGATACTTTGTTAGCAATGACGTGCTCATGAGAAAGTGGACACCACCTAACCTGTCCAGTCTGGATGACTGGGGCAGTGTGTTTCAGATTGTTGTTCCAGCCGTGTATCGTCCTGATATACTGCATCTAGCACATGATCATGATCTTGCTGGTCACATGGGGGTCAGGAAGACTTATGACCGTGTGCTGAGACATTTTTGTTGGCCTGGTTTGAAGTCAGATGTGGCACAATATTGTCGCTCGTGCCATGTGTGTCAGGTGGTTGGTAAACCAAACCAGAAGATCCCTCAGGCTCCTCTGCAGCCTATCCCTGCCGTTGGGGAACCTTTTGAGCGGATCCTCATTGACTGTGTTGGTCCCCTCCCTCGAACTAAGACAGGGAACCAGTACCTTTTGACTATTATGTGTGCAGCGACCCGTTTTCCTGAAGCCATTCCTTTACGCAAGATCACAGCCCCAGCTATATCCAAAGCTCTGGTTAGGTTTTTTTCGACTTTTGGTCTACCAAAGGTCATTCAATCAGATCAAGGGTCTAACTTCATGTCCCGTCTCTTTGCTCAGGTCCTCCAGCAGTTGTCTATCCAGCATTGCCCTTCCTCTGCCTATCATCCAGAGTCCCAGGGGGCGCTGGAGAGATTTCACCAGAACCAGACTATCAAAACAATGCTGCGGGCATATTGTACGGAGTTCGACAAAGACTGGGATGATGGAATTCCTTTGCTTCTGTTTGCTGCTAGGGAGGTAACCCAGGAGTCTCTTGGATTCAGCCCGGCTGAGTTGGTGTTCGGCCACACAGTGAGGGGTCCTTTGAAACTGCTGAAGGAAAAGTGGTTGGCTGACCAGACTCCTTCCTCTACTAATTTGTTGGACTATGTGTGTGACTTCAGGCTTAAGCTTAGTAGAGCATGTGAACTAGCGAAAGAGAACCTAAAGGTAGCCCAAGGTGTTGGTTCTCTTGCCTATTCTTGGGTCTGCATTACAGGCTAAATACAGTGGGCCATACTCCATTGAGCGCAAAGTTGGTGAGGTCGACTACTTGATTAAAACTCCCGACCGCAGGCGCAAGAGTAGATTATGTCACGTCAATATGTTGAAGGCGTACAATGATAGGGCTCAGATTGACCAGTCAGGGGTCAAGCCTGTGGCTGTTCTAACAGTTTCTGCATCTCCTATTGTAGCCGACTGTTCTGTGTCGATGGAGATTTCTCAGGGCCGGTTGCCAAACACCCAGATACTAGGTGACTTGGACTCACACCTGTCGTACTTACCACTTCCTGAGCGTACGGATGTGGTGCGCCTACTAAGACAGCATACACGTTTGTTTACTGATGTCCCTAGTCGTACTAATGTACTCGAGCATGACATTGATGTTGGTAGTGCAGGGCCAATTAAGCAACATGCCTATATGGTGAATCCGGAAAAACGAAGGATCTTGAGTAAGGAAGTAGACTATATGGTGAGACATGGCATTGCGGAGCCCAGTTCTAGTGCGTGGAGCTCCCCCTGCCTGCTTGTTGATAAGCCAGACTGCACTCATCGGTTCTGTACTGATTTCCGTAAAGTTAATGCAGTAACCAAGCCGGACTCGTACCCTCTGCCTCGGATGGACGACTGTATCGATCGGGTGGGTTCAGCAGCCTTTGTAAGTAAATTGGATTTGCTAAAGGGATACTGGCAGGTTCCGCTTACTCCGCGAGCACGTGAGATATCCGCTTTTGTCACACCAGAGAGTTTCTGCCAGTATACAGTGATGGCCTTTGGCATGCGAAATGCCCCAGCGACGTTTCAGCGGCTAGTGAACAAGGTCCTGGGCGGGGTAGCGTTCTGTGAGGCATATCTGGATGACCTGGTTATCCACAGTTCCTCTTGGTCACAACATGTGGAGCATCTGGCTGAAGTGTTCAAGCGGTTGGGTGATGCTAACTTGACAGTTAACCTTGCGAAATGTGAATTTGGACAGGCCACGGTTACCTACCTGGGTAAGGTGGTTGGACGTGGGCATGTGTGCCCCATTACAGCTAAGGTGGAGGCTATAGTGGGCTTCCCTGCTCCCATCACCAGGCGGGAGTTAAAGCGCTTCCTAGGTATGGCAGGGTACTATAGGAGTTTCTGTAGGAACTTTGCTTCTGTTGTTGCCCCTTTGACCAATCTGCTCAGTCCTAAGGTACCTTTCGTGTGGACTGAGACTTGTCAACAGTCTTTTGAGAGCATCAAGGGTATTCTGATTAGCGCTCCCGTTCCGTCAGCTCCCGATTTTCAACTGCCATTCAAGTTGGCAGTGGATGCTAGTGACCTTGGTGCTGGAGCCGTCCTCCTGCAAGAGGATGCATTAGAGGTGGAGCACACAGTGTGCTACTTTTCTAAAAAGTTTGACAGGCATCAACTGCACTACTCTACTATAGAGAAGGAGGCGCTCGCTTTGGTTCTTGCCTTGAACCATTTTGATGTTTACGTGGGATCCTCCAGTTTACCCCTTGTTGTGTATACAGACCATAACCCTTTGGTTTTTCTTCGCAGCATGGTGAATTCGAATCATCGTTTGATGCGATGGAGTTTGTTCCTCCAGGCGTATAACTTGGATATTCGCCACATTCGTGGGAGGGACAACGTGCTAGCAGACGCCCTCTCACGATCGTAGTACCGGTGTTTGTGGTACCCGTTATCGCTGTTGTGGTAGAGGCCCTGACAACTAAGGGGTCACAGTTGTTTTTGTTTTGTTTATGGGTTGTTGTGTAGTGGTTGCCTCTTGGGCAACCAGTTTGGTGGGGGAGGTGTTATGTACTAGAGGCCTGGTCACTCCTGTGTCACCAGGGCAGGCAGGTGAGGGCTGCCAATTAGCCAATTAGTGCTGATTGGTTACCTGCTGGGGAGCTTCAAAGGCAGACCCAGAAACACACATGCACGGTCTGTGCCTAGTGAAAGAGCTGTCAGGTTCTTACAGTCCTTGTCCGTTGGGTTACCAGTACATTAGCTTATAGTTATATTAGTAGTTCCTTGGTTTAGTAGCATTTTTGAGTTAGAGCACAGGGTTTTGGTGTTGATTACACATAGGTTGCGTACCCATGAGCCAGGGTCGTAACAGTGAGTAACAAATGGTAAACCCTACCCATACCCCACAGACTCATACCCCCCCGACACTCAACTAACCGCCTCGGACAGTCCTTCATACCAGCGGCCATCAGGCTCCACAACAGTGGGCAGCGACTAGCGGCCTTCAGGCTCCACAACAGTGGGCAGCGACTGCTGCCAGACATTGACCTAGAACTAATAGGAATCCAAGGAGGACAATAACACTACCTTAGGCATACTGCACCTTATGTGGATACTGTGATACTGTGATACTGTGAATAATGTATATTTCAGTTAGTTAGATAGTAAATTATAACACTACCTTATGCATACTGCACCTTATGTGACACTGTGAATACTGTGAATATATATTTCAGTTAGTTAGATAGTAAATTATATTGACCTGTTTTTACTACCTGTACCCCCCCCCCCTTCCCCCATGCTGCTATGATGCCTGAATTTCCCCAAGGGGATCAATAAAGGAATATCTTATCTTATCTTAAATCGCTTTGAATAAAATAATAATAATAATAATAATAATAATAATAATAATAATAATAATAATAATAATAATAATAATAATAATAATAATAATAATAATAATAATAATAATAATAATAATAATAATAATAATAATAATAATAATAATAATAATAACAATAACAATAATAATAATAATAATAATAATAATAATAATAATAATAATAATAATAATAATAATAATAATAATAATAATAACAATAATAACAACAATAATTGTGGAGAAAAGTGCAGTTAATTTAATAATAATGATGATGATAATAATAATAATAATAATAATAATAATTATTATTATTATTATTATTATTATTATTATTATTATTATTATTATTATTATTATTATTATTATTATTATTATTATTATTATTATTATTATTATTATTATTATTATTATTATTATTATTAATAATAATAATAATAATAATAATAATAATAATAATAATAATAATAATAATAATAATAATAATAATAATAATAATAATAATAATAATAATAATAATAATAATAATAATAATAATAATAATAACATTCGACTGAGACCAAACCAACTGATTACATTTTACTAAGACTATAATAATAATACTAATACCAATAATAATACCAATAATAATACATACAATTTACAGCAGCTTTTCAGGGAACTCAAACCAAAAAAAAAAACAAGAAAAAGTCACTTTACAGATTCAGATTCAGATTCAGAGTTTTATTTGCCACATGGAAGCAATAAAATCATAGAGTTTTCAAGAAGAATAATTCTTATAGTTACCTGCCCCCTATTCCTAAACTAAACAAGTATTACTTGATGGTTGGTGTACAACCTAATTTACACAAAATAATAATTTATACCATACAAAGAAACAAACAATCCACAGATTAATCAAGAAATAATTTAATAATAATAATAATAATAATAATAATAATAATAATAATAATAATAATAATAATAATAATAATAATAATAATAATAATAATAATAATAATAATAATAATAATAATAATAATAATAATAATAATAATAATAATAATAATAATAATAATAATAATAATAATAATAATAATAATAATAATAATAATAATAATAATAATAAAAGAAAAGATCTCATGATTCAGATCACATTTGACTTTCATACTGACTAAATACTTTTTTTATAATTATTTTTGAATTGACAAACACTATTACATCCCTTAAACTCGTTATGGAGAGAATTCCACAACTTTGCACCAATAACTGAAGGACACATCTGTTTAATTAAGTGGTACATGCAAACTGATGTTTAACATTTAATTTCCTCCTACTAAACTCACTTTCTAAATGAAAAAGATTTAGTAATTTTTGTGGCAGTGTCTTAAACCTAAACATAATTAACATTGTTTGAAACTTAACCATGTCTTCAAGTTTAATTATTCTAGATTTAATAAATAATATGTTTGTGTGTTCTTGATAATTCACTTTATGTGTGATTCTTACAGCCCTCTTCGTATATATAATGGTTTTATATTGGTCCCATAAGTATTCCCCCATACTTCAACACAATAATAAGGTGAGATGAGTGAACAGTAGATTGTTCTCATTGCCTCATACTTTAACACATCCTTACTTTATTCATAACAAAAATACTCTTGGACATATTTTTTTTTTTAAACATGTGCTATGTGAGATTTCCATGTTAGTTTATCATCCATAATTACACCAAGAAAACGAAATTCAGTAACTCTCTCTACATCAACTCCATCTATGGACAATACTATATTTTCATCTAGTTTTCGATTGCCAAAAATCATAAATCTTGTTTTTTTTTCAGATTCAGTGATAGCTTATTTACATCAAACGCTTATTTTTTTTAGCTTTGTCATTTCATACACAATATATTCAGCTAGTTCCTTTTTTTTTTTTAAATTGGTATCATCAGCAAACAAGACAAACTAATAGTTTTGAAACATCACAAATATCATTAATATATAAAAGAAAGAGTTTAGGCTCCAAAACCGAACCTTGCGGTACCCCACATAAAATGTTCATGAGGTCAGATTTGACATCTGCCAACTGTACATATTGTTGCCTATTGTGGAGATAACTACTCAACCATTCAAGAACCATTCCTATCACACCATATGAACGTAATTTAGAAATTAAAATATTATGATCTAAGGCAGTGTTTCTCAATGTGGGCATGACAGGGGGGGCCTTGAGATTTAATTTTTTTTTTTTTTTGATTACAGAAAATGATCACTAAAGTGCTATCTGTTGCAGCTGCACTGTTCTCCATGAAAATACCATTTCTCAAAATCTGAAAATCATTATTTAATAAAACACAGAAAAGGATCACCAAGTTACTCTGGATAAAAAGAAACTTTACAGACAACATTGAGACAAAGCTTCCTGACACATCTCCATCCAAACTCTTGGAAGAACTCTTTGAAATCTCATCTGATACCACCTAGAGAGCTAGTTTCAGAGTGTGGTGCTGAGTACCAAGTATCTCATCTCATGGCCCACCAAGTATCTCATGATTCAGCAGTTAAGGTGTTGATACCATTCAGCACCACATACAGTATCTGTGTGAAGCTGGCTTTTCATCCATGACAGCTCTGAAAACAAAATATAGGGCCAATTTGAAAGGTCACGATATTGGTGTTATTTCAATAAATTTAAACATGGCCCATTTCATGACTATTTTGTTGGGGCGAGGGGGGGGGGGGGGGGGGCCCAAAATATTTTGGTCCGCCAAAGGGGGGCCTGACAGAAAAAGTTTGAGAAGCACTGATCTAAGGTATCAAATGCCTTTTTTAAATCAATAAACACCCCTATTGTTAATGTCCTTTTATCTGTTGCTGTTGTTATTTCTTCAATAATATTCATTAAGGCAGTCACTGTTGACCTGTTTTGCCTAAAGCCATGGCTTTCGCTCAGCAGTTTGTTCTTTTCCACAAAAACATCTAGCTTATGCGAAAACTGTTTTTCAAGCACTTTCGAGAACTGTGAGAGCAATGACACTGGTCTAGTGAAGCTGTGCCTATCTCCTACTTTGAAAAGTGGGATAACTTTTGCTACCTTCATCCTGTCTGGAAAAATACCTGTCCGAAAAGAAAGATTACAAATATAACAGAGAGGTTTGATTTTACAATCAATTGACTTTTTCACTATAATCATATCTACCCCATCACTGTCAATGTATGTTTTATTCTTTGACTTTGATACAATGGATATGATTTCTGTTTCACTGACATTTCCCAAAAACATAGACAAAAAAAGAGAGAAAGTAAATGCAATTCTTTGTCTACATTATATACTACAGTACATCAGCATCAACATCTGTCTTCCTCTGTGTACAGATGACAGAGCACAATGAGATGAGTTAGTGAGCTGAGTTCAGATGACTGAGCACAATGAGATGAGTTAGTGAGTTCCGTCTCTTGAGGACCCAACTCCGGTTCCTGCTGAACTGAGCCAGTGCTTGTTTTACATCAAACTGTTATCAGTACAGTAGGCACAGGAGGATGAGCCCAAATACCCTGCAGTACCCACTCTCACCACAGGAGTTTGAGCCCAAAGGCTCAGGTTGTACCCACTCTCACCACAGGGGGCGTGGGGCAGTCAGCACCTGCATAACAGACAACACAGTGTGAAGATCAAGCCTTTACATTCACATTCAGCTGAACACTTTTATCAAAAGCAACTTACAAGTTGTGTACAACAAGTCAGCAGGACGGGTACAATTCTGGATAATAATAATATTATAATAAGATTATAATAAGATTATTATATTTATAATAAGATTGTTAACAATTAGTGTTGAACTTGAGTGATACAGTCTGAGTGCATAATTAGCATAGTAGGTAGTAATATAGGCATAGTAACATAGAACATATTAGTGCATCTGGCCTATGTGGTGGGTCTGCTCGGGACACAGAGCCTGGACATTTTTCTTTTTACCTGGGAATTGATACCGGTACCCAACCATACCTTTTTTCGGTACTTTACTCTCTCTCTCTGAAGTCTAAACTTCACAACACACAACCTAAAATCCTCCCTCCCTCTCCCAAACCATTCCTAGAACCTTTTTTTTTATGGTGCATGATCATGTATACATTTATTTTGCATTATCATTTATTTATGTTTAAATATCAACATTATCTGGCAATCCTCAGTAAATACTATCAAACTCCAACTTCCAAAAACCAGATATGGGATGCGAGCGTGCACGCACACACACACACAGAAATGGCTTATAGTAGACTTAATGATTTTAGAATATTTCAGCTAATGAAGTTAAATGTTTATTATAATCAACTATCCAGTTGCTACTTAAACGTTAATTGAACGTACAGTCAGTAGCGGCTCCTACTATCGCAGCCTGGTGGGTCGCAGCCGGGGGTTCACGTTAGGTCGAGTTTACAAATGTAATGCTCTGAGATGCTCTGGAGCAATCTCTCTCTCTGTCTCTCGGATCAATCCAATAAAATAATTAACACATGTATATCATTTTAAACAACTCACCATTCATTCATTATGCATCAGCAGCAGCTAAATTAATGTTATAGTTCACAACACAGCAGCGCGTTTTGCATCGCTAGCCTATTATCGTCTCAGCAAGCACAGTCAATAATTTCCGTAGCCGCATTTCTCGGAGACAGCTGTGTAGCGACTAGCGAGAGCGAGAGAGCGAGAGAGACTTACTGTTTAGTTGAAACGTCCAGGGCAGGAGGGCTTGATAAAGTGTATAATCCACTGTTGATGTATATCCAGACCACTGTCCACTGTCCAGACTGCATCCGCCATATAGCTTGTTAGCCAAGTGTTAGCTGTTAGTGTTAGCACCACACAACACAAGCACAAGTACTTGATTTCTTTGCCCATTTCCGCGTCTAACAGCCTGCAAACTACCTGGTGTTCTATCGCCCTGCTCTAAGACAAACTCTAACCTTAACCAACTTTGAAAGAGTGCCTAAGCTTAACCGTCGAAAGAACTTGCCGTCACGCTCTAAGACAAATAGCTGCATATCACAACAACACACAACTATCTACCACCAACCTAGAAATCTAGAATTGGAACATAGAAAGTGGCATCGGCCAATCAGAGAGCGTCTCCGCGAAATGCGGCTACGGAAAAAAAAACTGACGTCGGCCAATCAGAGAGCGTCTCCGCGAAATGCGGCTACGGAAATTCTTGACGCTGCTATGGATGTTTGCCTAGACCGCTTCAAATCGCGCCCGGTTTCCAACATAATACATCATATTTCAACGCACAGCGCGTTACGCACTGATTGGCTGCGACGGATACAGCGATGACGCACTCAGAGTGTTATTGCGTCTAGCCCGGGCGAGAAATACGGCTAGGAGCCGCTAGGAGAAATGCGGCTATGCTCAGTGAGTCACTTCCTGTTCAGGAAAACGATATATATATTTTTTTATATATTAACGTTATATTGTGCATTGGAAACACAAACATACTTAAAATGAGTAAATATTATTCATTTTAAACATGTTTATATTATTTATAGGGCTATAAAACAAAAAAATAAAATGTCTTGTTCTTCTCTATTTTAACCAGGGTTCACCAGGGGGGTCGGCGCCCTAGCGCCCCTAGTGGCGAGCCGCCACTGCGTACAGTAGAGAGAGAGAGAGAGAGAGAGAGAGAGAGAGAGAGAGAGAGAGAGAGAGAGAGAGAGAGAGAGAGAGAGAGAGAGAGAGAGAGAGAGAGAGAGAGAGAGAGAGAGAGAGAGAGAGAGAGAGCGAGCGAGAGAGAGCGAGAGCGAGAGAGAGAGACAGGCTCAGCTGGCTTAGCTTAGTTTAGTAGTTAGCGTTAGTTTAGGTTTCGTGGGCATTCAGGAATGACGAGGATGCAAAGCTTGTTAGACGCATTGGAACTGCACATAGAGACAGCGCAGGGAAGAACAGCAGGGACTTATTTCGGGTCGCAAAATGCGACCAAATAGGCGCACTCTGGAGCCCTGCTGTAACATCTTCACACACGGGCGTTTCACAAGCTGTTGGGCGTATACGTAGCTACTAGGGGTGTAACAGTACACAAAATACACGGTTCGGTACGTACCTCGGTTTTGAAGTCACGGTTCGGTATGATTTTCGGTACAGTGGGGGGAAGAAATACAAAACTAAAAAATGCTTTTCATTTATCTATTTATTTATTTAACTGTATTAAACAATATAAAACGAATTGGCCATAATTTACGGAGCAAACTAAGGCTTACTGCTGTAACCTACTAATAACACTTAAAGTAAATCTGAAGATTATTATATAGCAGATGCCTTGGATAAGTCGTGGACAACTGTAGCGTGTGCTTGTTTATACAGAGCTGGTATGACTTGCTGACTGAAATACGGACGAGAGGGAACTAGGTAGCGGGGCTCTATTACTTTTAACATGTGCTTAAACCCTGTGCTCTAGACAACAGAGTATGGTCGCAGATCTGCTGCTATAAAAACACCTATGGCGTTTGTTATTGCTTTGGCCGCGTCTAAATTAATAGCGAGATGCTGCTTGAATGCCACGGGGAGCTAGGTTTGCACTAGGGTCTGTTTCTTCCTTGTACCTACCAGTGATATTCACATTCGGGTGATGCCGTTTCAAATGCGTGATAAAGTTAGCAATAAAGTTGAACAATGCCGGCACGTAGCCCCTTTCGTGACTGTGATGCAAGGCGTGCATCACAGTCACGAAAGGAGCTAGCCGGCACGTAGCTTTAGTGCGATCCACCCGTCTTTGTCCATTACTGTCGTTAACTGAGAATCCGAAATTATCCCAAACGGGAGACTTTAATGTTGTGGGAACATCTTCTAGCTCTGGCTTGTCAGTTAGTATTGCACTCGACATACTAAGGCTAATATTCTATGCTGAATTACAGCTATCGTTCAGTGTAGCTCTGTGGGATGAACAAACAACATCCGGTTAGTTGTGCACGTTATATTTGGGACAGGGGGGATTTAAGTTCAGCAAAAAAAGGTTCCGTACCATTGCAATCGTTCGGTGCACAGCGCGTACTGTACCGGAGGACCACATTGAGGCGGTACAGTACGTATTCGCGTACCGTTACACCCCTAGTAGCTACCTTGGGCTACTTCTGATTGGTAAGCAATGAGTGAACAGAACTTTTGATTGGTAAGCATGACTGGCAATCAGTATAACGTATCCCAAATCGCAGGCTTTGCGATTGGCTAATCGCATCGTTTAAAATCGTGATTTCGATTTAAAATCAATTCATCGTAACACGTCCATGAGAGGAGCTGACATCGTCTTCATCACTGGGCATGTCCAGGTTGTTTTGGTAGGGAGGGAGAACACATAGATACATACTTGTACATTATTTCTGTGAGGTTTTGTCCGCTGCTCACCAACTTTCTCTGTTTTCTGTAAGCCTACTGTTAGAAATTCCCTTCTCACTCACTCTCTCTAGCCCCCACCCTCTCGTTCTTTACTCTCGTTTACTCTCAGTGGCCACACCTGGACTATTATCAATTACCTCTCGCACCTGTGGTGGCAGGCTAATTAGTTCCCCTGTGGGCTTTAAATACCAGGGCTCTTCCCCTCGTTTCGGGTGGGGTCGTGTTGTAAACATGCCGTATCATATTCTCAGACATCTAGACTCTTTCGGGAGGTCCTCTGTTCTGCCTATGCTGTATTGATTCTCCGGCGTAGAGATGTATGCTCCAGCCTTCGCCTGCTGTCGCCGTTGCCTGAGAGTGGGACTGGTCTGCGCTCCCTAGACTTCCACGGGAGGCATCCCAGTCATCCACTTCAGACCCCCCGCGCAGCTGTCGTCCTGACGCACATCCAGACCAGCGCAGACGCGCATCTTCCAGACCCTCGAGCTTGGCACGCTCTCCAGACCTCAGCGCGCAGACGCGCATCTACCAGACCTTCGAGCTTGGCACGCTCTCCAGACTCAGCGCGCAGACGCGCATCTACCAGACCTTCGAGCTTGGCACGCTCTCCCGACCAGCGCGCAGACGCGCATCTCCTAGACCTTCGAGCTTGGCACGCTCTCCCGACCAGCGCGCAGACGCGCATCTCCTAGACCTTCGAGCTTGGCACGCTCTCCCGACCAGCGCGCAGACGCGCATCTCCTAGACCTTCGAGCTTGGCACGCTCTCCCGACCAACGCGCAGACGCGCATCTCCTAGACCTTCGAGCTTGGCACGCTCTCCAGACCAGCGCGCAGGAGCGCATCTTCCAGACCTTCGTGCTTGGCACACCCCTCCACGCAGACGCACCCCGATGCGTCTCTCGGTTCCGGTGCGCACTCCAAGTTGTGGCGCACCACTCTGTCCTCGGCTCGGACAGCCGGCTTCCCGGTGGCGACACCCTCGCCACCACCGCCTGTTCCAGCACCACTCTGTCCTCGGCTCGGACAGTCGGCTACCCGGTGGCGACACCCTCGCCACCGCCGCCTGTTCCAGCACCACTCTGTCCTCGGCTCGGACAGCCGGCTACCCGGTGGCGACACCCTCGCCACCGCCGCCTGTTCCAGCACCACTCTGTTCTCGGCTCGGACAGCCAGCTACCCGGTGGCGACACCCTCGCCGCCGCTGCTGTTCCTGCACCATTACGCATACGTCTGGGTGAGTTTTGATTGTTAAGTCACTCACCCAGCGTTGTGCCTCCTGGGTGAGTTTGACTGTTAAGTCACTCACCCAGCGTAATGCCTCTTGCCCTCGTCCCGCTGCTGTTCCTGTACCATTACGCATACGCCTGGGTGAGTTTTGATTGTGATGTCACTCACCCAGCGTAATGCCTCTTGCCCTCGTCCCGCTGCTGTTCCTGTACCATTACGCATACGCTTGGGTGAGTTTTGATT